>NC_044361.1:29250434-29585742 GCF_007364275.1 Archocentrus centrarchus | reverse complement strand
CCCTTTCCCACTAGAATGCGGTACAGTACTTTCTTTTATAAAAAAAGGAAAAAAAAGTAAATCATTGTTGTTCTTAATGACATTCAGAAATGCTCAGTAAAGTACAGTAGATCAGGTTAGAGGTTTCTTAGCTTTGAAGCTATATTTATTATTATATTACAAGTCATCTTCATTTTTACGACAATATTTTCAGAAATGTTGGGACAATGTGTGAATGTGTGTAACTCATTTAAACACGATAAATAACTAAAGGAGGAAAAAAATAGTACAACAACAACAACAAATGTTTTTATTGTTGTCCTCATTTTGATTTTGACACCAGCACAAAATACGACAATTAACACATCACTGAATTTTTTTGAAAAGGGGTTGCACTAGTCATTTTGCAATGCCAGAAAAGCAATTTGTTCCAATTACAAGCCTAATTTTTGCAGTGCTGCCTTGTACACACAGATGTGCAGTGCAAACTCAGTATAATCCTACAATAGCACTGCAATGACCTCTTTACCAGAAGAACCAGCTGCATATCTCTGAGTACACACAGAAGTGTTATAGAGGTGGCAAACATAACAAAGTTCTTGTCTTTAGGTTCTCGGCGATAGCTGTGGCAATGCAGGCGCTATGACAGACTCATTTCAAAGGACAAGGAAGTTATTACCCGATACCACTCTGCTGTTACCTTTTCACGCTCTAATAAGTCGGCATTTCCCTCACCTCAGAAGATAAAACACAGACATCACTGAATTCCATCAAGAGGAAATTGTATTGCCATGTACACCATGCAAGTATTCATCATTTTGGATCAAATCAAGCCGCCAGGTATAATCTTCTTAATGGGGTGTCTGTCAATATGACAGTATATTGCAGCTTTAGATAGATACCACACTCTGATTCTATAAAGATATTCTGCCTTTATGTGAAAAATATTGATGCAAAAAAAATCATATCAAATAAAAGTTTTTCACTTAGTCCTCGAGTAAATATCTTGCTAGAGAAACAGCTAGGAAACTGCTACACTTAAACACATAAACTGGTGAGCCAGCAAAGAAAAGAGGTTTTACGTTTCCCTATTAAAGCAACCAGTTTGCTATACAACCACGGTACATAGCAGAACAATGTCACTGACACGCTGTTGAGCATGAAAGATGACACACATCACGCCTGGACCTCTATGTCATATTGCATTATCACAACAGACTGGTCAAGTCCAGGGAGACAGAGTGCACAAGGGAGGCAGAAACAAAGACAATAACAGAAAATGAAAGGAACAACACTGAACATGCTGGTATTCATTCTCATTCAGTCTGTTTGTCACAAGATAGTCAGGGTTGCAGTAAGGAGCAGCAATAGTACCCTGCTGGGTCTGCTAGTATTAGTCAGATGAGATCATTTCATCAGAGTAGGAGCTTAAAATACTCATGATGGGAAGGAAACAGTTACACACTGAGATTCTGTTAAACATGTCTATATGGTCTACCTAAATTCTATTAGTCAGTCATTTCTTGTCAGATTTCTTTAATGTAAATGATATATGGAATATCACCTGGCTGCTTGACTATGTAAACTATACTTATATACAACAATAATACAGCAGTTTTGCACTGAAAAAGAAAAGAAGAAAATATTTAACTTGTGTTGACTTAATCAAATCTCTAAAGTTTGAAATCTGTATTTTAAAAGCAGTTGGTAGTCTGTGTTTTAAAAATACTATGAATTCAATGATCAGGTTAAGATCATGTATTTAAATGTTGCTAGTAGGGTGATTGAATATATATATATATATATATATATATATATATATACATTTTTTTTTAATTTTTTTATTTCATTCCTTTTTTTTAAAGGAACACTTTGAAAACACACCAGATCTCAATGGGAAATGGGAGCCCATTTTGATGAAATTTCATTGCACCAACTCAGAATGGTACTCGGTAGTTTGTATGGCCCCTATGTGCTTGTATGCATGCCTGACAATGTTGGGGCATGCACCTAATGAAACAACGGATGGTGTCCTGGGGGATCTCCTCCCAGATCTGGACCGGGGCCTCTCTGAGCTCCTGGACAGTCTGAGGTGCATCCTGGTGGGGTTGGATGGAACGAAACATAATGTCCCAGAGGTGTTCTACTGTATTTAGGTCAGGCGAGCATGAGGGCCAGTCAATGGTATCATTTCCTTCGACCTCCAGGCACTGCCTGCATATTCTTGCTACATGTGATCAGGCATTGTCACGCACCAGGAAGACCCAAGGACCAACTGCACCAGCATAGGGTCTGACAGTGGGTGCAAGGATTTCATCCTAATAATATTCCAATCCGTCTCCATGGTGCCAGGCAGTGAGCACAGAGCCCACTAGAGGATGTCAGGCCCTCAGTCCACCCTCATGAAATCTGCCTCTGATTGTCTGGCCAAAGACCTTCACACCAGTAGCCTCCAACTGTAAAACATTTCTGTTCTGGGGGGGGGGGGGGTCTCATTCTTGCCCCCCTAGTGCACCTGTTGTTGATTTCATTAACACCAAAGCAGCTGAAACTGATTAACAACCCCCTCTACCACTTAACTGACCAGAACAGTAACCCAGAAGTTTAACTGACTTGATGCTAAACTCATTAAAAATTGTTCCTTTTTTCTAACTTGGAAGTCACATTCAGTGTTATAGCTCAGTCTGCTGTTTCTTTTTTTTCTCCTCATGCTGCTACCTCAAAGACTTCTGTTGACTTTACTATAAAGCGAAGTGTTTACTACAGCAAACAGAAGACTCCATTATGCTTTCGGCTTGTCAAACAAAATTGATGTTATGGACTGGATCCAAACTCCATTGGCAATTAGCCACTATTCATCAAAAACTCAAGCAGTGGGGAGATGAGAACAAACGAGACTCTATTTGCATTAACAAGCATGGTACATTACCAGAGTGGTGAAGATATAGTGGTAATACTCTGTCATCATCCCCATGGTCTGGGCCTGAAAGGATATGAAGACACAAAATTGGAAAGAAAGGTGTGAATGACTAGGGACAGGATAGAGAAAATTATCATTTTGTCGTGTCAGGGCATTTTAGAATCAACAGCATTGTCAGAATAAACAATGTTAAAGGAATTCACACAAAAAGACCCAGGTTTTAATGAGCATATTGACCAATGTGCTGTTAATTTTGTGGGCAAGATTCTGCTTTCGTTTGCTGGGATTTCTGCACCATATGTGGTCCACAGAATTACAGAATGGCTTGATGCTTTTCTATGCATTTAAATGGTTTGGAATGCCTCGAGGCATGTGACGTTATCCCAGCAGACAAGAGAGCTTTCAATCAAAAGAGCTCGGTAATCTTTGCCTCATATCTGAACACTCCATCATTGCCACTTGTTTCACTCCATCTACATTCAAAGGCACCACATTCCCATGGCGGCCGTGCTTCCCATTTAATTGTACCATCTGTTGTTTAAAAAAAAAAAAAAGCCAAGGTTATGTAAATAAGATGTTGTGCTCATGTGGAAGCAAATTCATTTCTGCATCCATAGACATCAGCCAAACACATGACACTGAAACTGTTTTATGTTTTATAGTGTAAGAAGGAGTTTTAATTAATAACTAATTTTCCCAATGCTGCGTGATAAATTTGCACTATTATGCAACACAGGTTTGTCGGCCTTTTATTCTAGCCTATTTTTTGGTAAATATCTACTGTATATGCCTCTGCAGGTCACATTTTGAAATTAAAGAAAAAATAAAAGGACATAGGCTGTACACTGCTTAAAATACATCATTCCCTTTTTCATTCCTGCCCAGTCTGTGCAGGAAAATAACCTGACAAATCTGATGACAGGATTACCTGTGCATCTGCGCGTGATGGGAGAAAGACAGGATCGAGTGTATTGTTAAGAATCATGGCATGACAAAAGGAATTATTCCAACACGGTATGTCAGAGGTGAAGTTTATAGTCATATAATCCAGATTACAGGATGAATGGCCTGATGCAAGTCTCATTAAACATGAATCCAATGCTTTTCATTTCTACTCATTGTCTTAGTCTGGAGCAATCTTTTTGTAAATGCATAAATGGTCCAGTATGCAAATGCTGCCAACTAATCAAAGCACGGATAGTATTCATTCCAAATTTTGCTTTTAATGTTTTAATGAGAATCACACAGCATTTTATATAAAAATTGTTCTGTGTGTTGCAATAAATCCTACCAAGATTTACCAAACTGACAGTATGTACATCAGCTTTATTAAAGTAGAAATGATTAGTCAATCAAACACATGACAGACAGAGAAAAATAGTGAGCAGCAATTTAAGCAATCAGTCATTTCTGCAATTTCTTAAGTAAAAGATGGCTTAAATTCTCTGGTTCCAGCTCATCAAATGCCAGAATTTTATTTTTTTAATCTCACTTTTCTTTGTGATGACAAGCAATTTGAATATATCAACAGTGTCTCTAGATACTTACGATGAACGATCTTTCACTATTCTCTGATATTTTATAGCCTAAACTATTAATTAAAGAAAAATATGATATATGATTGATAACATAATTATTTGTTTCAGCACTATATAGAATAACTGGGATTGATAGTTAATAGGCAGTCATATTTAATGTATTTTTCATAAAGTAAGTCCTTAAAAATAATTGTAGATGGTATCACGGCAAAACGCAATGCACGTCAGAGCAAAACCACCTTTTATTAATGAGCTCACAGTACTGTACGGTACCGAGCAGCACAAGCTTTGACATTTACTGTAGGGCCGTCTTTTAATTGATCAATGGTGCACAAAAGGCAATGAACAATGAATGGTGTACTAGATTTATTTGTATGCCCTTATTAATATATGAAAGCTGTGGTTGGTTCAGTCATGGAAGAGATCTGTCTGGAGCATTTTTGCCTTAAAGCATTCTCACTACTTCTCTCAAGAGGACACTGATTTCTTAGCGCAAGATGTGCAGACTGGCCAAGAGCGTATATATGTCACCTTAGATCTCAATAACTAGGGTGGACTGAGTTATTCAAATAACTTTTGAGGAGATGATGCATTTGGCAAAATGTTAACAGAAGCTGACAGCAAACTGAATAGGAGGGCGCGGGCGGCGGCGGTGGTGGGGGATCCACCAGCCTGTTCCTGACATCCAAAGAGCATCAGACCACCTACATATTCTCTGCTCTGTGCATCACAGTGACAGCTTTTTGTTGACTGACAATCATGAATATCAAAACACAGTATATGCACTGTAAAAATAATAGAACACCTTAGATCACATGTTTGTTTCAGCAGTTAAAAGTGTAGCTAACAGAATAAGAACGTGTATGTCGAATTTTTTTGGTTTCTTTATCCTTGAGGAATTCACAGTCTCATATTATTTTGTAAATATTTAACTGGCAAAAACCAAAGAATGAATACACTGGCAGTCTCTGCTCATGATTACAAGAAATCCACTCAAAATCTCCTCCAAGTGAAAGGAATATCCAAGCACCAGTTACAAATTTTCTCACTTTCACCTATTTATCATCAATTTTGTGCTGAAACTGGCAGAGTCTCTCTTTCTACCTTAGTGTCTTTTGAGAGCCAGCCCACCTTCAACAGATTTCAGAGCTGAACATTATGTATCTTCATGTATCACAAGTTGGATTAATTTTTGTGGGAAGAAAGTCATTGCAGACAGAATTTGTCACTAGTGAAATTCTTGTAATCCCTCTCATATCAGCAGTTCCAGTCTTGGAACCAGCACTTTAGTAGCGCTAGCCTTTAGGAACCAGCACCAGTGTTCTGGGCACCAGAACCACATTGGTGCAGAAGTAAATAAATAAATAAATATTTGTGGAAATCCCCATACTCCCTGTCAGGTTTGCGGCTGTATTATTTTTACCGGTGCATTGTCTGTTACTGCTCTTCCATCCCAGTCCCATGTGAAATCCTCTGTAACTTCAATCAAAACCAGTCTGATAAGAATTAATATCAGGATCTGTGATATTGAACAGGACCACATCCTTTCATTTGTCTAGCTATTCTGAGATCTGACAAAAGGACCGTTTATAAATACGCCATACTAACCTGTTTGAGAATTTGTGCAGCCATGTGGTGGCTGCAATCAAAGATGATGCGGAACTCCCGACTTCTCTTCATTTCTTTGAGAAGGGGCCTCGTATCCTGTGTGTCGAGAGGAAGCTGGCGGATCTTTAGTCTGATGTTATACCTGGACGGGGCCATTATCAGCTCCTGTAGCCTTATAAGACCTTATTAGACAAGAAACAATACAAATAAAGGTGCGGCTTTTCTTAATTTGTTTAACAGAATAAAAATGATTATATCAAACATATGCCAAGTAACTGAAGTAACATGCTATAATATACCAGTTTGTTTACCTGTGCTATCATCATATACAACTGTGGCTGTTTTCCATTTGAGAAACTGCACCAGGTCCAGGATAGCATAGCTTAATGATGAGTAATCTGGGTATAAATTGGCATAAAAGGTGTCTCTGTTGTCCATAGGGTGATGTTTCCACCGCACCTGGATGTGCGGTACTTCCAGTGCATTGCAGATGGACTGCACGGCATTCGATGATGAGCTGTGCGAGGGCCCGAATATTGCAACTACGCCTAAAGACAGCTGATCACAAGCTAAAGAGGAGAAAGGGACAAGAGCTTGAGAAGAACCGAAGCTATGCCCTGTCACAGTAGGAGTTAAGAATTCTCAAGTCAGAAACAAACAATAATATTAAATGAATGCTAATGCGACAAACCAGATTCCTGCCTTCATCCACATTGTGGATACAATCCTTGAATAAATATAAGATGAGTTACTCACCTTTTCTCGATGCCTCAAAGCTGTCATAGATATTAATCCTCTGTATGTCATAAGTTAATGTTGTGTTTGGTAACAAAGTCCTGTTTCTGTTAATATTATTGACTGCAAATTTAAAGGCAAGTTCCTCTGCACTGACAAGCGAAACAGGTCCATCTGTTTGTTCGAAAATTCCACCTGAAAAACAAAAAGAGAAAGCCGGGTAAGGACCGTGACAACTGGTCTCAAAACAAATGCAGAAACACAGACACAAACTGAGGCAGGAATAAATGGAGAAAAATATTAGGACTAGCAAAGGGAAAAGTGCACATTACATGAGGTATTAAATTTTGCTCGGCAAACATGGAGCAACTCTCTCCATTTAAAAAAAAAAACAAAAAAACTCTTTCCATTGCTCAAAAACCCAATATCTACTTTGAAGTCCAAAGCCATAATGGATTTAAGGTAGGTGTGTATGTGTGTGTGTTTGGCTGTTTCATCAGAGCAGCAGAATATCTCAGGCTCTTGTCTCTCCATTAAGATGTCCTTTTATTTTGCCCAAATATCACATTGTGGGTGCAGATAACTGGACTTGGGCACTCTACCTTTACATGAAATTCAAAGGAAAACATTTTTTTTTTCAATTTTTTCAGATGGTCAGGATGACTGCTCAAAAGTTGCAAACATATATATATGAAGATCAAAGTCCAATATTGCTTTTAGATGGTGGTGTGTCAGACAGATAATCACGCTCTGCATCTCATAGTGTATATAAAACTTTTTTGTTAGTTTTGCAGTGATCTTGGGTGGAGTGTAGAATTTTTTTTTTTAAATGTGTTGGCACCAAGGACCAGGTCTATGAGTCACTGGTTATAATTTCAGCAAGTTATGCAATTTTAATTGTAGATAGAATCAACTGTTCAAAACTTTAAAATGCATAGTTGTGCATTCATCATCAGCACAAAAGCTTTCAGCACATATAGTATTTAACATTATATATGTACTGTATATTAACACTGATGCACTGTAAACTGTACAATGTTTTTTTCCCCCCCAAAAAGGGGATCTGGACAGCTGGCCAATTAAGGCATTCAACTGTACATGATGACAAAAGGGTAACGATATCCGAACCATGGGAGGAGAGCAGGCATAATGCAACCTAGATTAACATGATGGACTTTTTCACCTTATATAACTTACAATGAGAAATGACAAAAAAGTTGGAGCTGGAGTCTTTCTGCTGCAAACTGTCTTCATAAAGTTCATATTTGTGTGATGCGCACCCTTCCATTAATTTATATAAACACTAATTAAACACCCCTCCAAGCAAATGCACGCTCTTCTAATATTAAATTTAATTTATATGTAATTGGTACAGTAACAAATGTGTTGTCAAATGTAAGACAGCAAAATCCCTACGTGTCTCAGCTACAGCCTTAAAGACGACAGTTTAGACAGCTTCTTCAAAGATGCCTACAGGAACATCAGCTTATGGGGACATTGGCTCCTCCACCTCCACTCTCATCATATTATCCATTTCAGTAACAAAGCAAAATGTCTCTGCCATCTTCTGTCAATTCTGGAACAAAAAAATGTTCACCGCCATCAAAAGTTACAAATGTCTGTGCTTAAGTTTAACTTTTATGCCTATCATATGAGCTACACAGACAACCTTTCACAACCTGTTTTTTACACTGAGATCACACACGTCAGAACAGTAGCAGAGGATGCTTTCAAATTTATTTCTGCTGCATATTAAAAATGTGTATGAGTCAAGGCTCAGACACATATTGATATCAGTTAATAATCACTCTCAGTCTCTATTAACACTCCGATTCAATCAGGAAATGATATGAGGAATGATAAATTGGTTTGTGTTACTGTGGTGCTGCAGAAGATTTAAAAGTGCCTAATTATTTTGTCCCCCATCTTTTTTATTGTACTTTCATATATTTCCATTTTATGCTTGTATTCAAACAAAGTCCCTTGTTGTTGGATTTATTTATGCTGCTGGAGTTGTCCATTCAAATGTCAAACCTCTTAGGATATCACAGTTTAATCAAGCACCTGAGTGTGATGACAGTAAAGGCTTTCTGATTCTGATATTGAGTTTATAATGGAATGTTAAAGAGAAAAGCAGCATTGAAAATATACACACGACAGTTGTTTATTTTCTTTCTTTCTTTTACAAATTTTCTCAGTGATCAAGTTTAAAAAAATTTTATTTTATTTTCAACTCAAAACTATGTGAAAGGTAAATAAAAGCAAAAAGCAGTGACTAGCGTACAGTTGAAGGACTGTAAGACTTGTTTACTAAAATACATTGCCTAATACATTATAATTCACATACATACAGTCATAACATTTAACATTTGTATTTATCTTAAGTGCAATGAACAACCAAACAAAAAAGCTTAAAACTGGCCGCTTAGGCCTGTCATGATCTCAGATTTTCTCTACAAAAAAAAAAAAAGAATTAGGCTATAATTATGATCAGAAATTAATTTTAATTGATGTTATTTATTGCTGGGATTTGTGGGTCAAAAGATTTGGCATAGGGGAACCGTGAACCATGTGGATGGAGGGGCTGGTGGTTACAGCTGGCAGATGAAATTAGAATAAACACCATTTTATATGCTTATTTTGAACAAATTGTCATTATGCTAAAAGAGTGAACCAAAGTGCAGGGACTCAGTCAGTTATCCACAAACTGTAGACTCAACTGAGTTAAGGCACAGGGCACATTAGCACAGATTAATTAAGCGGCTAGCGTGAGCTCAGAACATTTGGAATGAAGACGGGAGGAGCAGTAGCAAGAGCAAACAAACAAAAACAAAAATTACAAAAATTATATTATGAATTAAGTCGTCAACAGTCGCCCATCTTGGGTGCTTCACTCAGTAAAGTAACAATAGCCTGACTGCGCCACTGTAAGGGTTCCACTTTAACGTACTGGCTTTGTTGTTGGAAGTAATTTTGTCCCAATGTGTGAGCGAAATAGCTGCCTCAACAAAAAAGCGAATGTCGTTAATAAAGTGCATAGACAAGCTGATGCTGCAGGAGAGTAGTTACTGAAAGGAACAAGACTGCAAACCGACTCTGCGACCGTAACTATAATGACACTCATTGGTTTACGATGTTATCATATACATTTTTTTTCAATAAGCAATTATAAAAAAAAAAAAATCAATTATGCATAGCAATTTTTCAATTTTTTTTTATTTTGCAGTTATCACCCATACTGGTATATTCTGACATTGTTGATTCAGCCAAGAGCACAAAGTGGTGCATTTCATTTTACCTTATATTCTTTTTCTGTGTGGTGTGTTTGGGATTTTGTAGTCCAATCATCTATTACACAAATGCTGCCTGCCAGCTTGTTTTTACAATGCATTTTACTAATCCGAGAGAATACCTGGCTGCAGAGAGCTTAGCTTGGAAATGGTACCTGTGACCTGCTGATGCCCCTGAACAGACCTCTGGATCTCAGAATCATATACGTCTGTTACTGTGGCCAGAGTGGCGATTCTAAAAGCCAAGCTCATCTTACTATTTATGGCTCAAAGCTTCAGTGAGTTGCGAGGGGATGTGATGCATAAACCTGCCCGGTGGAATGCGTCACATTAAAATAAATGAATCCTTCCATTTCGTGGGGAAATCTCATTAGAGTACATTAAGTAATTGCTGGAGTATATAGTAATTTGACTGTTAAGAGGATAAAATGTGCATTGCTCAGAAGCACTCTAACAAATTTAATAAACAGGAGAAAACCTGCTCCTTGCAAGGAAAATCCTGAAGATAATTTGTTTTGCCCTTTTTCAGAAATCTGCCATAAGTACAATAACAAGGTTTAATGCACAAGACCTCCCACGGCTCCATCAAATAAGGGACAAGCAGTTCTTTTTAGCGTCATACAGAATTTAATCTAATGATGCAGAGATCCGAATATTAGGGACATGTTTGCAAGTTCCCATTTGAACAACTACACTGAATGTTCGTTATTGCAGTGGGCGTGTGCAAATTGAGATGCATGAATTTCAGACTTGTTCTTGTGATTCTCAGTCAAAAGGCTTCAAATTAGCATGTCTCCAATAGACAAGAACACAAAAGCCTTTAATTAGTCTCTAAGGTCCTACCACAATATATAAATCAGCCACTAATTGCAGCTGTTTCCATAATTTGTTCTTTGAGGACTTTATGGATCAGCTGCATTCAAAAGCTGCAGGCTCATGTGTGTGTGTGTAGCAAGTGATTCAAACTCCAATTGCAAAATGTACATTAAACTAGACTGCCCATACCTAACACCAAAGCATAGATAAAAAGCACTGATACAGAATAAGGTAGTTTCAGGATTGTTCAGCAAGTAATTGGCAAGTTATTGCATTCACGTTGTCATTTTCTATGCAAACGATGTGCTGCTGCAGCATTCTGCTAATGCCCAAAGCAATCACAAGGAGGTTTTCAGTGCAGCACTTGCGACTGCCAGTAACCTCCAGCAACAACTCGTCAGCCACTCGGGGAATGCACATTTTTCCTTAGTGATTGGTGGTTTCCAGGGGATCACCGACTGGTTTCTAGGCCTGTGTGACTAAGGTTTAATTATACCAAGACACTACTAGATGTCTAATAATATGTCTGAATCAAAATATACCCATGTATATGTGCACTTGTTTCATTTTGGGTTAGAGTGATGTTATTTAGATGCTCTACACTGCTCTATGTTTCATTGTCTGTGTGTCTCCTCTGTCCCCCTCTGCTGAAACAAACACAGAAAGTGGAGTGGAGCAGCCACACAATCAGCAGGGGACAGGAAAGACAACTGAAGTGAGCGCTACTGGACTTGATGACAGTTTTTTTTGTTGTTGTTTTGTTTTGTTTTTTAACAGCTTGTCCAGTGTGCTTCAGGTGCAGTGAAGTCTTTGTCCTTTTCTCTATCCAGACCTGCATGAAAAGCATCTTCTCAGTGTTCCAGAACCTTCTTGTTTCCTAAATATATATTTTTTAATTTGGGAGTGGGGTTTACAGATGCAGAGGGGTGGATACTCTAGGCAAGTGAATGAGGGGTTAGGCAGGTATCACTTTGAATGTTCACATATCCAGGATGGTGGCGTGGTAGTTAGCACTGTTGCCTTGCAGTAAGACGGTCCTGGGTTCAAATCCATGACCCTTCCGTATGGAGTTTGCGTAGGTTTTTTCCAGATTCTCTGGTTTCCTCTCACACTGAATCTAGGTAGGTGTAAATTGTTAATCTGTCTCTCTGTGTTAGCCGGTGTGTATCCAGTGTGTAACCTTTAACAGCTGGGACAGGCAGAAAATGAGTGAATGAAGGGATTCTTTTCTTGAAAAACAATTCAAAATATAGGTTTGTCCTTTTGATGTGGTTTAATCACTGACAGGATATTTTTAATACTTTTACATTCATTGATGTTCATACTGACATACATATTGCTCTTTAGTTTCCTTGACAGAACCCTCCCAAAGGGATTAATAAAGTTTAATTTAATCTAATCTAATCTGAGAAAAAGCTAACAAGAAGTGCAGACAGGACAGGGGGTAACCTTGCAAAGAAATAGGTGAACTTGCTTTTGACAGACGGACACACAGACAGCTTTATTGATCCCACTACAGGAAATTAACTTGTGGAGCAGCAGAGTATTTCAATCAATTTACAGATATTACATATATATATATATATATATATATATATATATATATAAAATCCAGTTTTTACAGCAGCAGCAGAAATAATGCAATAAAAATAAGACAGCATTTGTACAATATGAATGGTTGAATGTGACTGTGCACTATCTTATATACTGCCTCCATGTGGGTAGACCACTCCAGTTTATCATCCAGTCGTTACCTCTGAGTGACTTTGTCTTTCTGAAGTCCACCACCACCATTTCTTTAGTCAATTCTTTAGTCTTCTCCACATTTAGCTACAGGTGGTTCTCCACATACCACTTTATGAACTGGTCCATCAGCGACCTGTACTCGTCCTCCTGTCCACCCTCCATGCATCCCATGATGGTCGTGTCATTAGAGAATTTTTGCAGATGACACAACTTAGTGCAGTACTTGAAGTCTGCGGTGAAGGTGGTGAAGAGAAACAGGGACACTAGCATGGTGCCATTTTGATTACCCCTTTTAAATTATACAGTTGTGTATAAAATTGTATGCCATTGGATTAATTAATATTATTAATGGAGCCAAAACACAATTTAGAAAAATAATGAAAACAAATCAATTCACAAAAGCATAGCTTTAATTTTTTTCCCCCATGTAAGCCAAGAAATATACATTAAAACATTTGGCCTATATGCAAACCAGTATACTGATGTGTGGTAGGAATGAATATTAAACAGGAGCTATGGGTGCAGAGGGGTCTGGGGCCTAAAGGAACTGACAGAGACATGCTGTGCAGTGTCAGAATCAGGAGTTTCACATTTCAGCTGTACATGCCCTTGCAAAAATCAATGCTGTAGCATGAAAGCCACACATTATGTGCCCCCAAACAATGTGGGCAAAAACCGAACCCTCTGCTGTTATGTAGTAGCAGATTGCCACTTAGATGGTTTGGTTAGAATCATCTGCGTACGACTGAAAAGTCTTACTTTTATCATCTACTGGATTTATTGACTTTAAGAACATGATAAAAGTGGAAGAATAACAGTCTACCAAAGACAATGAAATAGAACACCACCAGGAGTTCTGCTCTCTATTTTTCTTTTGGTTTGATGTATTTTACCAATATTTTAAGTGGAAGTTTGTTCTGATAAATGTTACACGTTTCTGCCAAATGAACCAATTTTCTAACTTCTGGTGAAACTGGACCACTTGGACAAACATTTGTCATGTTGTGTGTTAATGTTTTTTGTTTAAGTGGAACCATATTTGTTTGCCCACAAGCCAGTCTTTGTCTGGCCCCTCATCCAGCACCAATTTTCCACCACAATAAGGTGGCGATTCACGAGGAGAAAGAAGCCAGTTGAGGTGGTTTCGGCATCTGACTACGATGCCTCCTAGGCACCTCTTGGGTGAGGTGTTCTGGGCATGGCCTACCAGGGGGAGGCCCAGGGAAGACCCAGGACACACTGGAGAGACTATATCTCTCAGCTGGTCTGGGAATGCTTCGGTGTTCCCTCGGATAAGCTGGAGGAGGTGGCTGGAGAGAGGGAGGTCTGAGTTTTTCTGCTTAGCCCGCTGCCTCCGCGACCCAGCCCCAAATAATCTGAAGAAAACGGTTTGCAGTGTAAAATAAATATCAGTGTTTATTCATGTCCCAAGAAAAATTGCACAGCACAATCAAAGACTGCTGGATTGAATTAAATTTTCTCCAGTAATTACAAAGCTTTGACTTCTTTTAACTATCTTTAGGACATTTTTTTTCTATAAACACATTTTCTCCTTTTCAGGCAATGTGTGTGCTCAAAACAAACGCACTAACCACAATTTAAAAGCTAAGTATTTTTTGCATGTGCGCTTTTTGCTACTGAGGTAAATGCTTAGCAGTTAGAGACAACTATGTTGGGGGTCACTTGTTTCAAATGTTATCAGCCTATTAAATGACCAATTTTCAAGGTTGACAGATTATTGACTCCAAATATTTTAAGAATTCAACCACATGCACTGCTGGAGGATTTCTAAATAATCTAGGTTGCTATTTATTACTGATCAAAAAAAAAAAGAGAGAAAAAACACCTTCTGGGCTATAAACAGGTCCAGGAGGCCACCTACTAGCCATATCTATATTAATAATGGGCTGATATAATTTAAATTTTACCGATCACAAATTAAACTATCGACATTAAAATGAGTAAATAAAAAAGGTTAATCCGCTCCATACAAACATAAATAAAAATGTATCATGGACTGTCACACTGGATCTGATATCATTGCAGAAATAGTAACACAGATGTGATGATAGATGGATCAAGAACATTCCATACATATTTAATTTTTATTGCTCTTCATTTCGCTTGTTAAAATAAAATTCCTTGCTGTCATAAAACCAGTGCAGAAGCCCAAACAATGAGACTAGCTCATTATGCTCTTGGATACATGCGTGCTCGCCCACTGGATTTCTGAGAGTTGCTCTTTTGTACTTTCTCTTCACTGGTGGGATTCCCAATCTCCCCGTGAATAGCTTCCTGTCTCCCTGGATGTGCCGCAACACTCATTTTCACAATGATGGCAGCAAACAATGACCAGCACAAAGAATACACACACAATTCACCATGAACATTCAGAAATGCAGCCAATTTGGGGAAGAACATGTTTGTTCATAATTATGGGAAACAACAAAACACTTGGGGCTAACTGTTATACAATACTAAGTACAGTGATTAAGTTAGCCAAAGCTTTATTTTATATCACACCATGCAAAAAAAAAAAAAAAAATCAGGCCAGGAATCTGTTACATTTAATCAATGATGAGTATCACGAGAGGAAATTAAGGGCACTGGTTAATTAATGATGTCTGGCAGCATGTTGGCTCATTAGTTAGCGAAGACACCTCACAGCAAGACGGTTCTGGGTTTGATCTTAGCTATGGTTCTCCTCTGCATGCTCACTTGGGTTTCCCCTCACTGCTCTGGTTTACTGTTGCAGTCCAAAACAAACGGCTTTCAGGTGAATCTTAGAATCTAAATTACCTGTAGGTGTTAGTCTGAACATGTGTTAGTCCAGCAGCTGGTCAGCAACCCTTTCAAGTTGTTTCTCTCTTTTTTTTTTTCGGGGGGGGGTTCAACTAATGATCCAATCCCTCTGTAACCTCTATCAAAAATGAGTAGTACAAATTACTTTGCAGAAGTGTCTATAAAGTAATTATTAACAGAATCACCAAATTATCAAATGTTTTAGAAATTAGCAGTCGGGGTAAAGAAGAATATAGACTGGCATCAAGGCTCTTTATTACACAAATCAACACATCAACAGTTCAGTTTTAAAAGTAATTACTGTTGACAGTGTTACATTAAAACTGGGATATGCGTGATTGATAGTGAAAGGCACACATTAAGTGTGAAATGCCACAAGTGACATGGTATAGCAGTGAAACAGACAAATTAGATATGAAAATGTTATCTCAAACGTCGGTTACACTTGGTGACTTATGATTTATCTCGAGCAACAGCAAAAATGACTGCAGCTAATATGCTAAAGCTAATATGCTAATGTATCTGTAATTGTAGGCAACGCAAGACTTCGTGTTACCAGTGACGCTTATTTATGCACGTTTGTTCCCTTTACTTAAGACAATAACATAACACAGAAACTGAAAACTACGAGCCACACCAACAGTAAAGTAAAATGTTATAACTTTTTATCTTTATGTCTTTATCCAAAAAAGTCTAGACTCTGTAAAATTAGCAACTCAAGCTATGGTAGCAATGAGCTGATTTATAAAATATTCAGTTTCTTATTCATAACCTTATTGTTATAATAAGCTGAATATAGAATATTTCTTTCTTTCTTTTTCAAAACCACAACAATGCCACTTCTGATTCTATTTTTTTTTTACTAGTCACAATATTTGAGATACGTCTGCAAAGATTTTAGTGCTAATTAAACAAAGCTTGATTAGCTTAACAAGATGCATAAAAATAGTAGTGTTTAAACAGTCATTTTAAAAAGAAATGAATGTTTGGGTTAACTTTTGGCATTGTTTAAAACATTTAAAAAATATATACATTATTTTGACAACAGAACTTCAACTTTCTCCCACTTTGCTAAAATAGAAGCTGACCTAAATTTGACGGAAACTCAAAAAACATGAACCTAAATTGTAGACTTAAATGCTTGCAATTTCTTATGACAGATTATCATTTATTATTATTCACTACTGCAAAGACCTTTGCACCGTAACAGATAAGATAATCTTTATCTATTTGTAATGTCATGCAGTAAGCATCTGGTAAAATATTTCTCCACAGATGTATCACCTTGGGGATAGAAAACCCTTATTTTATTTATTTATACATATTGCAAAGGGTTCACACACACACATTATTTCTCCTTGAAGCATACTCTAAAGAAAGCTTGTTTCTGTGACCTGTCCCTCACACACACACTGCCTCTGCTAAGCTGACTTGAATTAGAGCTTCTATTTGTCATTCAGACTTGTTAATTCAGATTCCATTGTTGTCTTAATGATGTATTTAATTTACTATTGTAACCACCAGTTACAAATAATAATTTTTTTTTTTTCAAATGCCATCATGAAAAATCCATGTTTATATTTCATTGTATATAATATATTTTGTTAAATTATAGTGATTTCTTGCAAATATTGAAGGCAATAGTGTCTTTGGTAAGTTTCACCACATCACTGGATCAAAAGTAAAGAGGTTCTTAGTGTTTACAAATCAGATGTCTAGTGGCGGCAGGTAGAGGATGCGGTTTCTAGTTTCCTTAATGTCAGCATTGCCCTTGAGTGATGCTGGTTGTTTTGAAGCTGTAACATATAAAAAATATTTAAAAAAAAAAAAAATCAAGGAAATTTCTCTGACATTAGGAAAGGTTTCTTAAATTCAAAAATCTTCATGTTTTAAGTGTCACAGCATTTAGACAAATATGCGATAACATGTACACCTTTCACGCAGCAGGATACTGTATATTACCATATAGATTGAATTTGGCTTTCTAATGTTTGAGTCCATAATGAGAAAGGCTGCTTTAATTATGTTATTTCTCCCTGTAAATCACTGTCCACATTGAATCTCTTTCCAGCTCTATCACAGCTGAGAAGCATTCTTATTTATTTGATACGATTAGTAGTACTCATGCAGCCCTATAATGTTGTGATATCTCCTCTGTCAGAGAACTGTCAGGTAACAACACATTTGTAAAATCTAATTTTATGCTCAAGTGGTTCTGCTTCTGCAATTTATCGCAGCTATCGCTCACCTTCTTCCCTGCTTGCTCCTGCTAGCTTTCTCCCTCTCCAGTCTCCACCCTCTCTTTCCAGCTTAGTGAGGTATTTTGATCTCATTATCATTCCCAAACATTCACACCGGATAATCTGTCAGGGCGGGAGCCTGTGCTCTGCACCATACAGGGCACCCTGGTCATGATTAGGGGTGCTGGGGCGTGCTCGCAATGAAAATACATTTTTTTTCCCCCCCTTTAAACCAAACTAAAAGTAATGGATATATGGTTCTCCCTGCATGCTATAACATCTTGGCTGTGTCAATTAGGTCCCCTAGCAAAGAAAAACTGCTTCATACTATATGAGGACAATTGTGGGACACCCCAGCGAGGACACTGAATTGATTAGCCAAACCGAGCAGCAGGGCTCAGATGCCCTTTTACAAACCACAAATCCTTTTCCAGAAACACTGCACAATGCACAGTGAACCTCCATTAGACAATGCTGTTCCACAATGCATGATACAAACAGCCACCTCCCCTGTCTATGGTCTATTGTTATCATAGAGGTAAAACCTTCCCCATGCCAAATCCTCACCTCGCAGCCAGTTCAATCAAAGGCTATGCCAGAAAAACAGGGAATGAGACAATGGTAACTATTGCCAAGTGGATGTAGGCTTTGGGGAGTGCCAAGCTACCTGTGTCCATCACCTTCCCTACCCCATCCATCTCCTCACCCACAGCCACCTTTCTTTGTCCACATATGGTGGCAGAAAATATGCAGACCTGCTGCCTTGGCATTTTGTCACAGTGGGATGCTAAGGTGGCCAACAGGACAAAAAGCTCCACACTGTGCACAGAAACAGTTTTAGAGGGTGTGTGTGTGTGTGTGTGTGTGTGTGTGTGTGTGTGTGTGTGTGTTTACAAGGCTGACTTACATAACAATAAATACAGAATGCGGTTACTTTTATATCCTTAGTATAATTTGTCAATAAGCAATTTGATCATGACCTTAAACAAGCTTACTCACCAGGAAGCTGACCGCATCTTCTTTTCTGGTTGCAAAAATACAGCACAAACACTGCTGTGTCTGTTTCATTTAGTCAAAGATGACAAAATGCTGATAGACCTATGTAGTAAAAGGGTAACAGTTTTACCTCAGCTATACTGTTATGCTTGACCCTTCCTGTTTTACTTACACTAATCTGTTTATCCTCACTGCAACATGATATTGTGCCTAGAAAATGTTGCTTCACATACACCAGCTCATACACAAGCCTCATACTTATTCCACTGTCCAGTTCTGCCTTTTTTTTTTATTTCTTCTTTTTTTTTTTTTTTAAACAAAGCTCTATGTCATCAGTAGCATTCATGCATATGTGAAAATTGCTACACAGTGCCAGCAAGTAGGCATTTTACACATCTAAGGATTTGCCTTCACAGGACACTGCCGTGCTACTTGTTTAGAATTAGATCTGGAAATACAGGTTGTGCACTCATAAGTTTGATTGCTTTAAAGAAGAGATCGATTTAAATTTGCAGGTAAAGGGGGGGGGGGCTCTATCTGTCAGGCAAGCAAAATAGAGTGATTTCAACAGTATTTCAACAACTGCTGCAGCAGAGTGTGACAGTGCTCAGGCAGACAACAGCACTGTGTGACAAAAACAGTCTCTTTATTCATTTCATTGAATCAAACATGGGGAGGGGTGCTTGCAGGTAGCTGTTTTTTTTTTCTTTTCTTTTTTTTTAGATTGGCACATTTTCAATCAAATACCTGAAAGCACAAATAGTACAGAAGATACATTACAATGTGATGAGGGTATTTTATATTTGTTATCTGGGACTCCTAACAACAGAGGACAACATGATTTTAAATCTTTCATATCTAATCTGTTAAGTTTCCAGAGTTATAAAAACATTTCTGATATATCATGAGCAGCTGAAACCTTCTTAGCCTCCATTACTCATCTGACCCTCACCTCTATTCCTCCCTTTCTATTGATTGTATTCTCCCACAAATGTAGCCTCTTGGATTCTTTGTACTGTATATGCTGGCCTGTATGCCAACATGTACAGAAGAATGTATGCCAGGCCATGCTCTTTGCCACACAAACACAATCACTTTTTATTCTTACGCTTCTTCCATCATGCTATGTTTTATGTTAAAATCAATGTAATGTGATGTGTGTCAGCGAAACAGCAGCTGTGAAGGCTGAATGTGATAGCTTTCCTTCTCAAGGCTCCACTGTGGAGTTTTATGTTCACATTCTTTGTGTCTGGTCACTTTGGGGCTCCAGGGCTTCATTTTCACTAGCAGCACTTTGAAGGGACATTTTATTCTTACTGTCACAAACTTGTTGCAGACCAACCGACTCTTCATTAGGGTTGAAGCACCACCAGGGTTAGATGTAAAGTTTTTTGGGTTTTTTTTGCAGTGGAAGGTTAGATAACTTTTCATGGTAAAAAAAAATGTGCTTTGTAATTGACATTGATTTTACAACTGACAGTGCAATTAATATCAAGGCCTCTGTTTATCCCTGCAAGCTGCTTCAAAGTCCATACTAAAATGAAAAGGAATTGTTTAATTTAGGCCACCTTATTACCATGAAGCTTTGACAACCACTTAGTTGCTTTAATGCTTAACATAATGAGAACACGAGTTTGAGTTCAGCTTCATATAAAACTCTTTGACAGTGCTATTATCGTCACTCACCCACCCATCCACCCACAGAAATTAGTGTCTTTTACCAGTGGCATAATGAAAGTAGGATGTAAGTATCTTTTTATGATCTCGTGCTTTACTTGAAAAATGCAATAAACATCTCTGACAGATTTTATTGCATTTTTATTCAATAAAGGAAAAAAACTTTAGAGTTTTGGTTGCAGCCCAAATTATGAGCAAGTAGCAGAATGCCAATATTTGTAATAAACACAAATCTATCCATCGATATATATAAACATACATACATACACATATATATATATATATATTTATAATTTGAAATTTGTGTTTGGTCAGTTTTTTTCTTTGTTGTAACAATGCTTCTTGGCAATAAATCTTATACTGCTGGAAATCCTGTTTATTTCCCTTTAAATGGTGCCACCTTTACAAATAAAATACATTTACAGATGCAGAGAGATATTGAAATGAGATTTTGCAGATTCTGCAACCAGTTTTAATCTCATATCTCCACAGACCAAACTCCATCCTCCAATATGACAATACTTGCCCCCACAGAGCGGGATTTATCAGTGACTACATCCAGAATTTGGGGGTGAAGGGTACGGAACGGTTGCCTGCAATCCTGACCTCAACCCCATTGAATACTTTTATGATCAGCTAGTGCTGTTTGTGCCAGAGTCAGCAACACAACCACATTGGCTGATTTGCGACAAATGCTGGTTGAAGACTGGGATGCCATCTCACAGCAGTGTTTGACCAAGCTGGTGGGCAGCATGAAGAGGAGGTTTTAGGCTGTTGTGGCTGTGTGTGGTTCTTCCACATGCTACTGAGGCCAAACAAGACTCAACAATAAGCTGTTTGGCATTGGCAGAGAAGATTTTGTGAGTTTTTCATGGGCACAACCCGCATATTCAACTCTGCTGCTCAACCCACAAATGTGGCACAATTTAAGGGGAAATGCACAAGCTTTCTAACTGTATAAGATTTATTACCAAGAACCACTGTTATAACAAAGAAATAATTGACCAAACACAAATTTCCTCACTTTTTGTGCTGTATATATATATATATATATTATATATATATATATATATATATATATATATATATATATATATATATATATATATATATACAGTATCAGTCAAAGGTGGTGTGTCCAAACTGTTGACTTGTACTGTATAAATACAGCTCAGCTTTAAGTGAAAGTTGGTCTTGAGCTGAGATTTTGACAAGGTTCTGAAGACAGGAGTCACCCTGCATTTCAAAGTCACCTCAGGTACGTCTAAATATAAATCTGCCCCACTTTAGATTGGATGGACCACACATGCAAAGTTAATGTAGACAAATGAGGGGAAGGTGCAGGTCATATCATATGGGACATCTCTGGGTAGTTTCTGGGACAGGAGGTACTCGAATCGAAATGAAGTTCACTGTGTCTGCGAGAGTGTTTGCATCCTCTGGAACAAGACCAATCTTAACACATCTGAATTGAAGCCCGAGGCACATTTTTATCCACATTCTCCAAATCTTCTGGTGGTATGAGGAGTGAGATTATTCCCCTCGGGGCGTGTACAGAGGGAATATGTACTCATGAGGATTAGCAGAGAGCAAGGAGCACTGAATGTGAAGGACCAGTCAACTGAGGGATATTAACTTATACATTCTGAGTGGCATTTTCAACATTTATAGAATCTAAATTTAGATTATTACAGGTCAAATTTAACTCACAGCTGTAAAAGCTATCACATTAAAATTCCATAACTGCAAAAATCCCCTAAAAAAAACTAGACTTAATTATGTGCTTCAAAGCACATTTCCCTCATGACTGTATGTAAATCAACTTGTTTGACTGCACGATGTGATTGACAGCCTGCATAAAGTTTCACTTGTAAACACACACTCAGTGGCCAGCTCTGTAGTTTCATGAAACAAAAGTAGCTAGGTTCATATTTTAGGATTTTATTTTTAAATTTTTTATAATCTCTGTTCCTATTTGTTAAAAGTGTATCAATGTACAGCTTCAGACACTTCTTCAAGGAAACACTGATAATTAGGAGCTACCGTGTGAGCAAACTGTTGCATACATCTTGCATCCAGAATGACATACATTTATTCTAAATTCAAAATGAACAAAGCTTTTATTTTAGTTCTTTTTCAAACATGGCTTGACTATTGTAGGTTTATAATAAAAGCTGTCTTTTTTATCACAGAGCACAAGCATTATTCCTAAGCACTTTGCACCGTCTTTTCAAAGCCGATTAGAGCACGAAGAAAGAGGCCAGCTCATCCTTGCAAAGGCAGGATATTTACATTTCAGTGCCATGTGCAGTGAATTTTAATTTGGCTGCTACGATTTAGCACATCGGTTTCCTAGCAGTTTCACACATGAGTGCTTAATGGCTTCGTTAACATCCTGAGGGACTTTCCTCATTACCTGATCTGGTCAGCTCTGACAGGTGCAACGAGTCTCATCACTGATCTTTGTTCATAGTGCCAAGTTCCCTCACACCACCGAGTGCAGTGAAATCAAAATCAAAGCAAACACTTTTGAGTCAAAAAGCCAAAGCACAAAAAGAACCGTCAGTCAGTGGCATATGGGAATAATTCTAATGAGATCAGTGCCCTTGACAAAAATATACGGCCTAACGTTAAATGTCTAAAATTATTCCTGTATTGCTTTTCTGAGTATCTTTGGACACAGACCAAGAACACCATTAGGCCATTTTAAACAAACCCATTAAGTATGTGTTTCATTATAGAAGCACTGATAAAGACCAGAGGCAATCCTCTGGAAAATGTATGTTTGTTTTTCCTCCATTAAATCAACCAAAAATATCAGATTGTCAGCTGTATGTGACCTTAAAAGAAAGATGGCGTGCTGTTTTTATTTTACAGTCTTCTAGCATACTAATTTCCAAGGACATGAATCAGATTATTTTAATGCAG
The DNA here is from genome assembly GCF_007364275.1 of Archocentrus centrarchus. NCBI lineage: Eukaryota > Metazoa > Chordata > Actinopteri > Cichliformes > Cichlidae > Archocentrus > Archocentrus centrarchus. Next base: position 29,562,467 of record NC_044361.1, on the reverse strand, counting down.
CTACACGTTACATATCAATCACATTTTAAGTTATCTAAAAGTGAGAACCGGTCTCAATGCCACAACAGTATTTGGAAAAGCCTTGCTTTCACTGCTCTCACACAGTGTCATGTGACATATCTAAACAATTCCCAAAGGAGCGAATTTCAAGATCATTATGTTTCATCAATCTCAGCATTAGATTTTCTTACATTTTTAAACTAAGAGCATAGCGTGCCCACTGATGCCCTTCCATTTTTACAATCACACAGATAATATTTGATCAATACTTCAAGGTGAGAGAGCTTTGCAGTGACATCAACATGGTTAGAAAACCTAACACCACTGTCTTTTTGCCAACGTCGTCACCGTACCACAACTTCTTTTCTCACATCACTTCCTCCCTACTCACCCACCGAGCAATGGTCACACAGGCTGCACAGCATAAATTGTCTTCACTATTTGCTTTGATCCCTGACATGCACAAGGCACCCTGCTATAGCAGCTCCACAGAGGACTGACAATCATCCAACACTTTGTTGCTAAAAGAACACATAACATGCACACTGTGTGAATTGCCCATACAACAGGCTGTGCATCATGTCTGATCACTGATCCAGAAATACAGTGGAAATACTGACCTGGCAGAAGTGGAATCCTGATTTACACTCAAACAACTTTGAGACTGTAAACTGTAGCAGAGAGAATACGGAATATATTCACTGTTTTTTTTACAGTACAGTTCCTGTTTACTGAAAGTGTTTTAACTAATGCAACCACAACTGAACACAATCAAAATCAGTGATTTGTTATGACATTCCATAAAGAGCAGCTATTTAAGTTTTTAATATTTGAAAAACGAATCCGATAGCTCTAACTAAAACTGCCACCAGACTATTATTTTCATCATGCAGTGAACCCTGCAACAGGGCTGTCCATCATCAGTACAAGCAATGTTTCTTATGTGAGTGACAGGTTATTATATTTTTATTTCACTAAATGTCAATTATGTTTTGAAATAAAAATAAGGCGTGATGTTCTTATTTTCTGATTAGTTGGGTGGTGTGTGAAATGTTCTTATGTTCTATCACATTAAATGTTGGGCATATTAATAAAATGTATTCTTTTTACGTTTTAACAAGTTACTTAAAATTACATTAACTTGATTGGCAGTGGTAGGTACTGTAACTAGTAACTATTTAACATAATTCGATCACAAAATTAGTTGTAGTTGTAAACATTTAAATTTAATGAGCGTATTAGAAATGTTGGTGACTATATCTGTGTGTGTGTGTGTGTGTGTGTGTGTGTGTGAGTGAGTGAGAGAGAGAGAGAGAGAGGGTGCAGGTCAGCAAAGCTGTTGGAAGAGGAAGTTGAATGCCACACTAGGTTAGGATGGCATCCAAGAAGCTGCTTCTATGTTCCTCACAGGCTCATTTGGCAGTATGGTCTCAAATTTGAAGCATGGTTTTTAATTGGTTCTCTTGTTTAAATTTGCACCGCCTCTTATGCACAGACAGTCAAATCAGTGCACACTGCTCTAAGCAACTTGGGTCTGCCGTGCCTGCCAGCTGACCACACCAAGGCAGGTTGCCATGTTGCCACTTTTTGTCTGGAATCAGAAAGGGGGCTGTGACATTATTGTACAGTGTAAAACCTATTTATCAGCTTTGAAAATGCAGTCAACACTGAAATACTTGATTTCAAACCTAAGGAAATATTTACAGCAAGTTGAGGATATTTCAGCCTAGCTAATTTTAATCTGAAAAGCATGTGTTGTTTACAGTGTTGTTGAATTGTCTGCCCATTTGGTGTGACACTGTGTTGTTCGAATCCAATATTGCTACCTGATTGCTGTACTGTTATTATCAGGCATTATTTAATTGGTATGAATACTCCTTTTTGTCCCAGAAACTGCTTTAAAGTAATACAAGGCCATATGGGCTATCATAAGAACTCATTCCCACCCACTGCAGAGAAATGTATGCTACCTGAGCCGATGGCATTTTCCTCTGCCAAATGAAAAAGGCAAGAAATCTCAGATGGAGTGAAAGAGGACTTAGGCAAATCCATACCTCATACTAACCTCACCATCTTGTGCAGTCAGGTCTCAGTGCTTTTATCTGGCAGGTCTAATACAACTGATGGGCGGTTGAAAAAGAACAGAAAATCCCTTTGCGAGAACAGCATTTTGGCTGCTTAGCATTTGTTGGAATACACAGTAGGAGCATTATGGGGGCAGATTATTTATTTTGAAAGAGAGGCAATTCGATACCTTGGGTCCGCTGAGAGAAGCTAAAATGTGTTCCTCGTGCAAAACAAGCAGCCGCGTGGAGACTTGAGGAATAAGAAGGGGGAGAAGTGTGACCAAGGTGCTGAATTGAATAATAAGAGAAAACGACAAAGCCAACAAACTCTAAAACCTCAGAGCTGACAAGTTCATTACCCACTGAAACCGCCATGCTAACGGCTTTTCTTATGGGTCTTTTGCTAATAAAAGGTTTCAAAAATAGCTGCAGACGCTGCAGTTTCTGTCTGACCACCATAACACAGGTGGGTTGGTGTCAAATCAAGGTCAAGGTTTAATCCCATACATTCCTTTCCAATACTCAAGCTTTTCTGTAGCTGCTCTTACATTTTGAAGAGAATATATTTTTTCTTTCATTATTTAACTTCAAAGGTTCCAGCTTGTCCAGTTAAATACAAAATGCCTTTTGGTGGCTATTAATGAAATCTAAATTCAAGATGTTATAAATAATTAGCCAAATTTGATAGGAAAATACCCATGCTCCAGAGTGACACAAGGAAGTTAAAAGAAACTGTTGCCATGTGAAACTGCATGTGAAATGAGTCTCAATTCTCAAACCTGCCTCCTTCATTTAGATACAAAATGAAAATACACTTCACAAAATGCAGCAACACATTTAAGAAACTTCACGAATTAACAAAACTGCCACGGAGTCCGTGGGTTGTTTTCAGGCAGGATCTTAATTTTACTGCATTTTAACTGTTTAATTTTCACTCTGTGTTTAGTTTCACTTTGACCTGCTGTTTACTTTTAGGTTAAGGTACCACAGCTATGTGGTATGTGTGGAGCTGAAGAAAAATCTGAATCGAAGAAACATTTTCTATTTTTAATCAAAACACACTGTGTCTCATTCAAAAACAACGCATTTGAATGTTTCCCACACAAATCTTGGATTCATCAATATTTTCTTACTCATTCATACTCTGCATACAAATACACGATAAAGCCCTGGCTGTCTTATAAAATATAAATACATGATTTTAAAGTGAATACTATTACTTCTACTGATAATAAGAGTGTCTACATTGTCTACAGTTTGCCAAAACACCACAAGACAAAAATGCTCAAAATTAGAATAATTCATAACAATAAGATATTATTATATGTAACTGAAAAGTGTAGGCTTTAACTTAAAAAAAAAAAAAGAAAAAACTATTGCGCTAATGTGTGAAGTAAAGCAAATCATGTCAAATGAATTTCTTTCCTCATAAAAAAATGATGTTTGTAATGCTAGCTCTTTTTTTAAACTGTGCCTAAACCACCAACAGCATGTGACTTGCACTGCAGGCATGCTGACATTTGTGCATTTGATTCCCTGTGCAGATGCACCATACAAGCAAAAAAAAAAAAAAAGACCCCAGAAAACATATTTGGCAGAAAATATTAGTAGCAAACAATATAAATCATGTTTTGGGGAGAGGGTTGTGCAGTTGGAGACTGAACAGCGCTGCTGGGTATATTGCTGACACCCTTGAACTACTGCTGAGACCCCTCCCTATAGCCCTATAGCCTCTTACACATAAAGTGCAGTTGTTTTCTTTTGCCAATCTAACACAGTATAATAAAGGCCATATGCCAGGAGGCAACTACTACACCCGCATGGCCAATCTCAAGGGTGCTTATGGGATCAAGAGCTGAAAGCAAACATAATGCCTGACCTAAAGAGAGCCAAGAGTGTAGCAAGACAAGTGACTATCACACAGAGAAACAACTGTAATACACTTGCTTCCTTAAGGACTTTCACACAGCACTAGTTTAGTAACAGTCACTTCAACGCTAGTCCTTCAAACGTGAAAAAAGAGATGCTGTAAAGCCAGTGAGCGGATGAAGTCAAGGACCTATTTTGTCATTCAAAGCAGAGTCAGCCTGAAGCACTATGGTGTTTGAAGAAACTTATGACCTACTCTACCTTGTCCATATTACAGTTTTCTGATGGGGGATGACAGACTGCAGAAAATCACGTTTTACAGTGGCGTAACTGTTTGTGCATTACTGAGTCCCAATCCCAAACATCAAGGGAGCCTTACTCAACTTTGAAAGGACACAGCGCGAAATCATTTTGGGTGTCTGGAGGAATCAGAAAGGAATGGTTCATGAGTCATTACATGTGATGCGTAATGTTTCAGGCACTGTCATAATCCGTTAACAGACTTAATTAAAGAGCTGAATGCGATCATAATTCGGTCTACTGACGAACTGATGTCCCCTGTTTGTTTATATAACCTAGATCCAAATGGGGACAGTCAGTCGAAATCAAGTCATCACTTGGTAATGCTCTTGTGAGTGCATAGCACACCAGCAATGACTCATGAAATATGTTACTCCGATCACAGGTTACATCCACACCATCAATCCTCAAGATTAATTTGGCTTGGGAGATGAGTTATTCAATAATTCATTGTGTAATATTTGCCTGCAAATTAATCCTTATTCAATGTGACAAGGAGAATTAAATGATTGCTTACCAGGTAATTTGGACATAATTATTCTTCTTTCAAGCTATGGTCTACTGTGCAAAATCTACAGAGTTGTTCTCTCCACCAGGTGCTGTTGTTAAGACAAAGAGCCAGTCTGTATTCATTTCCCAAAAGATGAAAAAAGCTAAGTTTAGACTGGAGCATATAAAAATGATGTATGTGCTCTAGATGTTGCTTGTCTCCCTGGAAGAGATATATGATTGGTATGATGCACCAACTATTAAATGATCATGTTTTTGAAAATGTCCTGATAAAAATTTTGCTATAAACATGTTGTTCTGTAACTTTGACGTTAATCTATTGCACACGTAAAGGATTGGTTTACTTTTGTTTCTTTTAGATCTAAAGAGATTCAAAGAAGTTAAGTTCAGTAGCCACCTGTTTCTACTTCTAGTGACCCACATCTAGCCGTATTATCTCTATTACCTATTATATTGTGAACTTAGATTATGAAATTTGACACAAACAACAGAATTGTTATGGCTTCATATGCATTCACCCACAACAAAATTAACCCATGATAATGACTGGGTTAACATTTGCTTCATACTGGGAGTATAGAACAGATATTTTACAGTGGCTTGCAAAAGTATTCATACCCCTTGAACTTTTCCATATTTTGTCACATTACAACCACAAACATAAATATATTTTATATTATAATTTAATGTGAAAGACCAACACAAAGTGGTACACAATTGTGAAGTGGAAAGAAAATTATACATGATTCAAAACATTTTTTACAAATAAAAAACTGAAAAGTGCAGTGTGCAAAAGTATTCAGCCCCCCTGAGTCAATACTTTGTGGAACCACCTTTTGCTGCAATTACAGCTGCAAGTCTTTTAGGGTATGTCTCCACCAGCTTTGCACATCTAGTAACTGAAATTTTTGCCCATTCTTCTTTGCAAAACAGCTCAAGCTCAGTCAGGTTAGATGGAGAGCGTTTGGGAACAGCAGTTTTCAGATCTTGCCACAAATTCTCGATTGGGTTTAGGTCTGGACTTTGACTGGGCCATTCTAACACATGAATATGTTTGGTTTTAAACAATTCCATTGTAGCCCTGGCTTTATGTTTAGGGTCGTTGTCCTGCTGGACGGTGAACCTCCGCCCCAGTCTCAAGTCTTTTGCAGACTCCAACAGGTTTTCTTCTGTATTTGGCTCCATCCATCTTATCAGTTTAAGTTCAAATTAATAGTGCTATTGTACTATACTCAGAGGTGGCTGCTGTTACTAAAAAGTTTAGTTTAGCTTAGCTAAAAAGTGAAGGTCAGCTTGATTAAGATTCAGATCTGGCAGGAACTAATTCATATGAGGTTGTTAGCTATAGACTGCACTCTAATTATACAAGTCTACTGAGTGGAAACAGTAGCACTTCAATGAAGTGACCTCAAAGGCAGTTTTTTATTCACTGCTTTTTCCAAAACATTTGAAAAACTGAGGAGTTATTGCACCAGGTCACTGTAATTACTGTTAAAAACAAACCCTTTCTCTGACATTTTAAAAGTGCAACCTGAAATCTACAAAGCGCATAACTAGAATAGGAAGAAAAGAGATTTATTGCTTTACATGAAATGAACAAAGAGAGTAGCAGCTACAGTCTGAATGCCACAGTTTTAAAAACAGCCCACTGGAAAAAAAAAAAAAAAAAGGAAAAAAGAAGAAAAAAAAAAGGTGATGTCAGAAGCACTTGGAGTGATACAGCCCATTCTGCACAGGTACAAGTATATCTTTTTTACTCACACCTGCTGTCTACCTGTCAAAAGGCTTCACTGTACTGCCGGCTCCCCTCCTCCACTGCCAGCCCGCCATACCCCCCCCACTACTCCAGCCTATTCACAATTGCAGGCCCCCTATTGTGGTCTGTCAGATGCCAGCTTCAGACATGCTGCACCACTGCGCTGGAGTCTCTGGAGCTAACTGTCACTTATTTTTTTTCCCAATGCTTTTAATAGGGAGGGTGAGCATAAAGCACAGAAACACACTCAGAAAGAAAAGATATGACCGAAGCTGTCAGCCAGTGGTAGAACTCATTAGGCCATACACATATTAGGAGCCATGTAACATTAGTATTGCCAGTGATGCTGCTACAGTATGCTAGGGGAGAATGTGAAGGCAAAGACAAGGGCTGTGTATACTGTATGTGTGTAATGCTATCCTGTGTATCTTATCTTATACACTGTATGGACAAAACTACTGGGCCATCTGCCCATTACACATACAGTAGCTGCTCGGCCATGGAAACCCATTTCTAGAAGCTCTCAGACCACCGTTTTTATGATGATTTTAATGCCAGAGAAGGTTTGGAACTCTGCATTTACTGAATCAGTGTTGGCGACTTTTACGCACTATGCAACCCCGCTATTCAACTTTACAGAAAGCACTTCCACTTTGCAATAATACCCCTTACAATTGATCATGGAATATATAAGAGGGAAGAAATTTCACTAGCTGACTTGTTGCAACAGTGGCATCCTATTACAGTACCCTGCTCTAATTCAGTGAGCTCTTAAGAATGACCCACCAGCCTTTGTAAAGGCCAACTACATGGTGAGGTGCTTGATTTTATGCACCTGTGCCAGAGATTAACAGGTGTGGTCCAATACTTTTTTCTCATATAATATACTGTCCGTTCTGTGTTTACATTGAGTATCTGTTTAAAATGTCAATGTTCAAATGTCAAAATAAATCATTTAAATAAACAATTTTTGACTAAAAAAAGAAATTTGCTTATTTACTATAAAGTACAACATTAAAGTGGAAATGCTAGGTGAGAAACCAATTGAAAAAAAGATCATTTTTATATCAAAATATTCAAACTCAACATTTGTGTACAGAAATGTTGAGTCTTTGTGTCTAGAAGTCACATCCTCCACGCCAAGCTCTAGGAAGTGCCCAATGTATTTTTCAGACTTTCTTGTTGAGCTCATCATCTGTGACAGCCATAATTCTTGGTTGTTTGACAGATTTCCTCCCTGCTTCATTTCTGCTGTAATGTCGAGAGACATTATTAACTCTTTTTCAGTCACCATACATTTATTTCCTCCGTGGCAGTAAACCATGTTACACCAACCATGAGAAACTGCTGCAGGTTGAACTGAGCTAACAAAACAAAAAAACACTTTTAGGGCTGACTAACTCTGATAAATGGACTAAACCCAAGCAATATTTAACCTCACCACAAAATAAGCTGTTATGCCGCCTAAAGACATCTGGATTGATTAAAAGAGGAGTGTGGCTAAGACAAATGAGCCACAGTGCAACACTCTGTGTAGAAGCCACAGTCATAGTGGTAGTGGACAGTGGAAAAAACAATAATGTTAAGAGTACTAAATTATCCAGAGTTCAAATATAACACAAAATCCACTCTTTGAAACACATTTTCCAGAAGAAATATTGTCTGTTAGAGCCTTATACTACTATACTGTACATTGCATCAACTTCCCTCCCTCCTTCTTATACTGTGTCTCCTCATGTCCACCACTTGAAGTGATGCTTTTCTTGTACAGCCCAGCTGAGTTAATCTGTTTTCTGCACCAGTGACTTGCAACAAGTCCACTCTCTTTTTCATTAAGAGACCGAGAGATCCTGGAGACCAGTAGAGCAGAGAGCAGAGCTGCTGTCAAAACACCCTGCCCAACCATCACACACATTAGCAGGCACCCATTTTGAGAAATAACAGGGATTGCTTACATTTGTTCTCAAACATGGATTCACAGACATCACCGCCTCCTTTGCATGCTTGCAATACGTCAGCAGTTTTCCGCGGCAAAAGAATTTAGATTAAAATCTTTCCGAAACCATATGTTCTCGAAAAGAAAAAAAAGAAATGTGCGGCAAAAGTATTCAGCAATCTGTTTGTGTTTAGATTTTACTAAGTTAGAAAACTATTGTTTACAACTTCTTTGCATCCATTAGCTAGAAGAAAAAACTGTGGGGGGATGAGCCTCCCCGGCCACGAGGTGCCACCATCTTCTCTCTCCATCTGTCTGCCCACTCTTCCGGGGGCTAATTATCCTAATCCCATGAATCCAGAATGTAGGCTGGTGGCACGCGCCTCAGTCCCAGGATGCTAGCGTTTTGCCTCTCAGTTAAAATGTTGAAATTAATTACCGCCTGTCCTGCTGCTAGTGGGAGGAGGAAGAGGAGAGGCAACTGCAGGAAGGCCTCTCCCTGGCAGGTGTGGGAGGGTGCTGGGAACTTCTCCTGAGATCATCAAGTAGGGGCCAGAACTACTGCATGGTACCACTGGAGCCATGTTAGTCATTTAAAGCTTTTGTAAGCACCAAAATGTTAACTTTGCCAAGTTATATATAAAACATTTAACCACAAAAAAAAAGAAAAATCAGTTATTCAAATTCAGTTAAATTTAAATTCTGTGCTTTAATAAAAAGAAACTTAACTTTAATCAAATTCTGTTCTGATGATGCCCGTGCTTGAGTGCATTGAGCACACACCGATCAAGGATAGCATTATGACCACTGACAGTGACAAGCGAATAACACTGATTATTTCTTCATCGTAGCACCAGTTACTGGGTGGGATATATCAGGAAGCAAATTAACATTTTGTCCTCAAAGTTGATTAGCAGGATTTGAACGAATTTCACAAGGGCCAAAATGTGATGGCTAAACGACTGTCACAGCATCTCCAAAACTGTAACTCTTACAGGGTGTTCCCAGTCTGTACTGGTCAGCATCTATCAAAAGTGGTCCAAGGAGGGAACAGTGGTCAACAAGCAAAAGGTTCATGGGCGGGCAAGACTCACTGATGCACATGGGAAGTGAAGGCTGGCTCGTGTGGTCTGATCCAACAAATGAGCTACTGTAGCTCAAACTGCCGGAAAGGTAAATGCTGGTTCTGATAGAAATGCATCAGAATACACAGTGCACCGCAGTTTGTTGGGTATGGGGCTGCATAGCTGCAGAAAGAGGCAACAATGGGCACATGAACATTAGAACTGGACAGAGCAATGGAAGAAGGTGGCCTAGTCTAATGACTCACATTTTCTTTTACATCATGAGGATGGCCAGATGTGTGTGCGTCACTTACGTGAGGAACACCTGGCACCAGGATGCACTATGGGAAGAAGACAGAGTCAGTGTGATCCTTTGGGCAATGTTCTGCTAAAGCTTGGGGTCCTGCCATTCATGTGGATGTTACTTGGACACATACCACCTACAGTAATGGTATTCTCTGACGGCTGTGGCATTTTTCAGCAGGATAATGCACCCTGCCACAAAGCAAAAATAGTTCAGTAATGGTTTGAAGAGCACAACAATGAGTTTTGAGGTGCTGACTTGGCCGCCAAATTCCCTAGATCTCAGTCCAATTGAGCATCTGTTGGACGTGCATGACAAACAAGTCTGATCCAGGACTTACAGGACTTAAAGGATCTGTTGCCAGATACCACAGCACACCTTCAGGGGTCTGGTGGAGCCCATGCCTCAACAAGTCAGGGCTGTTCTGACAGCAAAAGCAGTCCAAAAACAAAGTTAGACAAGTGGTGATAATGTTATACTTGATTGGTCCAAACTGCTACTGTATCAGCATTAAAAGTCTAGCAGACAGGAAATTAAGGGAGCAACATTTGAGCACACCAATGATATTCTTTGATGCTATGGATTAATTCCTCTGAGTAGTTGTTTTACCTAAGGGCTAATATACATACTGCTTAAATAGGCAGGAGCATGCAAGAATTTACTTGGTGTTTGAGAGAGATGCCATCCATTGTCAACTGTAGAGGACATTTTTTAAAAATATATGTATAATTAAATGTGAAGATATATAATAACCAATGTACAGCATATGTTTTCCCTATTTCTTTAACACAGTTGAGTGAATGGAAAAAAATAACCTGAAAGATATATGAAAGCTCTCAATCTATTCCAAAACACCCACATGTCCAAATGACACAGACATACTCAGTCACACTTTTACTTTGCCAAGGGAAATGGGGTGAATAATACCTCCATTAAAATGATATTCACTGTTGAGAAATTACAGTTTCTGGCATCTACAAAATTCACACTTTCTATTTTTGTCAGAGGTGGTTACACTTGTTAACAGTAGTAGTCTTGTTAACAAACTCCCTTAAGTAATACCAGTATCTAGACAAGCCTTGTTAATTTATAATCATGTTTTTTTTTTGGTTTTTTTTTTTAAAATGGGATCCTGTGTAAAATGTTAATCATGTATTTAACTCCTATATTGAGGGATGTTTAGGGTTATATACTGTAGCTTGTTACATTGTTAGGTTGATTGTTTTTGAGAAATACACAGTCATGCTGATTGAATGCAAACAACATTTTTTTTCCAAAAAAGTTGGAGCGTGAGCAAGTTTACCAATGTGTTGCATCACCTCTTATTTTGTGCACTTTGTAAGGGTGCAGGAACCGAGGAGCCCATATACTGTAGTTATAAATAGGAACATTTTTAAATTCTTGCTTAATGTCGAATTTTGGCTGCTCAACATTTTGGTGACTCCTTTGTCACATTTTTTTCATTTCATAATGTTCCAAATGTTTTCAGTGGATGAGAGGTCTGACTGCAGACAGGCCTCTTTTGCTTTTGGGCACTTCTACTACATAATAATACATAATTATTATACTGTTGTTCTGAATATGTGCCACATTGTTTGATGGAAATAAAAATTATCAACCTACAAAGGCCTGAATTCAAAAACACCCCCCAAAAAAAAAAATCAAAGTGAAAAAATAATGTGGCAGGTTAGTCCATTTTGCCAAAATGCCTGTCTGACAATGCTCCTAATGAGATGACAGATGGTGTCCAGGGGGATTTCCTCCAAGATCTGGGCCAGGGCAACAATTAGCTCCTGGACAACCTAAGGTGCAACCTGTAGCATCTGATGGAATGAAACACAATGTCCTAGAGGTGCTCTATTGGATTTAGGTCAAGCGAGCGTGGGGCCAGTCAATGGTATCAATTCCTTCAGCCTCCAGGAACTGCCTTCATATTCTCGCCACATGAGGCCACATACCGTCATGGACCAGGAGGAACCCAGGACCCACTGCACCAGCAAAGGATCTCACAATGGGTCCAATGATTTCAGGTTACCCTCATGAAGTCTGTTTCTGAATGTTTTTGTCAGACATACTGTATTCACACCAGTAGCCTGCTGGAGGTCGTTTTGTAGGTCTCTGGCAGTGCCATCCTGTTCCTCCTTGCATAAAGGAGCAGATACCAGTCCTGCTGAACCTTCTACAACCCTGTCCAACTCTCCCAGAGTAACTGCATGTGCCCTGGAATCTCCTCCATGCTCTTGAGACTGTGCTGGGAGAAAAAGCAAACCTTGTGATGATGGAAATTATTGCTAGTTGGGCTACCTGTGCAACCTCTGTAGTGTCCAAGTATCACCTCATGTGACCAGTAGTGACACTGACCCAAGCCAAATGCAAAATTTGTGAAAAAAAAGTCAGAAAAGATTAGGAGGGAAAAATGTCAGTGGCCTCCACCTGTAAAACCATTCATGTTTTAGGGGCAGTCTCATTGTTCATTTCATTAACACCAAAACAGCTGAAACTGGTTAACAACCCCCTCTACTACTTAACTGTCCAGATCAATATCCCAAAAGTTTTAATTGCTTGATGCTATACTCTGATTAAAAAGTGCTCCTTTACTTTATTTGAGCAGTCTATGTTCACTATGAATTATCTTATCTACCAACTATTTTCAGAAGCATTCCTAAAGCCAATCCACTGATTTCAGAATATAGTCTTTCTGTAATGTAGTGCTGCCTGAAGATCACAGTCATTCATAGGTGGTTTTAGGCCGTTTTCCTTTGCATACAGAGATTAAACAGAATTTAATATTATGTACCACAAATGATAAAATCTCCAGATGCTTTGGAACATAACATTGAGAAATGTTATTAAATTGAATTGAAGTCATACAGGTTGGTAATAAAATATCTGACAATGTAATGCAAAATAAAAGATAAATAGTTTGCATTTAACAGTTCTTTTCTGACAGCCATGTACAGTCTACCGTATGATCACCTTGGATAACCTTGGATAACCTAGCTATCCACATTGAATGACTAGCCAACAAATTAGCCTTTATTACATGATGGGTTGACATGTTATGTGGGTGGCACTAGTTTTCAAATGAATCAGTGCTACTTTCCTACAGAGATGCAAAAATTAGCCACTGTTCCAATAATAGACATCAGAAAGTGGTTTGGAAAAACACTGGTATCGACAATTAGTTACTGCAGTAACAGTGAAGCTCAAGCTAATGATTTGGCAACTATAAGTGTAGTTTCCACTGCACCTGATCCTGACTGGCTGCAGTAATGAAGGTAATGATAGCACTGAGGACAATGATGATGTCGAGTTTAAGCAGCTGGTGGAGCCTGACATTTGCCCCAATGATTTGGGAGTTGATGGGCTTATGCAAATCAGCCTTGAGAAGCATCCCTCATGTCTCTTCGGAACAAAAAGAGGTTATTCGTGTCGCCATCATATCACAATAAAGAGTTGCATATTAATGCAGATCAACTCTAAAAAAATCAACTTTTCTAGTGTTATTGATGTCATAGAGTCACTAGTTCCCATCTAGATGCGCCTATATATCTGTATTAGATGCATTTCATGACATGTCAAAACTACTTCTTACGCAAGTCAGGGGATGCAAAAAGAGTATTTGCATAATGAGCAATGTTCAGCAGGAAACTGGGAATTAATGATTCAAAGCAAGTGGAACACAGATTTATACTCTATTCATTTTTCAACAAAGAAACAATAGTCTGCTTGTGATGGCAAGTGTACACTCAAGTGATGCACACATTCTATCCAGGTTCGCCTAGGTCTAAGACACACCAAGATGTTAACTCGAGAGCATGATGGTGCATTAGAAAGCCCACAAGTGTCACACATTGCTGAGGTGAACAACAAATTGACCAGAGGTGGATGGGGCATGTGCAACTGTGGGTACCATTTTTGGTATCTTTGGTGCTACAGTAAGATATGGAGTGGAGCGGTGTCAGAGCAAAGTAGTGTGTTCATATATATATATATATATATATATATATATATATATATATATCCCAGTCTTTGTCCTCCAAGCTCAGGTCCTCTACCAGAGGCCTGGGAGCTGAGGGTCCTGCACAGGACACACATCTGGCCACAGTTCCCAGGACTGCGCTCTTCTGGACAGAGATCACGGATGTTGTTCCTGGAATCTCCTGTAGCCATTCTCCTAGTTTGGGAGTCACTGCCCCAAGTGCTCCGATTACCACAGGGACCAATGTTACCGCCACCTTCCACATCCTTTCTAGCCCTTGTCTGAGCCTATTTTTTAAGGTTCTTGTGTTTTTTCTTCTTGATGTTGCCATCACTTGGTATTGCAACGTCAATCACTATGGCTCTCTTCCTCTGTTTGTCCACCACTACTGTGTCTGGTTGGTTAGCCATCACAAGTTTGTCTGTCTGTACCTGGAAGTCCCGCAGGATCTTAGCTCTGTTCTTCTAGACCACCCATGGGGGCACACCCCATTTTGATCTCGGGACTTCCAGGTCATACTCGGCACAGATGTTCAGATGTTCCTTTATACTATGCCAGCCAGTTGGTTATGGTGTTCCATGTATGCCCTGCCTGCTAGCATCTTGCATCCTGTTATTATGTGCTGGATTATCTCAGGGGCATCTCTACACAGCCTGCACCTGAGGTCTTGCCTTGTGTGGTAGACCCCAGCCTCTATTGCTCTTGTGCGCAGAGCTTGTTCCTGTGCTACCATGATCTTTGTTGTTTGTCAGTCCAGCTTTGTCCAGCCATTGGTAGGATTTTTCTATGTCAGCCACGTCTTCTATCTGTTGGTGGTACATGCTGTGCAGAGGCCTGTCCTTCCATGATGGTTCCTGTTCTTTTTTCTCTTCTTTCTTGCGTTTCTGCTGCCTAAGGTACTTACTAAGCACACGATCTTTTGTGGCCATCTTCCTGATGTATTTGTGGATCTCTGTTGCTTCATCTAGGATAGTGGTTCTAACACTCGCTAGTCCTCGGCCTCCTTCCTTACGCTTAGTGTACAGTCTCAGGGTGCTGGATTTGGGGTGAAACCCTCCATGCATTGGTAAGGAGCATTCTTGTCTTGACATCAGTGGCTTCTTTCCTCCTTTGGCTAGCTTATTATCCCAGCAGGGTATCTGAAAACTAGCAAGGCGTAAGTGTTGATTGCCCAGATTTTGTTCTTCCCATTCAGTTGACTCTTTAGGACTTGCCTTACTCTTTGCAGGTACTTGGAGGTGGCAGCTTTCCTAACAGCCTCTTCATGGTTCCCATTTGCCTGTGGGATTCCAAGGTACTTGTAGCTGACTTCAATGTCTGCAGTGTTGCCTTCTAGTAGTGCAATCCCCTCAGTTCTACCTTCCCCCTTTTGGTTACCATCCGAGTCCTCCAGTCTGAATGACATTCCGGTATCATTGCTGTAGATCCTGGTGGTGTGGATCAGTGAATCGATATCTCGTTCACTCTTAGCATACAGCTTGATGTCATCCATGTAGAGGAGGTGGCTGATGTTTGCTCCATTCCGTAGGTGGTATCCGTATCATGTCTTGTTGATGACCTGGCTAAGGAGACTCAAGCCTATGCAGTGGGGGGCAGAGCATCTCTTTGGTAAATCCCACACTTGATGGGGACTTGTGCAATTGGCTTAATGTTGGCCTCTAGTGTTGCTCTCCAATTCCCATTGAGTTCTTGATGAAGGCTCTTAGGGTCCTGTTGATCTTGTATAGTTCGGCATCAAGTCATAGGCTTTCTTGTAATCAATCTAGGTGGTGCACATGTTGGTCAGTCTAGTCTTACAGTCTCGAGTGACTGCTCTTATCTACCAGTAGCTGGTGTTTTGCTCCCCTGGTATCTCCTCTATGAGCCCCGCTCATCATGTCACATGCCTGCTTATCTTAGCTGCTATAATGCCTCACAGGAGTTTCCATGTTGTGCTGAGGCAGGTTATTGGCCGGTAGTTGGCTGGGACCAGTCCCTTCTGGGGTCCTTGGGAATCAGGACTGTCTGGCCTTCGGTCAGCCATTCTGGGTTGTGTCTTAGCCTCTAACAGCTGGTTCATTTGTGCTGCCAAGCACTCATGGAGTGCAGTTAGCTTCTTTAGCCAGTAGGTGTGACTCATAACAGGGCCTGGTGGGGTCCAGCTCTTCATTTGTGAGATTCTTTCTCAGATGTCTGCCACTGTGATAGTTACTGGATCCTGTTCTGCTCTTAGATCCACTAGCCATTGAGCACTGGTGTTGTATGTTGCATCATTCTCCCATATGCCCTCCCAGTAATGCTCTGTCTCTAGCCTTGGTGGGGGTGCTGTTCTCATATTGTTCCCCTGCCACTGAGAGTATACCATGGATGGCTCAGTGGAGAACATCTGGTTTATTCTCCTGGCTTCTATGTCTGGTATACCTCTTTAGGTGGTTAGCTAAGACTGCGAGTCTTTGCTTGCCAGTCTCTTGTCAAACCCAATCACAGGATGGGCCAAAATTGAAAACACCTTCTAAGTCGTTGGTCAAATCGCGCCCCACAAATCCATTCTTTTCCCCGCACATCACAGGCGAGAAAAAGAGACACACAGGTTTACCTCTGATGTCAGCAAACAGGTCCTTTGCCTCTCACCTGTTTGGAAAATCCCTGTTTTCCACTTTTTGTTTGGCCATTTTTCAGGGTCAGGCTAGCTTAAATGTCGCTGTAAAAAATGCTGACCGATGTTTTTAATCTGCTGATCACTGATCAATGTGCCATTAGTGTACAGGTCATGGCCTGTGCGGCATTTGTTGCAGTGCATTGTGGGATTTGTAGTATAAGTGGTGAGAGCACTATTTACTGGCACGCTATTAATAATAGCCATAGTAAATTACCTCATGGGCAGTATGTAATTATATCGCAGGCCGGATGTGACCCGTGGGCCTTGAGTTTGACACATCCTCTAAGGCCTCAGGTATCGACAGCTTGCTGTACTTAGGCACACCTTTCTGCAACTCTGGTGATACCCCCCCCCCCCTGACCTGTCGCCCTTGCGGTAGCATTTTTGTTGTACTTCCGCAATCTCTAGTCGCGATACCAATTGCTTATTTCATATGTTGGAACACTGAGCTATGAGTTGTTTTGATGTCAGTCTGGATGTTGGGTGTCGAAGAAACCATAGGTCCCACATCTCCTTCATGTAACCCCTTTCAATGGGATTACTTGTGTAATAACATCCCAAGAGTTCCCACTTCTCATCTTGTGTCCATTTCTGCTGTATCCTTCTAGTTCCAGTAGCCCACTTATCGTCAGTATGCCCTGGTTCCTCAACACCTGACGTGGACATGGTTAATCCTTGCCGGGATGGCTTCAGTCATGTATCTCTCACTTATATTTTGAGGTAGGCTTGGTTAGCATGGGGAGTCTAACCTGGGGACCCTTACTGGATGCACACCCTGGCCGGGATTCTAACCCCCAACCTCTTGTTCCAAAGACAGTAATGTTACCATTACTGCTATATATGTCCATTTATACCATAGCCTTGTTCCAGTATCCCACTTATGCCCTGGCCAGGATTCAAAACCCCGACCTATTGTTCCAAAGTTCAAAGGGCAGTGACAAAACTGAGCTACAGAGAGAGGATTTAAGTGTCTTGGAGAGAAGATATCGAACTTTAATGACTGCAAAACTGAGGCGTACTTAAAGCACTTGATCCACAAAGTGAGACAATTTTGGATATCTCTTAATTCAGACTAACTCAGATTCCACTAACAGATGTGCCTTGTCACATGGCCACAAGAGTCATCTTTTGCAGTTAGTTTTTGAGCACAATTGCAAAATGAATGAAAAGGTATGTAGAGATCCTACAATTACAGTTGCCATTTCCATCTATTCTACTTTGTGGGGATTTTCTATAGTCACTGGTACACCTTGAGAAAATATATTTCTTCTGCGTTGTACACTATTTAAATAAGAGTACTATCTGAACCTTTGTCAAGAGTGGCTGTGGCTTGTTCCTGTTGTGCTTATATTGTTAACCTTTAAATTGTTATGTAATCTATGAAGATGGTCCATTGTATAGGTTTATTAAGTACAGGTTTGCTTCTTTCATTACAGTATTATCAGCAAATTCATTGAGTTGCGCATCTTAGGTAACAACCTCTTGTTTTGAGAACACTGTGTGTGTGAGTCCTAGAGCCATAATATATATATATATATATATATATAATATAAAAAAAACTCTGTACCATACATACTGTTAATGATACTATGTGAGGTGAACCAAATGTCCACCTGTCAAACTTGATTTCCCATAAACTTCTGATGTATAATTATATACCCCACATCTCTAATAGTGTTTTCTGAACCACTACTACCATAGTTTTTCCTTCTCACTATCCCCTGATTTCTTCCCAATTAGATACAAAGCTGGAAATCATTACTTCATTGCATATTTATTTGCTCAGGTGGTTAGCAGTCATAAGTAATTGTAAAATAAAAAGCAAACAAACAAACAAATAAACAAAACCTCAAAAAAAAAAAAAAACAAGGAATAATCTGCAAGCTACTTTGCAACTGTGCATATCTAAAGGGCATGTGCATCTCCATATTTTTCTTCTGTGGCTTTGTGTGTGAGATTGTCAGGAAATACATTTTATTTGATGCAGTATGTGCCTGACCTCTGTGCCAGCAATGTAATGGGGGTCATCTGTGAACAGGTTGCTACGGAGATAATAAAATAACTGGAGGTGCCTGAGACTGTGAAGTATCAGTGATATTGTGGTCTTTCCAACCCAAACTATGTTTTCTTCCTAAAGCTGAGCTCAGTCTACATAGTTTTTTTTTTTGTTTTTTTGTTTTTTTTAAGTGCATTAAACCTGAGCATTTCACTTTAAGCTCTGCAAAGGTTGAGTTTAAAATGATATATGTGGTCATACAGACAATTAACATTATTGTTAAATTCCTCAAAATTACGTTGATAATTAGGGATGTACATTGATCCCATTGTTTGTATCAATATATTTGAATAAAGTGGGAAACTGATCTAAACTAGATCAATAATCTACACTGCTCAAAAGAATTAAAGGATCACTTTTTAATCAGAGTATAACACCAAATCAGTTCAACTTCTGGGACATTGATCTGGTCAGTTAAGTAGCAGAAGGAGTTGTTAATCAGTTTCAGCTGCTTTGGTGTTAATGGAATTAACAACAGCTGCACTAGAGGGGCAACAATAAGAAAAACCCCCAAAACAGGAATGGTTTTAGAGGTGGAGATTACTGACATTTTTTCCCTCCTCTTCTTTTCTGTCATTCACTAGTTGTACATTTGGAAAGGCTCAGTGTTAATACTGGACCCTACAGAGGTTTCACAGGTAGCCCAATTCCTCTAGGATGACACATCAATATGTACCAGCACCACAAAGTTTACTCTGTCTCTCAGCACAGTCTCAGGAGCATGGATGAAATTACAGGAGATAGGCAGTTACTCTAGGAGAGCTGGACTGGGCCATAGAAGTCCTTAACCACTCAGCGGGACCGGTATCTGCTCTTATGTGCAAGGGTGAACAGAATGAGCACTGCCAGAGCCCTACAAAACGACTTCCAGCAGGCCACTGGTGTTTTTGACCAGTCAGAAACACACTTCATGAGGATGCCTGAGGGCCCGAAATTTTCTAGTATGCTCACTCCCTGGCACTGTGAAGCCCAGTTGGCATTTTCCATAGAATACAAGAATTGGCAGGTCCCTCTGATCACACATGACAGACCTGAAAGGGTCTGCCATGCAGAACAGTATGCTGCCTGTAACATCATTCAGCATGATCAATTTGGTGGTGGGTCAGTGAGGGTCTGGGGAGGCGTATCGACCAAAGAACACAGACACACCTCTACAGACTAGGCAATGGCACTCTGACTCCCATTAGTTATCAGGATAAAATCCTTGGACACACTGTCAGATCCTACACTGGTGTAATGGGTCCTGTGTTCCTCCTGGTCCACAAAAATGCCCAGGCTCATGTTGTGAGAGAATGTAGGCAGTTCCTTGAGGATGAAAAAATTGATACCACTGACTGGCCCCACACTCGCCTGACCTAAATCCAATAAAACACCTCTTTGACATTGTTTCGGTCCATCCGGTGTCACCAGGTTGCACTTCAACCAGAAGCTCAGTGATGCCCTGGTCCAGATTTAAGAGGAGATCTTGCAGGACATCTTCTGTTGTCTTATTAGGAGCATGTCCCGACTTTGTCAGGCATGCAGAAAAGTACATGGGGGGCATACAGTACAAACTACTGAGTACCATTCTGCAATAAAATGGCTGCAATGAAATTTTGGCAAAATGGACTAGCCTGCCGCATCACTTTGATTTTCAGGGTGTCGTTGAATTCAGTCCTCAGCACATTGTTCATTTTCATTTCCTTTAAATGGTTTGTTCCTAACATATTTCAGTCCATATCAGTATAGATATCAGCATGATTTTTTTCCCCATCAAGATCTGATTTGTTTCTTAAATTTTTTTGAGCAGTGTATTATAATCTGAACAGTTAAATGGAACTTTGATTCATAAGTTTATTTTTTAAACCCAATAATAATTACAAACATTATTGAGAAACTAACATTCAGCGTGATATCTGCAACTGTGTCACAGACAGGGTTGCACAATGTGTTGGTGAGGTAGTTAGTAGCTAGACTTAATGTAGGTCTCCTCTTCCCAATGAAATAAACTCTGCTTAAAATATTCCAGGAAAACAAAAAAACCTTAGAAGAACAGTTAAGATAAAAAAGAAATAAATAAATAGTGGCATAAAAATGCAGTATGTTTTAATCAGTATTTGCTACTGCTTTTCAGTCTGTGCTCTCTCAGTGCCAGTGTGTAGACAAACAGCAGCTGTTTGCCTTTTTTCTCCCTCTCTTAAAAAAAAAAAAAAATAGTTTTGTATTCTGATTAATATTGGATTTGCATTTGGCGCCATTTGTAGCCAGTAGTGGTGAAATGGATACTGTATATGTGGTTGATCAAAAATGACCAGGAACAGGCCCATAAAAATAAGAATCCTTACCTGATTTAAATTCGGCCCAACTCCCATTCAAGGTCATCCTCTTGGAAATGTCCACACAGTTTCCATTATTTTAAAATAATTTCCTGGAAGTCCCATTCTGACCACTTGCACAGGTGTTATAGTTTCTGCATCCATGTATATACTAGCGTTTTCTTGGTTCTGGGTGACTCTTCCACTGAGACACTACACTACAATGCACCAACTACAAGGTATCTTACACTGGGCTCTATAATTTCTCCATGGACCTCAAACTCACGCAGAAAGCAAACATCATCATCATCATCTGTATCACTGAAATTTATGTCATGTGGACTGACATCTCTTGTGGCATCTAGCTTCATCTGAGAGGTAACATTCAGTCAGAACTCTCTGAATTGTGGTGCGTGCCATCAGGTGTAGTTTTTTTTTTGTGACTGCACCAACACAGTCTTATCTAATTTCCCTCCCTGCAACTTCACTGACTTCCCAAATGAATTAAAAACTAAATTTAAAATCAAGTTAAGGATTGCTCTTTTGACATGCTGGTGGAGCTCCAGCACGTATCTCAAAGGCACAAGTGGAAGGGGACCAAACAGGACTTCCACTGAGCAATTTAAAATTAATAGCCACACTGAAAATGGCCCACAGGTTCAGCAGGAGAAAATGTAAAATTGGGCAAGGTTTTTGATTTCTATTGGCTCATTCCCAGAACTTTTTGACAATACCTCAAACTTCATATGCAAATGCTTTATAGTCCATTGCAACTGTATTAGAATAGACACACCCACTGCTTACACCCACATTTTCCAGCAAGTGATGGGCAGTACCATAAGATGCTATAGCTAGTTGCCAGTTGGACACAATGCTGACAAAAGTCACGGGCTTTGCCAGCGACAGTGCTGCTGAGCCAAGGGGCATCCATATTTGCTTGCTTCTAGGCAGTTTTGCTTTAGTAGGTGCCAAGTTTGTTTTTTAAAGCCTGAAACATAGAGTGCACAGCAGAAATCTCTATACATCATTGAAAATGGCTAGCAGTTATATTACCTAAATAAATCACAACTAGAGTGTTTTTTTGTTTTTTTTTTTACTTTTTTTTTACAGCACAGACACAGGCATTTTAATACAGACTCAGTAGCTACAAAAAAGCCTTTCACATAAATGTTGTAGAAGTATAATTGTTTAAACTAATAATGTGAAACTTTTTTAATTTATAGTCTAGATTTTGAAGCAGTCAAAAGGGATCTGGCTGAGTTCAAAGTCTCTAGTTCTCCATTGTAACACAGGCATAAGCAACCGTGTGACAGGGAATAGCCCAGAGTGTGCAGGTTTTCATTTCACCCAAACACTGCACAGGGCGATTTCACTGATTAGCATGCCTTCTAGCTGACAGAAGGAACTAATTAGCGTAATCACCTGCTGTACCATGGCACATGGTTTCCTGTCGCTGCTTTAAAACAAAGTAACTTTGTCTCTCCCCGAAACAATGCTAGCTAAGTTGATTACAGCATCTAATGACCTTGATAGTGTGATGAGTGGGCCTGTGTGTATTCATGGCTTTCAGCATACTGCTGGAATCTTAACACTGCACTTGACTTCCAGGGATGTGATCCCACCTTCACATATTCTCATTAGGAACCCTTTGCTGATCATTAGTGCTTTAAGTGCCTTTAATTGATAGTCATCTCTCACAGATGACTTTCCCATTATTTGCTGACTAGCCCCTGCACTTCTTAGCCTTACAATTCCCCCATCTCCCGCCTTTTGCCCCTAACTAGATTGCACAGTGATGCATTGAAATGTCACTTATCATTTTTAGAAAATCGAAGCCTCTCCTGGACTACACCGTGTGATAGTGCTGCAGGACCTAGCAGGTCATTTTTTACTATTCGGGATTCATTTTCCCATGATGCAGCATACAATGAGCTTGTGATGGTGTGTATTGTTTTGAAGGTGATTCAAATTTTGAATATATTTTGGGTTTCAATCCCATCAAGAGGGCTCTGTAAAGTGGGCAACAGATGGCACTAGCTGAATGGCGACAGTCACAGCCCCCACGCCCCCCACCCCCTTATTAAACTCTTCCTGACCACAACCATCCATCTTTCTCTCCAATCATCAACTGTGGTTTCCTTTCATCTTCCTATTAATCTCTGCCTTGATGTAATGTAATCTACCTCAGTGACATTAAGTCCCTTGGGCTGCTTTGCAAATTATTAACTGTCTTATAATGCAATTATTAACTGAATGAGAATATGTATCTTGCAACCTTGCGATGAGGAGAAACACATTAATGTAGGTGAAACTCTCTGTTAGCAACCACAAATGTAAATGATTTCCTATAATTAATGCAGCAGTAATCATTAACAGCCTCTTGTGTTCTGTAGACTGACATTGTGCTCCAACACTAACGGTACCATTTTAAATAAGCACACCTTTTTTATATGCCTTCCAGAATCTCAGAATAGATCAACTCAAAAAAGTAATTTGTCAGTAAAACTGAAATTTCGCTCCTGCCTATTTTTGTCATGACCTAACAATATGGCCAAGGACTCAAGCTGATGTTCAGCGTATTTTAAATGAGAGACAAAGTAATACATTTACTCCTAATGCATACATGGAGATTTTATTAACATTTGCCATTGCCCACATTTAAGTACAGGGAACTAAGTTGCTACTATGGAATCAGCACTTAAACTGAGGATTGTCTATAAATATCAGTGTCTGATGAGTTCAGACGATTGTCAGTTCTTAGATACGTCTGTTCCTAGATGTGAATCCACACTAGTGTTTTATCTGTTCACAAATGAATGAACAGACATCTAGAGTCAGCTTTTCTCTTTCTAGAGCAGCAGGAATTTGGCAGCAAGTGTCTGACCTCCAGGCATGCTAACAGGCTAACGATACGCTAATGTGTCCCATTACGCCCGATTTGCCAGGAGGGGATTCTTTTTGTTGAGCATCACGCTGCTGGTGGATTTCAGATGGGCACTGTATAATGATGCGCGCCTTTCTTGCTGGCTCATAAAAGACACAACGAGTAGTCCTGCTGAGAGTCATTAGGAGGACCATTTACACTGTGCCTTTTTTATTCATACACTTTTTGCGGTCTTTGAAGAGAGCCACAAGGCTACGGAGACATCCTGGAAATGAAATGTGAGCCACCACTCGGACTGAAAGTAGTTTTTTGTGAAAGACTACTAAACAGCTGTTCAGCTCTCGCGCTTATTACCAAAACCAACCTTTGGGGTGAATGCTTTAAAGGTAACTAAATAAACAAAATAAAAGTGCTTACAAACAGCAAAAAAAATCTAATTGCATATGCTTTTGTAGAGCATGAAACACAAATTAGCATGGTGTGATGCAAGCAAGCAGAGGAAATTACATACCATTTTCTGCCTTCTCTCTGGCCTTCCTATTACCATTCTATCGACAAATTGAATCCAAGGCTGATTTGAATTTCACCACTATATAATCTCTTATTTATTCATTGCATTTCTCTCCTCTTCATACTATTAAATTATATATATATATATATATATATATATATATATATATATATATATATATATATATATATATATATATATATATATATATATACACATATATAAATTTGATTTTGTTTTTGTACAGCAGCCTCCACAATCTGAACACAAGATATTCCATGCATGCCATGCCCCATAATAGAAAGGTAATATGAAAATCTGCCACCAAAATCCCAACTGTGGCTCTGTAATACATGTTTATATTAATAATTCCAGGTTCATATCATCAGTTATAGAGAATTCAATTTTTACCACATTAAATATATGTATCTATACAAATATTTTAATTGTATAAATCAACTGAGAAATTGTAAAGAAAAAATTATTCAAAAAAATGTGTCATCACAAGAATGTACCGTGCAGTTACAACAGGAGGTTAATTTTACTGCAAACTCTTCAAACTATTTTTAATTACTGTGCTGCATTGGATTCCTCTTGTTATAGCCAATTAACAGAAAAATCTGTCCACAAGGACCCAGTGGCCCAGCAGTGGCTGACTCTCAGGAAGCTATTCCCATTCATTACACCCTTGTCGTTCATTCATCTGCTTCTCCAGGTGCTCATGCTCAGTCTATAGGAGGAGTGGCAACCATTGCTAACCAGCTGGTTCTCATTCTAGCCTCTCCTCCTCCATAACCCAACTTTAGAAAATGGTCTACAGCAACATCTAAACCGTATTTTGGGGATTTAGCAAAATTTAGAGGCTTTTGCCTCTAGTGTGTGACCAGAAGCCACATGCCTGTGGGGACCTTTTGATTGGTCTGAGGCTGTGTTCGGTAATGCCAACGCAAATTTACATGCCTAATTTGAGCTTGAAAATTTGAGTATCTGATCATGTGGGTGTGATGTTGTTAAAAGGCTATTTAATATCTAATAGTACCCACTGTTCTGAAGAGTTCAGGATTCCAGCAGCTGAGTTTGAGTGGAAGGATGAATCTTTGTCTGGTGTGTATTTTTTTTTACATGCATTATGATAAAGGATCTGTCTCTCGACTCGCTTATTTTGCTATCAAACTTGACATCCGCCTGCAGGAGAGGCAGAGGAGGGCCTAAATGCATGGTTCATGTGCACTCTGTCAGACTCTGGGATTACATCAGTGAGAGTGGGCAGGCTAAGACAGGCTGAGAAAGAAATCAGTAGCTGGGTGTCCAAGACCCTCTATCTGGAAACAGCTGCAGGACTTCCTTAGCATTGCCAGTTTTACTCTTGAGTGACCACAGCCAGATTGCTGTCCCCCTGTCACCACAGTCACTTCTTCAGCCATACTTTTCTCTTGGACCTCTGAGGATGAGCCGACCTTTAGTTGCCTCAAGGAATGCTTCGTCTCAGCTTCCAATTTAGTACAGCCTGACCCTTTCGATCAGTTCATCGTAGTGGTCAACACCTCTGACATCCTCTCTCAATGCTCAGACCCAGACAGGGTTATTCCTGTGCATTCTTCACTTGCCTTTTTTTTTTTTTGCTGAGCATCACAGTGGACAACAGTAGAGCGGCTCTGGGTCAAGTTTGCTTCAGGAATTGAGACACCGATTGGAGCATCTGCTTTCTTTGTGGACTGATTATACCTTCTTTACATTCAGATAAACAAACATTTAAACTGTTGCTTGGCAAGATTTTTACTATTTATTTATTTATTGCCTCAGAGGAGTTGCCTAGCCCTCTTTCTATGTTTTGGGGAATTGGGTCAGTGGTTAAGGAGTCTAAGTTGTTCTGCCACCCAGATATTGGGCAGACTCTCACCATTCTCTACTCCATGGCCCTCCGTGCAGACAGGATGCAGATAACGTTTTGCTTGCCTGAAGTAGGCTTTGCTGCTGGGTTGTGATGCTGTCTGCTGGGTTTGCATTGCTCTCATCGAATCCTCCAGCCGTGAGCAGAAATTTTGATTGACTTCTGAAGATATTCATTTGAAAAATAGTTGCTCACCTGGTTACATTGAACCATTTGAATGATGAATAAAATCATTAATCTTTCAACTGTCAAATATCAGCTCTGTGGGACCATATGTATTCCCCAGTCTTTCAAGGACCCCCAGTTAAATCATTTGTCTTCCAGTGCATTATGCCATCCTGGAAGTCCTTCCATCATTTATACTTAGCTTGCATATACAGTTAGAAGCATACTGGATGTGTGCTGCCAGGGCTGTGGCCTCCAATATATGATCAACTCGGAGGTGTGTGGTCCAGAAGAGCCCTTTGTTTACCCTCGTGTTCATACGTTTCCTTAAGCATGTGTGTCCATGATGGTGACTACTCCCTTCTGCTTCTGTGCTACCTGCTCATTACCTCATTAACTTGTGCATGATACTGAAATTCCTATCCATCTTTCACCAATTATTCCATCACCCACCATTGGTTGCTAGCTGCTCAGACCAAGTCTTGAGCTTATTTTGCTCATTGTGTTAACCATATGCCACAGATTCTTACTCTTGTGCCAGTCTGTTCTGCTCTTAAGTCTTCTGCATGACAGCTAACCCCATCTTTAGCTACATTCTCACCCACCATAATAAAGAGAAAAGAGTGAAAATGGCATGCTGTGGAACATTCAGCTAGTGCCCACAAAAACACAGAAAAGCAAAAAGACAGACTCATTTTACTGGTGGGTTCTACATCAGTTGGCTTACTGTAGCATATCACAGCCATTCATTGTATTCTACAATACTACCTTGGGATAATGCTTGGAGCTGATTTATTTATTTATTCATTCATACACAAGCTTTCTGTTTTAAATTAAATGGGAAACTACAGTTTGGCCGATGAAATAATTTGTTATGGTTTGGAGAGGCTGCGCACTCATGTGAAGAAGATCTATTACATACAGTAAGTGCAATATATATTATCAAAATAAATAGATTTCTTTTAGGATTTGATTGAGCATGGTTCCATTGTTTGTGTAGGATTTCTAAATTTATGAATGACTAATGTATATTAAAGATAAAATGAGTTATATCATCACGCTATGCATTAAAAACTATGTATGTAAAAGATGCTTTGAAGACACAGTGGGAATTAACATTAAGGTTAAAAATGGTCGGACTTAAACCAAACTGCAAAAATGCTAGTAATCAAAATTTAATACCTTATTTGAAAATTCCTTTTGATTCTGTTGAACCAGAGTTTGGGAAAGTAGCAATATGCATTCCCTCACTGATAGGTAATTACTCCATTGCAGAGATACAGCTAGACTCTGTCCGCTGTTTGTCGCTGTGCTTTTCCTCTCACATTAGACTGTCTGCTGTGCCTGACAAGAAAATTATGTAAAAGGATAGGCAGGGCAGCACTGTGTCTGTTTATGTGCATACAGGCAGGGATGTGAATGTCCGTGATGTGGGCATTAAATGATTCTGTGATATTTGCCACTACAAAACCAATCAAATCCTTATAATGGATGGCTTGTCTCATATTCATTGTTGCCTGATGTGATAGAATATAGCCTGGAAAACAAATGTGTTATCTAAGTGTGTGTGCACGTGTGGGTGGGTAGCTATGTGCACAATATAGGGAAGATTAGAACAAATAGAGGGACAATTAATGACTACACAACACTGAGTAAAGCGTAATTTTCTGAGTTTCCCTTCACATTAACATAATGATCAATGCTGATCGTCAGCTTGGTAACAAATTTACACACACGCCCTTTTTCAATTCAACACTGACATCCTCGAGGTGATATGAGGGAATCTAAGGCATACCCTTTTTTAATTAGCAACAAAGCAAAGAGGGGAGCCGTATCACTTTTACTTGAACAAACTTTGCACTGATTACATTTGCAGATACACTGGCAGAAATTTAATTGAAGGTGGAAACATGCAGTCAGTTATAATGAGTGCAATTACACTAATAAAACATATGTTCAACCAATAATATTTACAATCCATTAGATATGAGTAGAATGACAAAGTGAACAGGGTCTTAACCAGAAGAGGTTTAAGGACTGGCCTTTTGAACAAAAACAACTTAATAACCAGTAGCCACAGCATTGACTTTCCATTCCTGAACCAAATTCAGTATAGAAAACAATTGGCTCCCATATTTTCCTGACCTAAAGCATGTAGTATCCCAAGCCTGTGCAGAAGTTAATCCCAATGCCAGCAGGAAACCTTATTGATTTCACTGTTACTCCAGAGAGTTTGTGAAATTAAAATGTGTTTGGCAAAACACTAGGTAGGGCAATACTATATGTGCATCAACATCGATCTTTTGCATTTGACGGGTCAAGGCCATAATGCAAGCCATTACCATCAGGCAGTGTTTGCTGTTAAACATCCATAAGGCCCAAAGATGAGTGTAGCCAGGTTTTCAACCATAAGGTCCCTGATCTAGCAGGAAAATGATTGTGTTTCACTCAAAAAAAAATATCATACTATAACTGAAACTGAATTGAATAAAACAGATAAAATGAAGGACTATTTGCATTGGGATGGCAAATATTGTTTTAAAAAATAAAACACAGGACATTTTTGGAGCAATGAATTGACCTGCGGTGTTTGCACATCATTAGCGGTGGAACAAGGTTTTATTTAATTGTGATGATCTTTTCTTAGAGGTCTTCTCCTTGTTCACATTTGGATCACTTCCCGTGCTATTATTTTTTTCTTTTGAACACTCATGGAGCTGTGGTCCATAAATTTATCCCCCCCAGGGTCACACTGTCAGCCCAGAGTTCTAGTGTAATGTCCTGATTATCTGAGAGTAAAGATTTGGCAGAAATAACCTGAACTATAGTGCAATTCATCATTCAGTCGCTCACAGTGAATTAAAAAGGCAGGGGGGGTTTTGGCCACACCAACATAATCATTATTCACCACCCGCCCTGTTTTTTTTATAGTCGGTAGACTCAAGAAACTCTTTGATCACACGTTTTTTTTTTTTAATATCATATCAGCATATATGTTGTCCAAAATGCACCAATCTGATTTTTTTAAACATAACACAATGCAGAAAAAAATCCTTCTGTTAACTTGAAATGTGACGTCACATGGTTATAGCAAAGTAGCAAAGCAGAACAGCAGGTGGTGAGAATTCGAGCCATGTGAAGCAAAGCAAATCTAATCTTGTGCAGTTATAAATTAACTGGTATGTCTATCATCAACCAGTTTTGATCAACAGTAATATACCAATACGAAACCTAATGTGGTGTCAAACAGAAGAATATGATGAATAATACTCTAAGTTCATCGAACTATTGATGGAAATTAAAAAAAAAAAAAGTTTCATCAAGAAGAAAATGTAACCAGCCTGTATTTTAGATCTTCCTGATTTTCAAAGTACAACTACATGTATTTGTTTACAAGAAAATAAAGGCTATCTCTGAAGCTGAAATACAAGCATCTCAAACACTGGTCCACCTAACTCAGTCTGCACCTTTAATGTCAGTATTGACATTTCTCACGTGGCGTCATGCACGTGTTGCTTGAGAGTTCTCCGCTGTACTAGATGTGATACAACCACAGGTTGCTAAGGAAAAATGTGTATTCCCTGACTGGCACTGGTTCATGGATGTTGCTGGCTGTCACCGGGTGAAATTAGTTTCAAAGAAGATGCGGCACCAAAAACCTCCTAGCGATTGCATTGGTTGCTAGTAGATTTCCATGGTTGCCTATAGTCCTTCATGTTTACTCACTCACTACCAAGCGGTAGTAAAACTTGAGAAATGGTGACTCAAACTGGAAATGGAGGTTCACCTTGAAAGTAAAAGTTGTGCCTCAAAGCTGCAGCCACCATGTTTGTGTAGCACTTTTTACAGTTTCACCATAGCTTGGAGTAGCTGGACATTGTTTGTAGGCAAGTCACTTCCATTAAAAATATGAATGGAGCAATATGCCAGTGAAGAAAGCAATTTGGTCATTAATAATACAAAGCAATCACAAGGAGGTTTCTGCCAACCGGCCGGGGAATACACCAGTCTGCAGGCCTGCGTGACTGGCTTTAGCAATTATTATTTTCACCAGCAGCTTCCATCAACCTCCAACAACCACTTGCAACCAGTCAGAGAATATTCATTTTTCCCTCAGGACAGGTGGTTTCCAAATGGTCGCAGACCAGTGTCTAGTCCTGTGTAAATAGGGTCTTATTCACTTGAGCCTACATAATGACAATGATTGTCACATGTCCACAATGCCAGACAAGTTAAAAGTCACATAGCAAGTGGTCATGTGTCAGCAAAACCTCAATACATAAGTAAACAATTCTGTTGTCAGTATTATTGACAACAGAATTGGCCTGGAGTGGTGGCCTAGGGGAGAAGAAGAGGGTTCGTCACTGAGAGGACCCTGGTTCAAATCCTCGGGCTGGCATCACTGTGGGTCCCTGAGCAAGCCCACCCCCCCAGGTTGCTCCCTGGGCGCCCTTTGGCTGCCCCCTGCTCCATGCTGTGCTGTGTGTACTACATACTCCATGTGTGTGATGGGTAAATGCAGAGAATGAATTTCACTGCATGTAAATGTATGTGACAAATAAAGCTCTTTCTATTAGCAGGGCCAATATTTTCAACCATATCTAGATGCTCCACTTAAAGGATCTGAGTACACGGCACTGAAAGACTGTCAGGATACAGATTTTTCTGAGAGGGGAATACAGAAAATGTCTTCCCGAGCATACTCCCCAGCACCCAGCTACAGCTTGTCAACAAAATTACATGCCATACTTTGAACTGAGGTGAGTGTATCTGTCTCCAGCTGTGACGCATAACCGGGAAACTGTGCAGCTTTGAGAGACATTACATATTGTTAAGGTCATACAGGAGGAATAGACTGAGAATGGACTTGGGAGAGATGTTTTACCCTTTGCCAGTGGAAGTTCAAATCATTTTTGCCATGCTGAAAAGACTATGTATTTATACACATAAAGCAATCCTGATTACACACCAGACTGTTGAAAAACATCAAGCCTCCAATATGGCAGAGATTTCAAGAGGAAAAACAAACTCACTGTTTTCAAATCTGCTCTGATCAGAACTGTAAAATAGTCTGATGCAGTTAAATACAGGTTAATGCAAACTCAATATCTCTCAATATCGCAGCCTTATTCACCTGCTGCTTTTTTTCAGTGCGTATGAAATATATCAAAGGAGTGATATAAGCAGTAAAAGCCACTGTGAGCTCATTTATTAAGTTGCATGCAAGAGACATTAACGTAGTATTTGAGAAAACATTCAACTTCCACCACGACACCAAGACAAACAGAACTCAAAGACACAAACACTAATATCAACTAATTTAAATGAAATCAGCCTCAATCGGTGATGCAGCTCAAGTCTTTTGTGTAGAGCTACAAGATATTAAACAGTAAATTTAAATATTGGAATAATATTTCATGTCCGATGTGCATTGTAAAATACTTAAAAAAAAGAAAAAAACTGAAAAATAGTCAAGTGCCAAGCATCCTTTCTTGAACTTTAATGCTATGCAATTGGCTACAACATGGCAAACACTGTAGATGAAGCCCATCTGTGCCATCAGCTGAAGGACTATCATTATTGCTTGCTTCCTTCCTGAGGACTGAGGTTATTTCCTCCTTCATCACCACTCTTGGTTATGTTGGTGGGATGGCAGTGTGCAGAGTGGCATTAAGAGGTGAAGGCACGTGGCAAAACTGTCTTTCTTCAGTGTCTTGTCTGTCCAGGGAGGGAGAGGACTGCGGTGTCGCACCCGCTCTGGGTAGCAGAAGTGTGAGAGCAGGAAAACTGGTGCACAGAGCGATGATGGGCCCACCCGCACTGTTCCTCTGGCTATTGATAGAGATGCATAGGGGCCCCAGCAGAAAGGGCTGTGAGAATGCCAGGCAGAGCAGCGAGGCAGCTGTTACATTTCTCTTGGTCTCGGGTGGCGTGCACCCCGAGCATGAGTGGAAAATAACTGAGTCCGATTTAGGAGGAGGCTCCATCACTGCTAGTATTAGATGAATAGACTGTCTCAACCCTCCAATCCACTGCTTTTCTTTTAGCAGGCACGTCTTCCTTATTCAATGTTCTTCTTGCTCTTTTTACTGTGCACTTAGAGACTGCATGTCACTCACTAACAGTAGAGTCCACATATCCATAAACCATTAATTATGTTATCACAAAGACTTCACTTGTAGATTAGTCAGGGAAAATGAGAACTTATTTTTTTCTTTGGTCTAAGCACATTCAAGTAAATTTTACCTTATTTGACTTTGGTGAACTTTAACAAGTGAATCTGCAACATTGAGCAACTGTAAATCATTTCCAGATTTCTGACCTTCAAGAGGAAAGAGACTGGCCAAAGAATCTAATACAGCAATGATGCACTTTCACATTTGATATAATCCTTGTTCTGTTTTTCTTTGCACATTTATTCATTTTGCCAAACAGTACTAACTAATGCATGACCTGCAAGTAGATAGTGTTTCTCCAAGCTTCCATCACTATTGACTTTGTAAGGATGACCTGCTCTTATCTAAAGGTAATGAAAATAAATAAACTGTTCTCATACTAACACTAAGTCAGTCAGCCCTGATCATCACAATTTAATATGAAAGGGGTGAATTCCTAGCATAATTTCCCATGTAATGGGTTAACCCTTTAGTTTTATTTTCTGAAGAGAAAAAACAGCAACCCACAAACTCCTGCCTTAGCACTGAAGTAGAATGGCAGATGAATGGCACTTCACAAAAGCAACAACCAGAAGACAGTAAAGACAGTCACATCTGGCCTTTTTTTCCCATCTTCCTTCATATTTTGACTTTTCATTTTGTCAATGTTTGGAAGAGTTTAGGCATTAAAACAACATAGTTAGATTTTGGCACTAAAACTAACTGCTGTTAGAAGTTTAAAAAGCAACTATTTGCGACAAGCTTCCCTGACATTTCCCCTGTTACCACAGTTAAAAGTCTGGCTGAAGTGATTAAGGCTGTATAACCTTCTGACCTGGGATGTAATGTAAATAACATTCTAATTACAAATAAGAAAAGCATGGCTATGCCACATGTTTCCTTTTATTCCCTTTGATGAACTCTTCACAGTGTGTGGGACTAAAGGCAGATGTTTACCTTTAGCTTTACTGACTTCTTGAACAGGTGTGCAGATGCCTCGATATGACTGTCAACGTGCTTAAAATCAACACCCAACATTTAATTTCACTATGCTTAAAACACCTTATTATGTATCTCTAACCATATGAGCAGGTTACGCCTGAATATGCCTTCAGAATAACCCTGAATGAAGACCATGCATTGCAATGCTGCATTTCACATTTCACATTTCAGCAGCAGGTGTTAAAATGCTTCAAATGTCAAAACCTTTTTTGGTTTTTTTTGTTAAATCTAAATCATCAATGAGAAGCACTGGGCTCTGTCACTTGCTCTGCTAATTAAATTGTCTCAAGAAAAGGTATTACTGAGTGTTTTCACATAAGCAAATGTTAGGTTTTTGTCTTTATCATGCAATATACATTGCCCTGACAAGAGCTATGTTGCAAAATGGTGCCATATAAATAAAACTGAGCTGAGATGAATTGAAAAGGACAACAAAATGCAACAAAAGGAAATTAAAATGTGCATCATTGATGTGACGAAAATCATTTGATTCATCTATGGAAAATAGAAAATATTAAAGTTGCATAGCTAGTTTGTAGTTTGTAGCTAGTTCATAGTCGCCTTGAGGTGCTGTGATTTTTTTGCTATATGAATTGAATTTAACTTAATGTAATTATCTTTATAAGACTTCTTCAGGGACAGTTGAAGAAGCAGATATCCAGTCTAAGGTCTTTAGTGTGTGGCAAACACCTTGACTTATTTTTTTGTCTGAACAGATGTGTCATGTTAGGAGTCACTCTTCTGCTACAGTCATTCTTCTTATGTAAATGCTTGTACCGAGCATGATGGTGGTTTTACTTTTCAATACAAGTCTCTTCCAGCACTGTGAAATCTATCACCCCATTCAAGGCTGAGAGACACTGAGGCCTATTTTATTTCTGTGGCACCATAAAGATGTATTATACTCCACATCTACTAAATTGTACAGCAGGTTAAATCACTGAAATTATAATGGATGAATGAAGCAAATGTACCAGTGTAGATAGCTTGTACAAAGAGTAAGAAAAAGCAAGTGCAGAGGTAAGATATCTATCTGATTTTACGTTTGCCATAAGAAATGAGGATAAGAAGGAAAGGAAAGAAAGGACACTGACAAGTGTTAGCAGATGATTTTATCCAAAGATTGACAGCTCTAAAAAGCCAACTGGGGAGTAAAAAAGTCTGGACATGAATAAGCGTGTGGTCACAGAAATAAGATATAAAGTGGCATGAACTTAAATGCCATTGCACACATCACAAATAGTGGGCATGTTATTCTTCAAAACACAGAAGCCGTCTTTCACATTTTAAGTCATACTCCATATTTGC
The DNA here is from genome assembly GCF_007364275.1 of Archocentrus centrarchus. Lineage (NCBI taxonomy): Eukaryota > Metazoa > Chordata > Actinopteri > Cichliformes > Cichlidae > Archocentrus > Archocentrus centrarchus. The sequence continues at coordinate 29,527,776 of NC_044361.1, read as the reverse complement.
CATTTGTGACCTGAACATGGACAATAGCTTCCAGGAGCCAAAACAGCAGATATGTCATTTCATGTATCTTGGTTGAGTGGGTTGAGTGACTGGAGGTCATGCCAGCTATCTGGAGAATGAAAATGCCCTATGTGGGAACACAGCAGTCCTGCTGTGTCTGTCACCAGAAGCAGAGCAAGGGTCCGAGGAGGCTGAAAGCCAGTGCCTGAGCTGTCTGATGCATGGGATGCGAAGTTGCTGTTATGCTTAGCGAAGACAAAAATGTAAAGCTAGTTTTTTGATTCAGCAGTCAGTAAAGCATGTCGTGACTCATATGCAGCAGCCCATTTATAGGCCTGGGATTAACCACAAGTCTTCTGAACAAATAACCATCTGAGTTTGACCGTGCAAATTTTTTTCTAAAACCAATTCATGTATTCTTTACTAAATGTAATTTCCACTTTAAAATAGTGAAAAAGTCTTTTAGAAGGAGGGTAGAGTGACACTGACACAAACACACCCACATTCACACTGGGAGACTGGACTGATTGCCTTACTTGGGATGATTTCAAAGTTTTGCTAATTTTACTTTCATTTTAACCCACTGTTTGGTTAGATTTAGGCACAAATACTTAGGATTGAGCGCAAAAATACTTGACTGGGGAGAGATGGTGGTTTGGGTTAAAACACATTCTTTTCTGACACTAGTGAGAAAAGACATTAAACCTCCAAATGCCTCAAAATGTGGCCCCCAACGTTATTTACTTGGTCTTCTGCTGCAATATTTGTACACACATGAATGTGTGGGCAGGAACAGTTCTGAATCCATTCTCAAGTTGACACAGATTTGATTGGCAGGATTACCAACAATTCTAGGTAGGCCTGGAAGAGATGAGGGACACAAGACTGATGCAAGGTCAACAACTTCTTACCGAATGCCAGCAAAATCAATCGAATTGCTCTTCCTCAGATCATAGAGAAAGTAGTTTGCTCAGCCAAGTGGAGTGTACCACTGGCTCTACTAGTGAGTAGATCTAGCAGGATTATAAACCACAGCGACAGACTATTTCTGATTCTACGCTCAGGCAAACGCTTCTCTAGCCACAAGTCTAACACAAAGAAAAAGCTCTTTTCCTCAGGCCATCAGGATGGTGGACTCAGCCCTGCACATGCTTCATACTAAAGTTGGGCAAGGAATTACAGCTCGATTGCAATTGCGTGAGCATAACTCTCAACTTTAAGAAATTCAAGTGTCACCTGAGGCTAATGACAGAACATAAAAATAATTAATACAGTCTATGATTTGATGAGTTCCACACCTTTGGCAGTTCACCCATATAAGCCATATGAATCAATAACCCAGGTCAGAGTCCTGTGAGTTCTCAGTTCTGACTGCTTTAACTTTCAATCATGTCTACCAACTCAGTGATTAGAAATGCCATGATGGCTCTCTTCTTTTTCAATTGCCTTACTAAAAGAGACATTATACCAGGCCCATTTGCCACTGCTGGTGTTGGCAGAAAGACACCAGTATCTGAAAGAAGCACTCCTTCACATAAACCTTTTCTGCTGCTGCCAATTCAGTTCAGCCTTGTATCCACACAATTCAGTGTGCATTATTACATCAGTCTACGATGGATCTTTTTAGTTTTCCACTCATTACATTTTGTGATTGAGAGATCAGACCTCAGAGAGATGGCACAGCTGCACTCAGTGTCTTAAAGAGCATTACAATATTGTCATATGTTATTAACCCCTATGTCCCAGATGGATGCTTTTTTTCTAACAGATCTCTTTTATGTGACTATTTCAAGTGAGTACATTTTGAAAAACAATAGGAAAAGTCAAGCCTCGTATGGTGCATTCTCTCATATAATGATGAGATTACACCACACTGGACACTAAAGCAGAATGAGGAACAATTATGAAGCACCATGCAATCAAGGGGGTCCCTGACAAGCTGAGTAGAGTCTGATGAGCCAGTGTGTCACTCTGGATCTCCAGGGCTCCGCAGCTAATCAGCCACCAAGGAGGGGCCTAAGGGGCATGATCACTCAAGCCCTCCATCACCACATTGGGAGGAAGGCAATCACCAGCTTATTTCCATGTACTGTTATTCCCACCCCAACCCCCCAAACCTTCGACACTCAAATCAAGGTGCACAGATGACCAGGGAAGCACTGGATGGAAGCAAAGGTGGCTGGAGGGTGCAATCAACTGTTAGAAAAAAAAGACAAAAGAAAAGAAAGAGCAGGAAACTTCTGGTTCTACAAGAGATTTGTTCAAGCCATTTAATATCTTTAAATAATCATAAATGGACTGGAAATATGAGGGGAGCAGATTGAATAAGGCTCAATTGCTTTCCAACCAGCAGCTTATAAGATCCTGGTGATTGGGCTTGCAAATTGAAATGCAAGTCTTGTAATACAGCATGCTAAGGAGACAGAAGGTGTACGGGTCAAAAAGGTGAGAGAAGGGAGTTCTCATTTTACTCTGGCAAGGGATTATTACAATGAGCATATGTTAGAGGGGTTGCATTTTTTGTCTGGTGGGAAAAAAAAGAAGTAGAGGAATGAATGACACCTACACAAAAGCTTCCTTTTACCCACCTAAAAGAACACGGCTTCTGTGGTCATTTTAATCTTGTAATAACGACAAGAAGATAGGGAATAGGTGAAGACAAGAAAGACGACAAGAAAAGGGGAGAAGTGGGGTCGTCTTCTATCACTATGGTATGTATCATTTAAAACAAAAAAGTGAAATTAAAGAAAGCCCTATCCAGGATAGGGCTCATGCTTAAAATTCACCACGCCACATAATTGGAGGTAATATCTCCTCCTGTCCTGTTTTAAGACTGACAGTGGCTGCAGAGGCATCCCTTCACTAATAGGCTCCACTCAGAAAATCACCGACACACACACGCACACACACTGCTCATCCTGTCATCTCAGTCTGTCCTCGGCTGCTTAGTTAGAATATTGACGAAGAATGTCATCTGATCTATCTGCACTCAAGCTAAATTACAGACGTGAAATGTGGATAAAATAAACCTGTGGATTGTCCCACAGCCTCGTACAGATCCTGATAAAAAAGAATACACAACCTGGTATTCAAATTCAGATTTTCATACATGCTGGGATGTGCACATCTGACGAGGAGGAACTTCTACATTTTAATTCTTTTTATTTAATTTAAATGGGCCTGACCACGTTTAAAAGAATTACCACTCTGGCAGACAGGCGATCCATATGTGAACAGTGCAGAGGGAGGCAGAGCAGGACATTAACTGAGCATTAAATCTCTTATGCCAGCATGCTGCCAATTATTTTTTTATGTGGTCAGTCTTCTGAAAATTATAAGCAACAATAAAGCTGAAAAGACATATTGGTGTAAATGATAGAGGCAAATGTCTGCAACTGCATTTTGGCTGTTTAAACAAAAATAATTTTGTATATGTATTAGTCATGTAATTACACATGTTATTACAGTAAATTGTTTTTTTTTATTTATTATCCAAGTTCCATGTTTTACATTTTGATATGATGACCATTTAAAATTACATGCAACATTTAATTAAGGAAAGATGCTAGAATTTTTTAGCAAGTGCACACCCTATATGAGTTTACTGATACAGATGTGAAATGTTACAAGATAAATAGAAATTGTAACTATGCTATACTATGACTGCTAATTTTATCCAGTGCTAATGTTTTTATGTCATTTCTAACTAAAATGGCAGGCAAGAAGGACATGCATTGTTTGCTTTAGCAATGAAAATAATCAGACTAATACACTGCAGATGCCTCATTAAATTTGCATATGATTATTGCAGCATTACTTCAATTGATCCTTTTCATCAAACCAGATAATACTTCTTGATTGCAGATTATTTTGGAGCAGGCATATTCCACGGTATTATATTCAGTCTTGGTGGAAATCAATTAGGAGCATAGCTGGTAGTTTGTCTGATTTTATTCAGAAATTAGAGATCTTTCACTGAACTAATTCTGTTTTATTTTTATGGATGAGTAAAAACATAACTCTGACATTAAGGGATTGAAACTTTTGAATATTAAGCAGCATTTTCTTGGTAAATACCAAGGGGGAAAAAATAAAAGGGGCAGAAACAGATGCAATTTCTTAAAGCAGAAAATGTAATGTCCTATAGTTAAAAGACATTTCAACATTATAACTTATGGTTAAAGACATTAAGATTACTTGTGATAGTTTGCCAAATTATGAAAAAACAATGAACTTATTATCCTGATATAAATAAAACTGTGGATGCAATGACAATGTAACAGCAACACTCAGGACTAAACACCGAAGGGAGGAAAACGATGTTTGAGGCTAGAAACAGAAGCACTTGAAACTGAAAAACATGATTTAGGAACAATCAGATGCCTAATTCTTCATTAACTTGCTGCGATAGAGAATTGATTTGAACAAAAAACCTGCTGCTTAATCACAAGCTATAATCTACACTAATCAATCTAGTTCGCCAACTAAGTGGTTACTATGACAGCCATCTGTACTTCTCAAACCTCATCTGAAAGGGTAAATAAACTCCAGGACAGATAGTCGCGAGTTTTGTTTTTTGTTTCTTTTTTTTTTTGGCTTTACATTAAAGGCTGTAATTCATACAAGCATCACTAATAGCTTTCTTAAAATGTACTGCCAGCCTCAAAACGCCCACAGTCTCTCCTTCTCATCCCTGTCAATGATAATCTTTGTCTTGTTTCATATATCTGAGGTTGGTCACATGCAGACAAGCTGTCTTCAGATGAGTCACAGGGGAACATTTTTGCGGTTAACCACACTGTTCTCCGGGGGCGACCTGGACAGTAGATCGGCAGCCAGTAAAACACTTGCTGAGACAGAGGACAGACTATCCCAGATTGTCTCGCCTGCACACAGTGCGAATGTTTTGTGGAATCTTCTGGGTATTGGCTGTGTTAACTAAATTGACATTGGCTTCCAACCTCCTGGCTATCCATCAGTGGAGGGATGAGTACAGGGGCTAGAGAGGTAACCCCTGAGTCTTATGGAGTTCTTGTGGTAGTCCTCGCATTTGTTATTGCTGGGATGAAAAGGAAGGGGGTGAAAGCAGATGTGTGAGGCAGAGTGTGGAGGAAAGGATTTCTGCCCCCCCTGATATTTTTGGTGATAGCCATTCATTTGTAGTGTTTTTGGCCTGAAGAGGTTTGTCTTATCTGTTCCTTCCTCTTCTCTCTGGGGGGAAATAGAGGGTGAGTCTTCTCTAGCCTGCTCTCTCACAGTTGATTAGTAACTCCTGCTCTACCCCTACGCTCCAGGGATTCTATGCCAGCTCCCCTTATACATCCCCTTGTCATGCACACACTCACACTTCCTCTTTTTTTCTCCCACTCTCTCCCCCTCCTAAACATGTGCTCATGCACTCACATCTCCCTACAGTCACGGAACAGCAATTTGAGGGAATCACACAACCAAGACCTGACATTTGCAGTGCACCTATAACAATGAGAGCTTGATTAAAAGGGCAGAATGAAACAGTGTCACCCTCCATTCATTGTCCTTAGCCCAAGTCAAATAGGATTTAAACCTGTGCAATGTGGCTGATACCTCCACTGTCAAATTCTGATTCCTTTAAAGCAGTGGGAAGAAAAGGTCTTGTTATTGCAATATGTGTGCATAACTGTATGTAACGGAGGTGTCAGAGGTGACCAGGTTTTACACAGAGCGTCTGGGAATAGATAAGGATGACGCTCTTGCAGGAAGGGAAAGCAAAGCTAATACTGCTCTGGTGAATGCCATGGTGTTAAAAAGGCACAGGAATAAAGCTGAATTTTATCTGGCTTGGGGCAGCACACAAAAGGAGCCAGCATTGCAATGTGGTGAGTTTTAAAATTGGGATCAAAAGGTTCAAGCTAATTAACCAGCTAAATAAGAGTCCCCTAGCTTCATCTATGCAGCCACCCTCATTCTTTTTTCCCTTTCCCTTTCTCTTTTTTCCCTGCAGTATTTTGTGTGCCTGTGGTTAGTGTGTGTGTGTGTGTGTGTGTGTGTGTGTGTGTGTGTGTGTGTGTGTGTGTGTGTGTGTGTGTGTGTGTGTGTGTGTGTGTGTTTGCAAACATATACAGTCTGTCTGGAACGGCAAAGACAAATTGCTCCCCATGCTGAAATGTAAAAAAAATAATCACCAAATTACGTCCAACAAGATCATTCTAATTAACTATGTTTTATTACTAGCATGACCCTGAAAGTGAAATGCCCTGTGATCAAGCTTTCTTCTCAAACAGTTTTGATGTTGTTATTCGACTTTTCCAGCAGAGCCCCGAGGAGGGCTGAGATTGGAGAGTCAAATGGAAAGGACAAGGGCACATAATAAAGACAAATGGCTGGAACATGAAATTTAATTCATTGCCTTGGTACAGAAACATTCGCAAGGAAATAGCCAACATTGGCATGCCATGAATTTCAAAACACTGTCAAGTCCAAAAAGCACACATCATGTTACAGTGACATTGAGTCCCTGAGGAACCCACAGGCGAAATCAGGCAAATTGTGGAAGAAAAAAAAAAAAAAAACAAGTTCTCTTTGATTGACGCCTCTACATTGAGTTCACTGATGACTTTTTTAAGTGAAGAATTTTCAAATTACCCAGAACAACAACAACAAAAAAAAAAGAACAGGGCTGCCCCTTAAGGTGAGCACTTCAAAGTATCTGTTCAAGATCCCTATGTTAACTGATGAGCGCTGCAGAAACCTGAAGTGTAATGATACTCTTGTATCACAGCACCTCAGTGTAACCTGTGTGTTACACAGGTGCAGCGATGCGGGAAATGATCAACTTTAGTGTGTAGTAAGAGGTACGATTAAATGCATGTAGCCGCAGCCATGTGAAGAGCATGCCAACAGGGTTAATTATGTTGCTTCTTTCAGCAATGAAGTGTTTAGATAGGTGTAACTTTCAGTGTAACAGCTATGCAACCAACCTGCCAACACAACTACCAAACTGGTACAGATAGTAGAGTTCACCAGTAAGCTAGTAAAGACACTTGACTGAAATTACAGGTTCCCTACTACACTTAGGAACCGCATATCTGGAAAAGCTACCTTTCAAATACAGCAAACCTGGCAAGCTATGTAAAATTGATAAGAGATGTCAGTTATTCCCTACTTGGAAATTATTCTGAAAAATACCATATGGTAGCCTAACATTATATGCTGGGAATAACTACTGGGAATATTAATAGTCTTCAAATAGTCTTTACAATTCAGTCTAAGAGTATGAGGCCAGCTTTTTACTTGCTATATCCATAAACTGCAGGGGACTGTCACACCTCTTCCTTCCCTTTGCTCTTTTTTTTCTATAACTATCATTTTTATCCTACAGTACATCATTTTATTTTTGTCCAGCAATTCATAAAATGTTCTAAGGACAAATAATTTTTTTTTTCTTTTCTTTTCTTTTCTTTTCTTTTTCTTTCTTTTTTTTGGGGGGGGGGGGGGGGGGTTAGTTTTTTTGGGGAGGGGTTTAACTAAGTTCCTGTTTTATCCTCAAAGATTACAAATGACAACCAGTGATTTTTTTTTCCTGCATGTTAACATCAAACACACTTATGACATTTAAGTGTTTGCCACACATTTTGAATAAAAATGATGAAATTTATAGCCATAAGGAACTCGCTGCCTTATTTATTTCAATAGGCAGAAGCATATGCTTGCAGCAGACTTTTCACTGTGGAGCACCCACTTTGTAGTATGATATGAAAACACCATCTGGTGTGTGAGCAGCAGCTAGGCTAAGCTAGCTGGGGCTAGATAGGGCCCTGCTGTGTCACAGGATTATCTTACTGTTTGGTAGATCCACTCTATTAGCCCCTAGTGGCTTGGATTACTGGATGATCATTACTGTGTGTGACTGAACATAGGGCTAAGTACCTGCACTTCCTTTGCAGTTCAGTCTTGTTAATGTGATCAGAACATACACTGTGAACACATTTCATAGCATTATGCATTCGTTGCACCTTGTCTTTGACATAAAAGCGCACAAAGGCACGTGCGCACACACACACACCATTTATTAAATATACTATATATTCTGATTTGAACTCATGCTGTATGTTTAATACATGATTACTTCCTTCAATGACTTAACTTAAAAACATGCTCTGCCTGTCACAGAAGAGAGATTATGGCGGGCCTGGAGCACATGTTTGTTTGCGGAAGCGTGTTCCTTTCTAAAGCAGCGAAACAGGATCACAGACGAGAAGAGAAGACGGCACATTCAGAAACGGGTCCTCTCCTCAACAAAACGAACATCTGCCGTTTCTCATCAGCGAGATTGAAGCTAATGATGAGCCACGACTGTGCTGACAGAGAGAATGGAATTGGATTGTGTACAAGAGGCCCAGTGAGACCAGACATATGTTTTAGAAAATGTTGTGGATAGAATATGGGTTTATATGATGTGTGTCCATGTGCGTGTGTATAAGCTAAGATACAGATGCCCGAGAGTGGAAGAGGCTGAAAATAGGCCTCTGCTATTTCTTTTGCAGTTCGCTTATCCATCCATGTTTATACAAGTGGATGAAGGGGAGTGTGTTAGCGCAGGTAAAACAACCATCGTATTCCTTCCATTTCAATCTCTGCTTTCACTAACAGATAATGGAATTACACATCAAAGAAGCTTCTCTCTGTATCCAATTCTTCTGTGACCTCTACAAGCCTTTGTTCATATTCACCACAACAACTCCCAGCCCCAAGTCTCCGCCAGCAGGCTACTTATTCCCCGCTTCCTTTCTCTCTCGCCGTGTCTAGGGAGAGATTAAATTTAGATGAAAATGAAATATTCATTTCCACTCAGCAACTGATGGCCATCTTAATTTGATACATATTTTGATGCAACATCTCCTTATTGTTCTTTTTCATTACCAAACACTTTTTAATTCACTCCCCCCTCCTTTGGGTAATTCTCGATACAAGCGCTTCTTTTTTGATTTGGCTTTGTTAAAAGTGGGATTGTAAAGCACCATTACAGTTTTCTGCGGTTTCTTGAAATATGTCTGAGTCATTTCAGATGAGACATTTGCACAGACCCCAAGCGAGAAGGATCTCAGGGAGTGTGCAAGAGCAGAGTGCACACTCTATAGCTCGCTTGAAGAGTTAATCACACGAAAACTTCTCAGTCTCTCTCTGCTGCCGGTGCACGGATAACGACAAGAAATTGAAGTGCCTCTGTGTTTGGAGAATTCAACCAAAAGTGGTGACCACAAAACCGATTTATCCCACTCAAGTTTCGGAGTGGTCACATTGCATACAGCTTCAAGAGCTGCACAGCCTTAATGTCAGGGCTGTTTCCCAGACAGTAATTAAATTTGGAGTCTTGCCTGCCCAAAGCATTTTAGGAAACCTAAGTGAAAAATGCACGTGACCAGGTGTTGTGGAGGCCGAGTTAGGAGCTGAGGAAATGAAATCAACATGAAATCATGAAGGAGATTGATTAAGTGACACTGATTAAGTGCTTTAAGTATTAGGTAGATAAAGTAATTGATTATTCAATAAATCCCTGTCAGGCTGTGAATAACCTCAGTGAGGGGGGGGGGAAGAGACAACAAATGATAAATGAGTTTCTTCAATCAACAGATGAAAGAGACAATGTATATTAATCTTTCATTACTGTATGTTTCAGTGATAGACATATTATTATTCAAGAACCCTATAAATATATTTTCATCTGAACACATTTTCAAATCTGGCTATCCCTGCCTTGAGAAAAAAAGCAGTGTGTGTAGAGCATTAGTAAACTGCAGACAGAATGCCGCTCACTTGGGTTACTGAATAAAGCATAAAAAGCAGCTACCACATTCAATAAAAATCGTTTGTGTACTACTTTTTTGTCTGTTTCCATGTTGGCAAACATAAAAATTATCTACAGATGCATGCTATCTTCAGAGAGAAGGAAAAAAAATACTGCACTCGCATCCTTGAGCACTTTTGTCTTTATTATAAAAACATTGCATCATCAACTGAAATGGTCTCTAGATGAGATGAGAGATTTCAAAACACGTCAGAAAGAGAAAAAGAATTATGAAAAGCAAGCAGAGGGAGACTAAAGAGAAGCACAGCATGTAAGAGGACAAATACAGGAGGAGTAGTCTTTTATTCCCTCCAACAAATAGAAGCTGCTGAATGAGACGGAGCGACCATCTGGCCTCAACTTAGAGCAATGCACTGTAAAAGCACTAAAATCAATGGCAACAACTCTACCTTGGATGCCCACCATTACCCAGATGGTGTACTTGGAGAACTGCAGGCCACCTAACCAAGAGCAGACACAGCACAGACAGAGAGTATCATGCTCAAATACCACCGCCCACCTCGATGAATTTCACTGGTTCGCTTGTGTTGATAACCAGTGTTGAGGAGCAACATTAGCTACCCTGCACTGACTATAAGAGAGCCCTCTGTTGGTTCTAGCAGAACGGCTGTGACACAGCGTGCCCGCACAGACTTCCAAACCAAGTATCAGATTGCAAAAAGAAAAGGGGAAAAAAAAGGTTCACTGAACACCAGCTCTAAAAAGCGTTCATTCCAAAATAAATCGGTGGATACGATACCAACATTCTCTCACCGAGAACAATGTGGTATGAGTGCAATAATACACGCAGACTGCATACGCTCCGTATCCACTATGATAAATAAAATTACACTATATTGTGGTACATTTACTTTTTTTACACGCAAATATTAGTCTGAAAGGTAGGCAAATTTAAATGAATACTCACATGGTCATTACATATAAGAATTCAGTTTCAAAAGGTCATATAGAGACATGAGCCTTTTATTTTATTTTCTTGGTGTTCTGGTAAATTCTCAATTTTCTGTATGTCCCTACTCTTGTCAAAATAAAATCCCAGAAACATTAAAAAAGAAAAAAAAAAAAAAAAAAAGGCAACTAAACTGTTCCTGCACTGAAAGCTATGATAGATACTATAAAAAGCAGTAGTAGAACTGCAGCACATTTCAGGGTAAATTTGTCTCAGCACTTTGACATTTTTAAAAATAAAAGCCTGTCAAGTCTATTTCAGGTCTTCATTTGAGCTGCTGCCATAAATAAATAAATAAATAAATAAGAGGAGGGAAAAATGCCCTTAGACCAGAGGAAGGCGAGCCTGGGGATTTGCACAGTTTCTAAGACATCACCAAAGTCCATAAAACTGTAGTGTCAGAAGTCATGGCTCTTCAGAACACAGTAGTCAATCACAGGTACAAAGGCCTGTCTAATGGCGCCATATAATCCTCAGCAGTAAACATTATTCCACACATGTTGATTTTATGCATTGTGGTTCTTTGGCTTTAATTCAAAATGTGCATTAAATATACAGAAGGTCAGCAGCATTCACTCAAGGTTATTGTGCTATAAAATGCAGCTGTCCTTCTTTATGTTGGAGTCTAATAACTTTAATTTAAATTGATTTAGCTTTTTAGGGACCACCCACAGTGCTTGCCAGGAATTATGAATTGCAAAATCAGAGTGGGATATTGATGATTTGCAGATATGTCACAGACAGAGATAACTGGTTTACTGTGGCAATTCACCCGCTGTTACTGTGTAAGACATGGACTATGCCTTTTTGTAACAGTATTCCACATTCGCTCATCACTTACAGCTGGAAGACGCTCTCACTCCCTGGACTCAGCCAGTTGTAATGGTATGTTAATGTGGACCAGTGCCATTTTGAGTAATTGTCCTGCACGGCACTCCGCCAAATGTCAAAAACGATTTGCCTTGTGACAAAAAAAAAAAAAAAACCCGTATTGATCTTCATTCTGTTTCTGTCTCTTGGCCGCGCAAAAAATGTTTCAGCGCACTGCCAGCTCCAGATGACAATTCTCACATTGTTCCACAGTGAGTGATGAGAAAAAGACAAAGCCACCACACACCTGGTTTTTCTTTTTGGGTCTCTCACGGTATATATAAATGAAGTAACAAAGAGTTACCTGAACAAGACTTTTTTCTTTTTTTTTTTAATGCTGTGACCGTGTTATTGTGTGATTTGAATGCTATCACAGGACCATACTTGCCTCCTTAAATATATTATATAAGACGTTATAGAACTTTTGGATGGAGCTTGTTTTCCTGTTATAACTGTGTTGTTTAATTTGACAGACTGTCCTTAAAAACTTATTCCAGAAGGCATGGCAATGAGCCTTATTTAGCTGGTGACTCAACATGCTGGCTGTTGCAAATGTAACGGACAAAGCAGAGTGCATAGAGGTCACACTAACCCACAATATTTCATTGCATGGTTTCTGAGTGGAGAAAGCATCCTCGATATTACAGGCAGCATGTGCTTTAATGCGCTTCTCTCTTGTTGCTTACCATTTTCCCGTCGTTTGAGTAAAAATGAATATTTATACCCGACCCGGCTGAAGAGAACGGGAAATGAAAGGGACTGTTTATTTACTACAAAAACTATTTGCTGTCGCGGAGAAAACAGGATACTGAAATGCACTTAATGGGTATCAACTTTCAGGGTTACGGTACAAACGTGTGTGTGTGTGTGTGTGTGTGTGCAAATGCAACCGTGGGCAACTTACCTATTCGAATAACATGAGGCATCCCATAAGAGTACTGAATCCAAAAGAGACATGCAATCAGCGATGTCCAGTAATCCCTAATCGCACTCCGGGGGGACAGCCAAGTATTTCGCATGGTTGTAAAGTCGCGGGATCCACTTTTTAAAATTCCAAAGACGAGTCAGAATTGCTCATCAAAACTGAATTCGACGGATCATATATGGATTTTGGGGTCTGCGACAAATCAGCGCTCATTGTACTTGGTGCAACATTCTCCCGGGGTTTCTTTTTTCTGTTTCTCACAAGTCTGAAAGCGACCCGATCAGGATGAAGCCCCCAGTCTCTCACAGGCAGATCAGCGAAACACCTGCGAACGCAGGCTGCAACAATTAGCCTGCAGGAGTCTCTTTATCTCCTCCTACCGACGATGCTATCTGTCTACTGGCAAGTACCACGGCAACAGCCGAGCCGGACTCCTACCCCGCTGTTGAAGAGGAGAACTGCGCCTGCGGAACTTTGGGTCGTCTCGGACGATTCTGTCGTCCGAGGCAAGCAGAGAAAAACGTTACACCATGAGCACCGAGGATTTTCAACACACTACAGTGATACAAAAAAAAAAAATGCTTGGAGTTCAGTCACTCCAGTCCTTCATTCCCTTTACGATAAGAGTTCAGAACAGAGTGGAAGAAACCGGTTCCGTGACGCTCAGCTACAGTTGCGCACGGTGATTACACGAGGCTGGTTATTGAAGAACGTCCAGTCTGCTCAAAGGGACTCTTGTTAAACAGTGTTGATTTTACAAATCTTCCAGTTTGTGCTGGATGGAAAGATAGTGCTGAAAGCTGTGCATCAGCGTGCGTCTGACGAGCCTCCTTCCATGGTGCCACTAGAGGCACGCGTCGTTACGCATAGTTGTCAACTATGTCCAAGAAGTGTTTTATGGAGGTGAGAGGGATCCAAATGATCGCTCGATTCACTATTTTTTCAAATGCTGTGTACACGTTCATTATGATATCTTTATTTTTATTTTTATTTTCACATTTTCATCACCATTTTGAGGGTTTGTCTTATTTGTGTTCTCAGAAATGTTGGAGATCATTTTTTCTTTCTTTTTTTTTAGCACTGAGATAGAAATTGCAATATATTTCTTTGCCCCTAGTAAAAAGAAGGAAAACCATCCAACTGCCTACAGCACTGTGAATGGGATAAATTATTAGCATGAGAGAAATAAGTGTCAGCTGAGGGTTGGGCCATTCACAAAGCAGGTTTTTTTTATCACTGTTATTTCTGTCAGTGTCAATGAATAAATTTATCCCCCAACTGCTTGATGCCTGCCTGCCTTTTTTTGTTTGTTTGTTTGCTTTCAACCCTCAACCATAAGCTGTACAGTAGGTCGCATATACAGAGTGTTGCTTATGTCTCATTCTCCACCGCAGTGTACAGGTTGGATGTATGGAATTTGCTGTTTAAATTACACATTTCACTCGATACATCATACTGAACCAGACAGCTTAACATCATAAGTTACATTTAGAGAGATTAAAGCTAAAGCCTCCAGGATTAATTTATAACTTTTTTTAAATTAAAAATGCTTTCAGGTTAATTAATCATATATAAATACATATATTTTTCTTTAAAATAAAGAGATACACAGATGAATAGATGTGTCATTTTCTAGAAACATATGATCACATCCAACATATAAAAAAAAAATTAAATTTTAAGCTCAATTTCTGGTAAGCCAGTACTGAATAAAACAGAAATATTTATTTTCTTTTAACATTAATGATTTGCAGCTATTAAGCATATTTTACAAGATGCACTGCTACTCTTTTATGCTTAATGCAAGCTGTTGATGAGATAATGCTGTGGCTCATTGGTTTTATTTTTCTGCTTGGAATGGGGGAGAGGAATAAACTGTGCATTAGGGGGCATGCAAGCAAGAACAAGCCAAACTGACTGCCACTGCATATTCATGTCTCACAGAGCAGATTTATTGCCTCTTGGCACAATGTAAGGACTATCAACGTGAGTTATGTGGCCCGGCTCTCGCATTATCGAGATTCATTGACTTGCTGCTCTTTCAAATACAAAATGTACACAGCTCTAGCAAACAAGACATTCTGGGTCTGTGGGTGCCCTCTATAGAGAGATGGCAGTCTGTGCTCTCAATCACCTCAGCCGATTGAGGCCCAGTAGCAGGGGAGACCCCCACTGTGACAAAGCGTAAATGTGAAATATGAAATGTATGTCTCAGTCAGTTTCCCACATTTTAAGTAGTTGTTGTCACAAAGTGGATTTGAGTTGCGTCTGTTTATTATGACAGCTGGCAGTAAGTCTTCATACAAGCATCAGTTTTGTCTCCCTGTCATTGTAATAAGTACCACAGGTTATAATGACCCTGCCATAATACTAGGATTATGCTTTGCTTGCACAAAGGGAGTGAAGCCAGGACATTATTAAAAAGGACTAGAGGAATTTTGGTGTCCTACACATCCATGTTATTCACTGTATGTTGCACAATTTTTTTTCCATCCAGGGTGGAGGAAGGGGCCAGACCTTGTGTTTAGATAAAAGTGTCAATTTAAAAATACACCATAACAAATCAAAAATTAAAGTCCTACATAAGTAAATTGGTGCACAGAAGAATTTAAATTTAAAAAATATATATTTCAAGTATTGAATTTTAGAGTAGAAATTGATCTTCACTGACTATAGACATCCACATATAAAGGGTCACATGTTGTAAAGACACTAAACATGTGCTTTAAATCTTAACCTTGGAGTGGATTAGTAACCCTTTTTCTTTCTCAGATACGTAAACGCTCTGAAAGTACCATACTCACAAAAAAAAAAATGTGCTAGATGAAATTAAAAAGCTCGAAATATTTTAGTCTACATTTGAAATTCAGTTAAACATATATGACACTGTTGCAGCAAATTTAAATTGATGTCAGTCACCACAGCATGAGCGCACTCATCAAACTGCAGTTCAAAAAGCAGTCTCACACGTGGACAAACTTGTATGTTTGAATAGACTTCCCATTGAAATTTTTTTAAGAAGTGGCAGTTTGGAAAGGACTGTAAAATTTTAATGTGATCTGATACAGCTGTGTAAGGCCATTGAAGCTAAAAGAAACAAGTGGAAAAGTAACACTGAAGAACACTGAAGTGTATAGTAACCACTCTTGAAATTACAAGTAGTTTAAGTTGACATGTTTCAAGCAGGTCATACATTCATGTATGGCTACACAGTGGCCCCCTTTTTTTTTTTCTTTGAGAAATGATTGCTGTTGCATTTACAACCGGGCAGCGATCAATTCCTCGTTTGGCAAGTTGGTCATAACTAATGGCTCCAAACATCAAGTCTCCATTGTAAAGGAGATATTGACAAGAGCTGCACTTATGTTACTAGATTGATCAGCACACATTTTGTTTATTTTTTGAAGATTTTCAGAGAGAAAAAAAAAAGGACAGTCAATTTACACGACGCCTTTCAATGCTTGCTTATATGCCTATTATTGGCTGGAGATGTGCAATCCGAGATGTGAGATTGTTCATAATTATTTGGAGAAATTGCGGCTGCTTTGATTGTGCCTTAACAATGCATCATGTGTAACTTTTTCACAATTGATTTTGCTTTTCTCTTCAAGAAAAAGATAAAGAACTCTGCCACCAGACTGAACATAATGCTGAACATCGAACATCTCCCCTCAGCAATGGTCAATTGGAACTCATCGTTAAGTTTAATGTGCTTATAAATTAGATGCCTTTTGAAGTCTTTTTTTTGATGGGATTTACTTTTTTGAAGGAGAAGCTTTGGCTTTGTTGAAAGAAAAGATAATTGTTTCATCAAAAGTCCACAAAGTCAACTTTTCAAACTATGAGGGAGTTGTATTGATCGCTTGAAGAAAAGATAGCGACAAATCAAAAATGGTTTTGAAGACAGAAGCTTGATGTTTGGGAATGAATATTACGTTCTTGGGCTTTCAGTGGAATAAAGTGCACCTGTGAGGGCATTTTCACATCATTGTTTTATGAAGTGTCTACATAGAATAAAAAATTTACAAAAACCAAAAACCTTTATTTATGAAAGCAACAGCAAAGAGAAGGCTCATGAAATAGACTATAACTATTGTTTGTACATGCTGAAACCCATGGTTTGTGGCAAGCCCATTTCATCAGGTCAACAATGCCCATGGAGCTTTTGTGGACAGACAGATAATTAGATGTCTATTTACCCTCTTCAACCATACTAGGACAATATAGCTGCGTTGCTGACAGACTTAACACTTGTTAGGGTCTCGTACTCTTAGGATTCAAGGCAAGGTGCCATGTGAAGACAAGGTTATGAGAAATTGGCCCAATTCTTCCGTTGATTGCAACGTTTACTGGGGCTTTAGACTGCTCTGGCTTCGAGTTACAGACTTCTCAAGATGTATGTGCTGCTGCTGACGTATGTGGTGATGGTGTGTTGGGGAGAAGGGAGACAATCACAACCCTGATCAGTCATCCAGACAGTCTGTGAGATGGGAAATGACTGCTAGCGGGGTTCAGCCACTGGTTATAGATGAGAAAGGCACAGGGTAATAATAGATTCCTGACCAACCTGATTTATCAATTGAATTATTAGTGTTATCATCCTTACTGTCCCCATCATCTATCTTCAATAAATACTGAATGCCACCTTACAATTGTGAAGCAGTATGAATGTGTAAAGAAAAAAAAAGAAAAAAAAACCCCACAATTTCATGACCTTTAAATCGACACCTCTATGTTTGGAGTTTAGGTTCAGTAAAGAAATGATGGATGTTGTGGTTACGAAGATGACTAGAGTTTGCTGCTTACAAAGTGTGATAAGAAATTTCACAGCTCTTCCCATTGAAAGCAAAAATCTTACTTGATATAATTTATTTCACTCTTCAAGGTCACATAAGTCAGATTTGTGCACCTCTGGAAAGTTTCCAGCGCTTCTGCTCAAAGCCTGATTCTGCTCCCCTTTTGGAGGAGCACATATGTAATTGCACCAAGAACCTCCAACTTGCACATGGAGCAGACATCAGCTTCTCTGCCAAACTGACCCATCCTGCATGTTGGGAAAAGCCAGTTGTGATGACAGCATGGTCTCTTGCTACAATACCAAACAACAGTTTTCAGTGGAAGAATTTGCACTGTTATACATCAAGTGAAGAAAATAACCAGAAGTATAGCTTCTTTTTTTTTTTTCTTCCCACATATGTATTTGTTATGCCCCATGAATTTGGCCAGACTAAGAAAGTGTTTTGCTCACCAGATGCCCTAATCTCCACATTTGTTTTCCAAATACTTCTTTCCCTTCCCCCAAACCAAAATTTAAGGTGCAGGGTTGCAGTTTTGACATAGAGGAGGCGATGCAGCATGCATACACATGAAGCAAGCACTCGGGATGGTGGCCAAATTCAAATCAGGGAATGTTTTTTGAAAATGTGACTGGAATCACTCAAGTTTTAGGACTGCAAAATGTCATTACTCATCCAGCAGGACGTTTGTGACAAACTACGTCTCAATTACTCTATGAATTCTTGAGTTATGGCCTAAAATGTGTTTTGTAAGGTTGACCTTGACCTTTGCCTACCTTAATAGGGGCATATAGAAAAGACCAAAAACATAAAGCCTCTGGTCACAGTTGTCACCACCACAGAGCCTGAAAAAAAATATCCTACAAACAATAACAAAACCCAGAGGCATTTAGTTTTCATTTGAATGGTCCTTGATATTCAAGGAGACCTTTAAGGTCAAGAAAGCAAATTGGAGAGTTACAATCACACTTGAACACTTCTGTTGAAAAACCTATAGAGTGCAATCAAGGAGTGATTAATTTTCTCATAAAAGTCTCTGTGATTACACTTGACCCTGTGTACACTGTATGCATCACCAGTTCTGGGCCAACACTCAGGCTGTTATCAGAATGCAGTCAAGATCAGGGTACTGGCTTATGCTGGGTTCATATGGTTTGGATATGGTTGATTTTCTCAGTGTTTCATCCAACATCATGTGGCTGGTAAACTTGTAATTACCGTATTTTTCGGACTATACGTCGCTCCGGAGTATAGGTCGCACCAGCCAAAAAATGCATAATAAAGAAGAAAAAACATATATAGGTCGCACTGGACTATAAGTCGCACTTTTTTTTTGGGGGGGGGGGGGGGGGGGGGGGGGGGGTTGATAGAATCCGAGACCCAGAGCAGAAATTCCATCTTGAACAGCAATTTAAAATAATAATGGATTAAAGAACAGGACGAACACGGTTACGCCTACGTTATGCTAACGTAGCACATTCAGCTACATGACGCACAACGAACACGTGTTCGGTATGTTAACGTAACATTAAGTTATTCAGATAACCATAGCATAAAGAACATACTAACAAGTTAACCAAACCATCAATCCATTGAATTCTTCATCCTCGGTGTCACTTCTAAACAACTCCGCACACTCCGTAGACGAAGCGCCGCTTCCTCTTCTGTGTCGCGTTAGTCAGACTCGTCGTCAGCTGCAGTTCCAATTATTCCAGCCTTTCTGAATCCCAACAGGATGGTTTGTCACTGAAGCCCATGTTTTCTTGATCCATCCAATGACTTCCAGGAAAGTTGGGTGGCGCATCCTCCCAGTTGCCGTTAAGCTGTGCTCTCCATCCATCATCCACTGCGCCCACAGGTTACGCAAGACTGCCTTAAAGCTGCAGTTCACGGAGATGTCAAGTGGCTGGAGTATTTTGGTTCATGTGTTATAAATGTCACATATACGTCGCTCCGGAGTATAGGTCGCACCCCCAGCCAAACTATGAAAAAAAGTGCGACTTATACTCCGGAAAATACGGTAGTTAATTCTCAGAAGCTATGTGCAAAATACACAAACCTATTTCTAAAAATGTAGGGATGGTTTGTAAAATGTCAGTAAAAACAAGATGCAATGTTAAGTCCTATTTCACTAGTTAATTTTACTGAAGTTGCCTGCTTCAGAGGTAAAATGTACTATTTCTTTTGGATTTTCATGTGCTGAATCTGCTGCACCTTTAAAAGTTGTCTGGCTACCATTTTTCATATTTCAGTTTTTAAATTTTAAACCTCTCTACATTAGTTAGATGAGATTTAATATAAGTTCTAAGCTGTTTTCTCATCTGTTTAATGTGGGAAGTATATATTTAACCTTTCATCAATATGTAACAAAATCAGAAATGCTCAAAATAAAAGGGGCTTAATATGAAACATTATATCAGAAAAATAGCAGGGTTACTGTAACTGTAGTGAAGTTATTTAGATCCCAGCTTGCCATCCAAGCCAAAATGTTGTATCTTGGTGGGATGTTGTGACATGAACGAACACCAGTGTCGTCAGTTACCCAGAATAATATATGTCGGTTTCATCATTTAGCTATGTCTCTCTATGGATGTCTTCACTGCCAAAATTATTTAATAATGGAGGGCACCAGTAGAGGACATACAAAGGTGAAATCCGTTTTGCTAGTTTTGAGAGTCTCAAGATGTACAACGTCAGAGTAAAGGTCAAAAGGTCATATAAAGATTGAAAAACTGACAAATTGCATACTTGATACAATTCCAAGATGTCTTTAATACTTTAAGAGGTCACTGCCCCATTTTATACAGTTTTTCCCAAATTGATTGTAGACCAGAGTATTTAGCTGAAAACAGCAATATAACAAACTTATCAAACTGAAACTGAGAAATATTATTGTATTTTGGGTGTAATTTGCAGCATGATATAAAAAGAGCATCCCAGAGAGTGTTCCAAAAGTGAAGATGGGGAGGGGCTCACCACTCAGCAGAAGACTTTGTGGGCCAATGGCAATTTCAAAATGATTTTTCTCAGAATGAAATTGTAGAGGATTTGGAATTTATACAGTATATGGTGAATTCATTCAGAGATTTAGAGAATTTGGAGAAACCTGTTCAGAAACCACTAAATAGACTTAGAAACACTTAAAAAATGAATACAGTTCCATCTGCAATGCAAAGTTTAATCAAATAAAATCGATCGCTGGAAACACCCTGGCTTTCTCTGGGCCTCAACTCATTTAAGTAACTGAAGTGGATAACTGTCCTGCTTTTTGGAAGCTGTGGGAAATATGTCCCTAGCATACATCTTACAGTTCAAAAGCAAAGCTCTGTGATGGCTTGAGGTTACATTAGTGCACATGGCATGGGTAATTTGCAAATCTGCTCTATAAATGCTGAATAAAATGTACAGGTTTCAGACCAGCATATGTTGCCATCCAGGAATCTGTTCTTTCTTCTGAAATTAAAATATTTTAAAGAGACAGCCTTAATCTGTTGAGCCCCCCCCCCCCCCCCCCCCCCCCCCCCCCCCCCCCCCCTCTTTCTGGTCTACATGTTCCCACTGAATCCCACTGCTGATTTTTAGCACTATATCTTGAAACAGTCTACAGCACAAACAACAATAAACTCAGAAATGGACTTACACTGTTAGCACTCGTGTTCCTGCGACAGTAGTGATGACACTGTGTGTCGGGGGGGGATTATCCGGATCTCGTTCACTTTCTAATTTTCAGTATCCCACAAATCATCACTGTTTCAGCATGAAAACTACTGGTAGCTATATAAAAGAAAAATGAAGAGGAATCGGAACAGTAGTTTATCAGATGTCAAACACTCTATTACAAGTCCATGATGCTGTAGAAGATGTTACAGAGCTGAGGAATTTTTATACATTTATTGACCCCCAGTGTCTGCTGTTCTCCAAAAGTCTGCTGTCACCTACCTTGGAGGTTTTCAGAGATGTGGAAAAAAGACGGTGTAATACTACAGATGACCCCACCACCACAGGAAACCAGAAAAAGGCTGTCATCAAATTTGAAATTAATAATAGTTTGATTTAATTATGATTTGAAAACAAAATAAGCAAAGGGATATTCACATAATAAATAATTATTTCCAGTATTTAAAATGAGGGCAACATTGTGGTGCAGTAGTTTGAACTGTCACCACAGCGAGAAGGTTCTGTGTGGAGTTTGCATGTGAGACTGTGTGGAAGTGTGTTTTTTTTTGTATGTGTGTGTGTGTGTGTGTGTTGGTCACATAATGAACTCATGATCTGTCCAGTTGGATAAGCAGTCAAGAAAATAGATGGATGGCTAAAGCTATTGATTATTTTCTCTGTTAGTCAACAGTCCAGATATTGACAAGAAATGATCACCTTTTTCACGATAAAAGAATCAATTGATATGCTGACAATCAAAATTATTGCTTTTTTTGTCATTCAATAAATTAATTAACAGATCATTTCAGCTGGCAACATTGTCACTTTATAGAAATACTGAACACAACTGGGGAATTATTAAACACTTTTAGCATAATGCAAAAAGCTGAATGCACACTAATGCTGATTTTCTTCCCGTGAGGTGGACTTGTAGCTGTGCAAACTCTATCAGGTTTATAAGTTTAGAATATACATAAAAACATGTTGGCTAATTATTGGTGTTTTAGTTAAGAGTTGCAGAAAAAGGTCATCTGCAAAGCACCCTTAAAGCGTGTTTACTAGCTCCAGAGTGTGCTTCAAAGAGAGGCAGCATGAGAGCTTGGTATCATGGCATGCGTTGCAAATGCTCCAGCATCCAATACCCACAAGGCTTTGTTTGGGAGGTTATCTTTACTCTCTACTCAGTTCACTCGAGTAGCCCATCTATCAGTGACGGAAAGAGAGCAGTGGTGACAGCCACAGTACGATTAGACACTATGTCTGTTAATATTGCACAGGCAGCTGAACAGGGCCAGCCTTTGTTGTTGTTTACACAGCATTTGCCCATCATTAGTCTTGGCAAGGCTTGCTGCCTACTGCTTTTATATTAATTAAAATGAATATACAGTAAAGACTGCACGTGTGGCTCCCAGCCAGTATTTTGAAGTAAGACTCAATTAACCTCAATGACCCTGTCTAACACAAACAATGAGACATTAATTATATGCAGTATCCAACCCAGACAAGCTTAGTGGCTTCAAAACTACATTATAAACGGTTGAAAATGCAATTCCACCTTGTTTTTGTTTGTGTCTGCCAAATCAATGGCCCATTAAAAAATCTGCAGCAACATGAAATGGTTATCATGAAAGTACAAGTGTTTGCAGGGCATGTAAGCTTTCATTGATTTAGCTTTAATATTACACATGACAATGTGACAGTCATAAGCTTGTCATATTTTGAAACAAAAGTGAGCACAATGTGCTTTCTTGCCACGTTTTCTTGTACGTGTCGAGCGGCCATGAGGTTGGCTGCATTTGATGTAACCGTGTACAGTGTGTAACACTGGTCAAGTTAACTGACACTTCAGTAGGGTCAGGCAGGATGGCAGCTTAAAGACTGCAAATGTACCTATGTGTGCGTCTGTGTGTATTTTGTGTAAACCTCTAAGTCCTAATTTGACACATGCATCCATACATTAAGACAACCTGTGAAGATAAAGTGCCTCACCAATTTGAAACATGCTTAAATTTGTGCACAATATAGAGATCCGCAGACTTTCATGTTATCACATTGGCAGTTATGAGTAATTGCACCCTCCAGCAGTCCCTTCCCCTGGACAACTTTTAATTATGTTACAAAGTGCACATGCTCTCCTGCATTAATATCACTGCTGGAGTCTTGAACAATTCCATTCGCTGGTGTTGTATAAATCTAACTTCTCTAAATCAGGAAAACATGTTTATTAATCTTATGAGATAAACTCATGCCATGTTATTTGTTGATGTGAGTCAGGGATTATCCTTTGTGCTGTGTTTGATAAGCAATTTAAAAATAATGTGTAGCAAAGCCGTAGAATGCTTACAGAAGCTGAAAGGCAGCAGGGGAGCTGAAGTCTCTCTTTTGAAGCAAGAGAATAACAGAGATAGATTGCTGACAACGTGAATGAATCAACCCACTGTAACATATTCTTCGGGCACTGTGGATCATTTATGTCTTGTATGGCCTATGTCTGGAACATCTCTCCCTGTGGAGATGAATCTGTGTGTGTGTGCTGTCCATCATTGCAGGAGCAGATAAGTGTGAAGTGAAGCACACACCAACCAGCAGCATGTCACTCACAGTTTCATGTTGGGCAAGTCTTGCTTGTCACACTTAACTCGAGGAACACACTGAGGTGTGATTGCTTCACAGCTAGCATCGACTGACATATCGAGACCTAAAACATATATCTTTTCTTTATTTGTAAATGTGAGAGTGGAAAGCAAAATCTAATTTTCTATTTTTTTTTTTTTTTTTTTAATTTAAAATAAACATCACCATTTAATCATTTTTTATTATGCAGCTCACATTGTGAAACATTCAGCTGCCAGATTGCTTTCAATTAAAAATGTTGCAAGCGGAGCTTGATTAGTTTGATATTTTATCAGATAAGGTGTAGAGAAAGCAAAGAACTAGCCCACAAATATGCAGTTTTTCCCCTTCTTAATATTTTTTATGATATGCAACCAATTTTCTAGAGAGGATTAAAAAGGTCCTTGGAATACATCTGATGAGATAAGATGAAGATCGAACCATAAAGGTGTAATGAGTTTGAGATTTCTATATTAAGTTTAAAAATACTGCATTTTATGCTACATTTACTATCAAGGTATTTTTCATGAAAGATTTATTAGATATTTAAAAGTTGATGATTACAAAGCGTGCTCTTGTTCAGATATAAAACACCTATTTACACGTATTTAATGGCTGACTGATTATGACTGTACATGAATGCACTGGAATAATGACCACCACACCTCCTAGTAATCATTAATGAGTGGGCTAAGGAAAAAACTGTCATGAGAGGCAGCAGCCGTTTAGAAAGGTACTCTCTCAATCAATGTACACTGCACCGTGCTGGCTTAATCAAAGATCTTGTACATGGATAATTGCTACAAGTGAACCTTGCCTGGCTGACATTTACATATTGAGTTACAGGAGTCAGTTTCACTCAAACTCTATCTTGTGGATCACCGCATGTGATGTTATCTGTGTGGAACTGAAAGCATCAGAAGTGCTTTAGTCAAATCATTTTTCGCTTACCAGTGTGGTTACAGTTTGATGTTGATTGTGTTCAGTGGACAGCTGAAATGCAGTTTTTATCGATTGCCAAGATGCAGTAAATTTGTGGAAGGGAATGATGGAAGTGTTTTTTATAGGAGAGTGGGAAAAAAAAAACAGGATATGACAGGATAATATGCTAAGATTTGAATATTCATTAATTAATAAGCCACTGTACATTGATTGTTTTATGTCTCTTTGCCTTTGCCTATTCATGTGGATCCCAGCTCTGTGATTTGGGATGCCCATAAGGATTCAAGAGATAAATCGATGGGGTTATATAATGATTGACAAGAGACACAAGAAAAAAATGATGCATTTCTTCTACAAAGCTTTGCTTATCTGTTTCTAGTTACCTTGAGTCCTTGTCTGCTAAGACAAAATTGAGTTTTACTTGCCAAGACCAAGAAGATGAATCAAACACTGTCCATCTAAAGAAATTGGTGGCATGCAGTGGCATATTGGCCACTGGGAACACTGGGACATTTCCTAGCACTAGAACTACCAGCATTTTCCCTCTACTCCTTTTTCTACCAAGCGCTGCCAAATGGCAGTTTTACATCTCATTAGGCCACCTTTTGTTATGTACACGGGGCCAGTAGATTGGAATGTGTGTGGGATGGGTGTGGGGGTGGGGATGGGTTACCAATGTTGACCAATGATGACTCAGGGTCGCCAGGTGTATAAAAAGCCAGGTCACAACACATATTTCACCTACTCTGTTGACTGAGAAGCAAAGATGCCAAAGGTTTACGGCACACAGCAAGCTTTGGACATGATCCTCAACCATGTCAACCCCTGTGACTCCGATGGAGATGAAATAACCCTTGTGCTAAATTCCGACTCTGAAAATTCTTCTGGTAAGATTTCCTAAATTTCCTATTTTCGTTTGCCGTTTCTTGTGTTTTAGGAAGAGACGAATATCTTTGCAATTGCACATTATTTCAACATTTCACTAATCAAATCTCAAACATGGTCACCCTGTAGATGAGGAAACTTCACCACCTCCAGAAAAGAGAGGTCGCATGGAGACACATGAGTGGCTGACAGAGACGGCAAAAGACGGCACAGTGTGGCGTGAGGAACAGATCGGAAGGCCTCTGCATCACAGCCCAATTGAATGTTATGCCACAGATGGAGAGCCAACTGCTTTGGCCAGAAGAAAGGTGTCGAGTCGCTTACAGAGTTTCCTCTGTTTCATCACTCTGGAAATGCTTCGGACCATTCAGGAGTGGACTGTCCAGCATGCACGCCAGACACAGCAGGGAAACTGGTTCATGGCCCTCCCTGAACTAAAGGCTTTCATTGCAATCCTCATCCTGCGAGGGATTGTCCGCCTTCCAGCGGTGCATGATGTATGGTCAGCAACACTGGGAGTGCCCGCAATTAGCAAGATTATGGCCCGAAACCGCTTCCATGACATCATGCGGCACCTACGCTTCGATGACAAGGACACACGCAATGAACGAGTTGCAAATGATCGGTTTGCTGCAGTCTCTGACATTTGGGGGTCTTTTGTTACCAACTGCATTACCTCTTACAACCCCGGAAGGCACTTCACCATAGATGAGCAACTTTTTCCAACTAAGACCCGTTGCTGTTTCCTGCAGTACAGTGCTACAAAACCTGACAAGTTTGGCATAAAGTTCTGGGTGGCATGTGACCTGAAATCCAAGTATGTATGCAACATCATCCCATATCTTGACAAAGACCCCAGTCGTCCCACGGGGGAAAAACTATCGGAAAATGTGGTGATGAAGCTTATGGAACCATTTATGGAAAAAGGAAGAACCTTTACCACAGACAATTTTTTACATCATTGTCACTAGCACAACGACTGTTCAGCCGGAAGACCACACTCCTTGGCACAGTAAACAAGGTTCGCCGTGAGCTTCCAGACTCCGCCAAAAAGACTTTGGCCCATGAGGAATTCAGCACACAGGTGTTTTCAACCTCTGGTGCCACACTGACCATTTACGCGCCCAAACGGCGAAAGACTGTCTGCATCCTCAGTAGCATGCACAGTGTGGTGGAGACTGGGGATACCCGGAAAAAAAAAAACAAACACAGTCACCGACTACAACAACCTGAAATGTGGTGTGGATGTCACGGACCAGATGGTGCGAAAGTACACTGTGCGTTCAGGAACACGGCGTTGGCCAGTCGCTGTGTTTTACAACTTGATTGACATTGCAGCACTGAATGCACATGTGCTTTACCAAGCATGCACTGGGGTCAAAGAGAGACGGACAGACTTCTTGGTGAAGCTTGCAAGAGAGCTTGCACGGTCTCATATGGCAGCCAAGGCGGTGCATAAGGAAAACCTTCAGCAGCAACCACTCTCACCTGACACAGGGAAAAGGGCATTGTGCCAGATGAAGTGTTGCTGCAAGAATAACCATGCCAGTAAGCGTTGTGTTTATTGCAACAAGTTGACATGTGGAAAATGCAGAAAGGAGATGTCGTGGCAGTGCCAGATGTGTTCAGACAATCTGTAACAAATATACCAATAAAAATGTGCTGGATAAATATTTTGGTCGTCTTCAGTCCTTTTATAGTCGTATACAACTGTCCATCAATACTGAGATAAAGTATTCCTAAAAAACATAACATAACAACATTCACATAGAACTTATATATACATATATGGAGTTCTAAGTATGGCAGTTCAACACTTCAAAATAAAAAATAAATCAAATTAAATAATATTTGAAAATAAGCCAAAACACTAAAACACAAATAAAAACTTACACTCTAAAGTTAATGGCAGCTTTACACAAGAGCATTTATGTATGGACTATGGAATACAAATGATTTATAATAGTTTTACAGATATTTACAGTTAGAATTTCCTTACAGTACATGCCAATAGGAAGCCTACTTTGTCTTGTTGACCGATGCTGAATAAAGGGCATGTGAAAATGTATGAAATGGTCAAAAGTTTATGTGGTACAGTAAATGTGATGAGTGAAACAATACAGTGCATTTTGAAAGCCCCTTCTAGTCCCTACTCAGGAGAGATGTCTCAGGCATTTCAGACTTCTAGGCTCTGCTCAAGCATACCCCTCCCCCTAAGGTCTGTGCTTGAACCTCCAGGTGTGGCAGGTAATGGCTGCATTTACAAATGAAAGGGGGTCGTCTAGTGTCTAGTTGTGCTGGCCTCATTTGCATGACACAATTCACAGCTGCCATTTGGCAGCACCTTGGGATTTAAAGGTATAACTGCCATTTGGCAGGAGTCTGGTAGTTCTAGTGCTAGTCTGCAATTTTTTTCTCTCCATAACCTTGTACCCCCCCACCCCTTATTGCTGCTCTCATCCAGTCTTACACTCCCTCACGTTCACTTCGTTCTTATTCAATGCTTCTTACCATACCTTCTGTTCGTCGTTCAACAATGGGGTGTAGAGCATTTTGTTATACAGCTGCCCATCTCTGGAACACACTTCCACAACCTCAACCTCACAATTTCAATTAAAAAACCACCTGTTTAAACAAGCATTTGAACTTTAACTGCAATGGTTACTAGTGACTCACTCTTTTTTGGTTTTAACAAATTGTACTGTATATATATATATATATATATATCTACCGCTCATCCATTGAGAGCCTGCTGACGTACTGTATCACAGTATGGTATGCACTGAGGCAGACAGGGTCAGGCTTCAGAGGGTAGTCAAGACAGCACAAAGAATCGTTGGCTGCCCTCTCCCCTCCCTGATGGACATCTACACCTCCCGCTGCATCAGCAGAGCCAGGAACATCATCAAGGACAGCTCACACCCTGGCTTTGACCTGTTTGACCTGCTGCCCTCTGCCAGGCGCTACAGGTGCATCAAAGCCAGAACAAACAGACTCAAGAACAGTTTCTTCGCCAGAGCAATCACCACCCTGAACTCACACACTCACCCACTGTAACTGTGCAATATTATATTATTCATACTGAACAATATCTGACATTCCTATATTGTGTAATATCCAGTATTCATTCACTAGTGCAATATTCATCATCTTCATTATTATATGTATACACATATTTACTTTTCTTACAATGTACAGATGCACCAATGTATGTATATATTTTTATACATTATATTTTTTGCATATTTTATACATTGTTTATTTCTGTATATCTCTTGATTATATTGATCATACTAGATTATAATATTTTTATTTTAGAGAGTTTGATTTTCTGTTACATGGCACTGAACAGGAGTGGCCCTCCAATCTCATTGTACATCCTGTATAATGACAATAAAGGCATTCTATTCTATTCTATATAGCACTAGAGATGCCTTCTCTGCGAAGGTGACTCTAATGATGATGATTTCATGATGTTACCACCAGTTGTGTGGCATGTCTCATTTTGTGTTTCAGCCTTTTATCACAAGGCACTCAGTGCACACAATAACACAACAGTCAGGACAGGCACACCACAGGCTGAGCAGACCTGGGTTCGTTGCATCCTGACTTAGTGACTTAGTAGTGTTTGGCAGCCCTTCCGTTTGACTGCTTCTTTCAGTGACAATAGCAAATTCCTTAACTAGTTGTTCTTTTACCATGGTCGAATAATTGTGCAATATAATACAACTTTAAAAAACAAAAAGTTTAAAAACAGACTGCAGTATTTGTTGAAAGACTCACAGACTTGTAAACATTGATGTCTGTGGGGGTTTTTTTGTTTGTTTGTTTGGTGCTTCTGGGTGTGTGGATGTCTTTTGTGTTTTGTGATTTATTTTTTATGAGACATTTTATTGTTGTGATATAACCTGCCAAGGAACTGCAAATTCAAATAAGCTTTAAGCTAAGTCTGTTACAATGCATCAAATGGCAATGTGTGGGTTAATATTGTACTGTACATGGTCCCTTTTCAAAAAAGAAAGAAAGAAAGGAAATAATCGGATGCACAAGTTTGAATTTATTTAGGATTTTCTCTAATTCACACAAAAGTACAGGGTCAAACGTACACATACAGGGTCAAATACACTGTTGAAAAAATTAAAGGAACACTTTGAAAATACACCAGATCTCAATGGAAGAAAAAAATCCTGCTGGATATCTATACTTATATGGTCTGGGGAAATGATGGATGCCATAATAAGATGGCACATCATTTGATGGAAATTAAATTATCAATCTACACAAATTACAAAACCTTTAGGTAACACTTATTTTATAGTGCAATCTTTGCATGCTTTATTCAAAGCAAACTCTCTGCTGAATCATCTCTAAATTATATCCATAACCAGATCACAGATGTATCATTATGTACAGCTACTTACAATGAATCATATCTATCTAACTGACTTGAATTTGTTCATATAAATGTGGAGTCTTCTTCACATACTAAGGTTAATTATGGATTTCCACAGGGTTCTGTGATAGGACAAATTATATTTACACTAAACATGCGTCCCTTAGACAGTATTATTAGATGGCATAGTATACATTTTCATTGTTATGCAGATGATACCCAGCTTTATCTATCCATAAAGCCAGATGACACACATCAATTAGTTAAACTGCAGGAGTATCTTAAAGACATAAAGGTCTGGATTACCTCTAATGTCCTGCCTCTAAATTCAGATCAAACTGAAGTTACTGTACTTGGCCCAACAAACCTTAGGAACAATGTGTCTAACCAGATACTTAATCTGGATGGCATTACCTTGGCCTCCAGTAATACTGTGAGGAATCTTAGCCTGAAAATGAGGGCATCATGGTCCACAGTATCAAAGGCAGCTGTTAAGTCCAATAGCACATGTAGCACACAGTCACCAGAATCAGTTGCTAAAAGAATATCATTAAAAACCCTTAGCAGAGCGGACTCGGTGCTGTGATGAGGTTTAAACCCAGACTGGAACACTTCCAGAATGACATGTTCATCCAGAAAGGACTTCGGTTGTGTGTAGATAATCTTTTTTTAGGATTTTTGACAAAAATGTCAGATTTCAAATTGGGCTAAAGTTTGATAAAACAGAAGAGTTTAGGCCAGATTCTTCAGTAATGGTTGCACAACAGCATGTTAAAATTTTTTTGGCTAGAGGTCAAACTACTATTAATAATGGTAAGAATAAAAGGACCAAGGGTAAGAAAAAAACTCCTTTAAGAAGTCAAGAGGGGACAGCATCAAAGGGGGAGCCTCATGCCTTCAAACTAGAAACCAACTGCTCTGAAAAGGAGATGGAGACAGGCTCAAAGTGGTCAGACACTACTGAACAGGGTGTTAAGGTGGATGGATCATGAGAGGGTGGTGAAATGAAGGCCCTTTTCCTTACAACCTTCTCCAAAAAGAAGAAATTGATCACAAATTTCTTCCAGCTTCCACTTGGGCAGGTTCATAGACATTAAGTGTGTTAAAAAGCACACAGGGGTTGTGAGAGTTAGAGACAGCTAGCAGCTTTCACAGTTTTCTGATAACACCAACTTTCTCTCAACATTTCAAAAGAAACCTGCAACTGTCCTTTTTCCACCTCCGTTCAGCTTTCCTGCATTCCCATCTAATCGCATGGGTATTGTCAATTAACCATGTCTCTGATCTGGGCTTTGGGTGCTAGATTTCTAATGGAGCTAGAACAGTTTGGCAAATAGAATTAAACTGAAGGGTTAGCTCTTCAGTATTGGAGGACACAGAGAGGTCTGAGGAATACTAACTTTGTGTTATTCAAAGGTTGCATGATATACTCTGCAGTTTAATGCAGGAAGAACAGGTTAGCTTGCCATTCTGTGGTGAATTTACAGTGTGGCAAATAGAATTAAACTGTGTTGGACTGTGCACAGTGGCTGTGGTGTTCATGGTCAGAGTTGGGTTACATCTAGGCCAGCACAGATTATTTGAATTTAAGCTGATGGTGCTTAGATTCATTCACTGAATTCAACATTTATACCAACTTGAGACTTGACATGACTATGTCTTGGGTGGAGCATCCACAATTAATTGTACTACACAGGATGACAATAAAGGGCTATTCTATTCTATTCTATTTTTGAGCAAAGCTAACTGAATCTTGTGCTATATTAATATAATAATATACTACTGATCAAAATCTTAAGACCAGTTAAAAAATTGCAAGAATTTGCATTTTGCCCTATTGGATCTTAAGAAGGTTCTAAGTAGAGCTTCACAATGCTAAAAGAAGAAATCGGCACAAGAGACAAAAACCTTTGAGCAGGGAATCTATTGAAAACTGCATTTACACTCAAACATGATTTTTTCAGCTGATCAAAAGTCTAAGACTATAGCCTTTAAAAGCCAAAAGCTGTGCAAAAATTTGGATTCCATGTCATTTTCTGTCAAGTCTTTACACTGTCAAGACCTCCTGATGGCAAAAGCAAAAACGCTCACTGACTTTGAACATGGTAGGATTGTTGAGCTGCATAAGTAAGGCCTCTCACAACGTGTCATCGCTGCTGAGGTTGGATGCAGTAAGACAGTCATTTTGCATTTTTTAAATGTTCCTGAGGGTTATGGAACAAAAAAGTCAAGTAGCAGACCCAAAAGAATTTCACCAGCGCTGAGCCGCAGGATCCGATTGGCTGTCCGTCAAGACACGGAACGATCATGATTTGGGGTGCGTTTTCCTTCAATGGAACAATGGAGCTTCAGGTTGTGCAGGGGCGTCAAATAGCAGCTGGCTATGTGGATATGTTGCAGCGGGCATCCCTCATGACTGAGGGCCATCGTCTGTGTGGTAATGACTGGGTTTTTCAGCAGGACAATGCTGCAGTTCACAATGCCTGCCTGACAAAAGACTTCTTCCAGGAGAATAACATCACTCTTTTGGACCATCCTGCATGTTCCCCTGATCTAAATCTGATTGAGAACATTTTGGGATGGATGGCAAGGGTAGTTTACAAAAATGGACATCAGTTCCAGACAGTGGATGCCCTTCCTGAAGCCATCTTCAACACTTGGAGCAACGTTCCCACTAGCCTCCTGGAAACACTGGCATCAAGCATGTCTAAACGATTGTTTGAAGTTATCAACAAGAATGGTGGAGCTACTCATTACTGAGACATGTCTCAAATATATCATCCATCCATCCATTTTCTTCCGCTTATCCGGGGCCAGGTCGCGGGGGCAGGAGCCTAAGCAAAGAAGCCCAGGCTTCTCTCTCTCCCCAGCCACCTCCTCCAGCTCATCTGGAGGGACCCCAAGGTGTTCCCAGGCCAGCCGAGAGATATAATCCCTGCAGCGTGTCCTGGGTCTACCACGGGGCCTCTTCCCGGTGGGACATGCCCGGAATACCTCACCTAAGAGGCGGCCAGGAGGCATCCTAATCAGATGCCCGAGCCACCTCAACTGGCTCCTTTCGATGTGGAGGAGCAGCGGCTCTACTCTGAGCCCCTCCCAGATGGCCGCACTCCTCACCTTATCGCTAAGGGAGAGGCCAGCCACCCTTCGAAGGAAACTCATTTCTGCCGCTTGTATTCGCGATCTTATTCTTTCGGTCACTACCCAAAGCTCGTGGCCATAGGTGAGGGTAGGAACATAGATCGACCAGTAAATCGAGAGCTTCGCTTTTACACTAAGCTCTCTCTTCACCACGACAGACCGGTGCTGCGTCTGCATCACTGCAGAGGCAGCCCCGATCCGTCTGTCGATCTCCTGCTCCCTTCTCCCATCACTCGTGAACAAGACCCCGAGATACTTGAACTCCTCCACATGGGGTAAGAACTCGTTCCTGAGCCGGAGAGAGCACTCCACCTTTTTACGGCTGAGGACCATGGCCTCAGACTTAGAGGTGCTGATTCTCATACCGGCCGCTTCACACTCGGCTGCGAACCGTTCCACTGCGAGCTGGAGGCCACCCCCTGATGAAGCCAACAGAACCGCATCATCCGCAAAAAGCAGAGATGAGACTCTGAGGCCACCGAGGAAGAAGCCTTCCGCCACCTGGCTACGCCTAGAAATTCTGTCCATAAAAATTATGAACAGAATTGGTGACAAAGGGCAGCCCTGACGGAGTCCAACACCCACAGGAAACGAATCCGACTTATTACCGGCTATACGGACCAAGCTCTCACTGCAGTTGTACAAAGACTGAATGGCCCGCAACAACGGGCCAGACACCCCATACTCCCGCAGGACCTCCCAAAGGACACCCCGAGGGACGCGGTCGAATGCCTTCTCCAAGTCCACAAAGCACATGTAGACTGGTTGGGCAAACTCCCACGCACACTCGAATATCCTTGAGAGGATAAAGAGCTGGTCCAGCGTTCCGCGACCAGGTCGAAAACCGCATTGTTCCTCCTGATCCGAGGTTCGACTAACGGACGGACCCTCCTTTCCAGCACCCTGGCATAGACCTTACCGGGGAGGCTGAGGAGTGTGATCCCCCGAAAGTTGGAGCACACCCTCCGGTCTCCCTTCTTAAAGATGGGGACCACCACCCCGGTCTGCCAATCCATTGGCACTGCCCCAGATCTCCACGCGATGTTGCAGAGGCGTGTCAACCAAGACAGCCCTACAACATCCAGAGCCTTCAGGAACTCAGGGCGAATCTTGTCCACCCCAGGGGCCCTGCCACCAAGGAGTTGTTTAACTACCTCAGTGACCTCACCCCCAGTGATGGTCAAGTCATCTCCCTCGTCCCCAGACTCTGCTTCCACTACAGAAGGCGTGTCAGTGGGATTCAGGAGGTCCTCGAAGTATTCCTTCCACCGTCCGACTATAGCCTCAGTTGAAGTCAGCAGCACCCCACCCGCACTATAAACCGTGTGAGTGGAGCACTGCTTTCCCCTCCTGAGTCGCCTGACGGTTTGCCAGAATCGCTTCGATGCCGTCCGAAAGTCTTTTTCCATAGCCTCACCAAACTCCTCCCACACCCGAGTTTTTGCTTCGGCCACTGCCCGAGCTGCATTCCGCTTGGCCTGCCGATACCTGTCAGCTGCCTCCGGAGTCCCACAGGCTAACCAAGCCCGATAGGACTCTTTCTCCAGCTTAATGGCTCCCTTCACCTCCGGTGACCACCATCTGGTTCGGGGGTTACCACCACGACAGGCACCAACCACCTTGCAGCCACAGCTCTGAGCAGCAGCCTGAACAATGGAGGTGCGGAACATGGTCCATTCTGACTCAATGTCCTCAGCCTCCCTCGGAATGCTGTCGAAGTTCTGCCGGAGGTGGGAGTTGAAGATCTCCCGGACTGGGGCTTCTGCCAGGCATTCCCAGCACACCCTCACAATACGTTTAGGTGTGCCAGGCAAACTGGTCCTGGGTGAGGGTCCAGACAAAGAGCGGTTCAGAAGACCCCTATGTTTGCAACAACAAGGGAACAGTTTACCCTGCCTGGGATAGGGTTACCGGGGCCCCACCCTGGAGCCAGGCCTGGGGAGGGAGCTCGAGGGAAAGCGTCTGGTGGCCGGGCATTAGCCCGTGGTTCTCGGCCGGGCGCAGCCCGAAGAGGTTACATGGGCCCGCCCTCCTGTAGGCCCACCACCCGCAGGAGGTGTCGTAGGGGTCAGGTGAAGTGTGTGTCGGGCGGTGGCCGAGGGCGGAGGCCCTGGCGGACCGATCCCCGGCTATCGAAACTGGCTATTGGGACATGGAATGTCACCTCTCTGGTGGGGAAGGAGCCTGAGCTAGTGCGCGAGGTTGAGAGATACCAGCTAGATATAGTTTGGCTCACCTCAACGCATGGCCTGGGCTCTGGAACCAGTCTCCTGGAGAAGGGCTGGACTCTGTTCCAGTCTGGAGTTGCCCTCGGTGAGAGGCGGCGAGCTGGGGTGGGTATTCTTGTATCCCCCCGGCTTGCTGCCTGTACGTCGGAGTTTACACCGGTGGACAAGAGGGTAGTTTCCCTGCGCCTTCGAGCTGGGGAACGGGTCCTGACTGTTGTTTGCGCTTATGCGCCAAATGACAGTTCAGAGTACCCACCCTTTTTGTTGTTGCTGGGTGGGGTGCTGGAGGGTGCTCCATCTGGGGACTCCATAGTCTTGCTGGGAGACTTCAACGCTCACGTGGGCAATGACAGTGAGACCTGGAGGGGCGTGATTGGGAGGAACTGAACCGAATGGTGTTTTGTTATTGGACTTCTGTGCAAACCACAGTTTGTCCATAACGAACACCATGTTCAAACATAAGGATGTCCATAAGTGCACATGGCACCAGGACACCCTAGGTCGCAGGTCGATGATCGATTTTGTAATCGTATCATCAGATCTGCGGCCGTATGTTCTGGACACTCGGGTGAAGAGAGGAGCTGAGCTGTCAACTGATCACCACCTGGTGGTGAGTTGGATCAGGTGGCGGGGGAAGATGCTGGACGGACCTGGCATACCTAAATGTATTGTGAGGGTGTGCTGGGAACGCCTGGCAGAAGCCTCAGTCCGGGAGATCTTCAACTCCCACCTCTGGCAGAACTTCAAATATATCAGAAATGTAAAAATAAATAAATACAGTGAAATACAAATACATTCAAAAACTGTACATTACTACACAAGTAAAATACACAACTCTAAAAGCAAAGAATCAGATGGCAATGTCGGGGGTGGGGTCAAACAAGGCAGGATGGGAGCAGTCGCCTATGATTGTGCTATGATTGTGCAACCAAAGAGCTTTTGGGCGGTGTTGATTACCCTCTGCACTGCCTTTCTGTTCTCAGCTGCAGAGCTTACGTACCATACACCCAGACAGTACATCAGTACACTTTCCACAGAGAAGTGACAGAAGGCCAGCAGCAATTTCTTGTCCAGATGTTTTTTTCTGAGGACACGGAAGTGAAGCCACTGCTGAGCCTTCTTCACTAGGACATTGGTATTTTGAGTCTAGGAGAGGTCAGCTGAGATGTGGGTGCAAAGGAATAAGAAGGTGGTGACAATTTCCACATGTTTGCCATTTATTTTAAGGGGGTATGGTCTTGTTGATGCTTCCTGAAGTCCATAATAAGTTCTTTGGTTTTAAGAGCATACAGTTGTGTGCAGTTGTGTCCTGGGTCTGACGCTTACTGAGCTTTGGCCCCTGTGGGACATGGTTGTGGAGGGCAGGATTTACCCCTTTACTGCTTCCCACTGATCGCTGCTGCCTCCCATGGGGGTACCTCTGGGTCCCAGGGTGTGTAGCCGGATGTTTTGATGTGGCTGTTGGGGTGGCTCTGGCCTCTTTGGTGTGTGTGTGTGTGTGTGTGTGTGTGTGTGTGTGCGTGTGTGCGTGCGTGTGTGTGTGTGTGTGTGTGTCGGGGGGGCTGGGTGTCAGGTGGTCAGGCAGTTCTCAGGCGCCCCGGACCCCATTCTCCGCTCGTTCTGAGGGTACCAGCCTGCGGGGTGGTGGGCTGCTCATTGCCTCTGACTCTCTAGGGCTCTTACCCTTTGGTGGTGGGAGCTCCATCTAGGGTCTCCCTCCTTCCTCCTCTGGCATGTGTGCACGGTTATCATCAAGATGTGTGGCCGCAGGTCTTATAGGCTCCTTGTGGGCTGCGGATGGCCCGGGTTCCCTGGGTTTTTCCCTGTTTGCCTCTAGATATATATATATATATATATATATGCCGTTTAAGAAATATAATATATATATATATATTAAAATGAGAGTGTGAATATATGGAATGAAACTTGAATATATTGAATGAAAGTCTGAATATATTGAATGAACTCTGAATATATTGAATGAGAGTCTGAAAAAACTGAATGAAAATCTGAATATATGGAATGAAATCTGAATATATAGAATGAAACTTGAATATATTGAATGAAAGTCTGAATATATTGAATGAAAACTGACGTTACGGAAGCTCTTGCACCATCTAGTGTTTTCTTTACGTAAAGCACATAATGTCGCTACAAGAAATGGCACTTTAAGTCAATCTGCAGGGAATTTAGTGGCAGAAATCCTAAACAATGAATAGCTAATTAGTTTCCATGTTGTACTGAGGCATGTTATTGCCATGTACGGCTGTGTGGCAGGCAGGAAGTGGACCCCAACGCAGCATACAAAAGAGGGAGGTAAGATGTCTATTCAGCTTTTATTTGGCCAGTGCAGGACAGAAAACAAGGCTGGACAGAACCAGCAGCAAATCCAGGAAAACAGAAGGATAACTAGACTTGAATTCCGAGACTAAGGCAAAACACACAAGGGACACAGCAGGGGAGCAAATGGCAATGACACGAAAACAGGCTGGGAAAACACTGGACCTAAATACACAAAAGGATAACGAGGGGAGTGGGAACAGCTGGGAACACAGGAAATACTAATCACAATGGCAAGACCATGGGAAGCAAAACTGAACACGACAGATGGAGACCAGATGACTATCAAAATAAAACGGGAAGTCAGACGGGGGAACAAGGACACAGATCTGACACAAAACACAAAGAACTAGAAATAAACTGCGGACCAAAAACAAAAGAACAAAAACACTGGGCCACCGGCTCAGGACCATGACAGTGACCATGAGCGAGAACCCCTGATGGCTGGGTCTGAGCAGGACCCCCTGACAGCTCACTCTGAGCGGGCCAAGGCTGCGGTGCAGGGCGCACATCTGTCTCCCTGGACAGCTGGGGCTGCTTTGGGGATTGTTTGGGTGTGTATAGTGGTGGTGAGGATGATGGTGACAATGGCTCTGACTGGCAAACTAGGGGCATTGACTGGGAAACAAGGGGCTCTACTGCAGCTGACGGGAGGGACTGCGGCCGACACTAGGGGTGCTGGCTGAGACAGGGAAGCTGCTGCGGCTGACACCAAGGGCGCTGACTGAAGCTGATGGGCTGCTGTAGCTAACAGAGACTGAGGGCAGGCTGCTACAGCTAGCCGGGGCTCTGACTGGGAGGTTGCTATGGCTAGCTGGGACTCTGACTGCGGGTGAGCTGGGGCAGCCGACACTGAGGGAGCTGACTGAGGCCAAAGGAGAGCTGACTGAGGCCGAGGGGAAACTGACACTGGGGAGACTAAGTGGACCGAACCTATTGAGGGAGCAGGAACTGAGGGCACTGGGACCAAAACCGAGGGGACTGAGACAGGAACTGGAGCTGAGGGCACTAGGATCGAAACTGAGGGGACTGAGACAGGAACTGATGGGACCGAAACTGAAGGGGCTGAGACTGAAGATGAAGGGACCGAAACTGAACTGACCAAGGGGTTTAAGGAGCTAACAGAAGCAGACACTGGTGGAACTGAAGCTAAAGCAGAAACAGCTGACACTGTGGACCGAGGGAGAACCGCTGGAGCTGACTGAGACCAAGGGAGAACTACAGGTGACAGGGACTGGACAGAGGCTGGAGCTACAGCTGACTGTGGCTGCGACTGAAGGAGGGCTGGAGCTACAGCTGGCTGTGGCTGCGACTGAGGGAGAGCTGGAGCTACAGCTAACTGAGGCTGCAGCTTGGAGATTGCTGCTGCAGCCGACTGAGACAGAGACTGTGGTTGCTTGAAGGCTGCTGCTGCCGACTGAGATGGAGACTGTGGTTGCTTGAAGGTTGCTGCAGCCAGCGTGGACTGGGGTTGCTTGGAGACTGCTGCAGCGGGCTGTGGAAGCAGGGGCTTGGAGACTGCAGCAGGCAATGGAGACTGAAGCTGGGACGGAGGCTCTGCTGCAGGCAATGGAGTCTGAAGCTGCGACGGAGGCTCTGCTGCAGGCGACGGAGGCTGAAGCTGCTGAGAAACTGCTGCATCAGGTGTGGACTGCTGAAGGTGAAGGGTGGTGATCAGAAAGTCTTTCACTAACCCGTGCAAGGAGTCCAACAGCCGAGGGAAACCAGTAATCAGTCCTTGAAGCCTGGTGGTGATGGCTTCCTGTTCCCCCTCACAAGGGTCTGATTATAGGTCCAAACACAACCTGTCCACTCTCTGGATAAGAATCTTCCTGCTTTAATCTGAGAGGGAGAGAGCATCAGAGTTCATAGCTCAAGAGTTGGAGATACTTTCCAGGGTATCCAGATGAGCCTCGCTAATAACAGTTTGTGATTTTGAAGTTCCTTTAAGGACAGAAACAGGGTGACTCACAGGATTGGTGGGCTGAGAGTGCCGTTTCCGCTGCCAAGAACCATGCTCCCTCCCCACTGAAGCGGGTTGAAGAAACAGCCATGCAAACGGCGAGGAAATCCGCGGCATTATACCGCTCGGCGCCGGAAAAAACTCCCCCCGCGCTGCTGCCGGGAATTCCTCTTCCTCCATTGCTGCTCCAACTGCAAGAGGGAAGAGGGGCGAGCGAATGGAGAGAGACCTGACACAAAACACAAGGAACTACAAATAAACTGCGGACCAAAAACAAAAGAACGAAAAACACTGGACCACCGGCCCAGGACCATGACAGTTATGGGCCGGTAGTTGGATGGGACTGGTCCCATCCGGGGGTCCTTGGGGATCAGGACAGTCCGGCCTTGAGTCAGCCATTTTGGGCGTGTCTTAGCCTCTAGCAGCTGGTTCATTTATTGAATGTCTGCCACTGTGATGGTTACTGGATCCTGTTCAGGGAGGTTGCTGTGGTCTGCTCGTAGGGCATTGGTGTTGTGTGACGCATCCTTCTCCCATATGGTCTCCCAGTATTGTTCCATCTCCAGCCTTGAATCCATAGGTCCCACATCCTCTTCATGTAACCCCTCTCACTGGGATTACATGTATAGTAGCATTCCAACAGTTCCTGGTTCTCATCTCGTGTCCATTTATGCCATAACCTTCTAGTTCCAGTAGCCCACTTATTGTAAGAATGCCCTGGTAGCCTACAGAGAACTTATAGAGCTCTTCTTGTAAAAGCAAATATGTTTGGTACAACAATGCATTCGGATCATGATTCCATTTGCGCAAACTGCCTGACATGACAGGCATTAAAAAAAAAAAGAACATTCAGTGTCAGGTTGTTCACCTTGCACCAATGGGACAGTTTTTCTACCTCGGCCCTATATGCTGTCTAATCCCAATCTGAGATGAGCCCACCCACGGTGGTGTCTTCCACGTATTTGATGACGATGTTGGCTGGATGAGTTGGAATGCATATGGAATATGGAATATGTTGGAATATGTATAAAGGGCGTACAGAAGAGGACTGAGCATGCAGCCTTGAGGGGAACCAGTGTTGAGTGTGTGTGGAGGAGAGATGGGGGCCACATCTGACAGACTGTGGGCAGTGAGTGAGGAAATCCAAATCCATTCCAGATGCAGGTGGGAAGGGGGATCTGCAGTTTGGTGGCTGGGATAATTGTGTTAAATGCTAAGTTACATTCCACAAAGAGCATCGTTAGGTAGCTCTTCTTGTTATCCAGGTGACTCAGCACTCTGTGAAGTGTTAATGCGATGGCATCTGCTTTGCTCTATAGGCAAACTGATGGGGGTCAAAGGAGGGAGGGAGGCAGTCCCTGATGTGCTTGGAGACCAGTCCCTCCAGGCACTTTATGACTACAGACATGAGGGATATCAGTCTGTAGTTGCTGAGGCTGTTATTTTGGGTTGGGAATGATGGTGGAGGCCTTTAAACAGGTGGGGACTGTGGCGTGTGCCAGGGACAGGTTGAAGAGCTTAGTGAGGATTACTGCCATCTAGTCTGAATATGTTTTGACCATTGCTGATAGAAATGTCCTCCAAAGAGCTACTTTTTACTTTCTTACTTTGAATACACTTCACAGACTGAACCTTTTCACTTTTACTTGAGCAAAAAGTTGAATCAGTACTTTAGCTTTT
The DNA here is from genome assembly GCF_007364275.1 of Archocentrus centrarchus. Taxonomy (NCBI): domain Eukaryota; kingdom Metazoa; phylum Chordata; class Actinopteri; order Cichliformes; family Cichlidae; genus Archocentrus; species Archocentrus centrarchus. Next base: position 29,486,550 of record NC_044361.1, on the reverse strand, counting down.
ACCACAAGTATTTTTTTAACACAAGTATCTGTACTTCTACTTAAGTACAGAATCTCTATTTTTTTGCCACCACTGGATAAAGCAGGCTAAGATTAAGCTTCTGGAATGGCTGTCGTAGGGCAAGAGGCAAGGTGCACCCTGGACAGGTTTCCAGTCTATCACAGGAGTAACACAGAACAACTGAAAACCTGTCACCCTCACATTCACCCCTACAGCTAGTTCTACAGAAAGCTCTGACCCAGATACATAAGTTAAAAATGATCAATTCTGACATAAACTTCTGAAATAACTCTACATGACAGAGAATATTTGATTTGACCAAAAAAAAGATGTTGCTTATACTTATGTTTACATTGTTCCTATTTCAGAAATGGCCCTCATCATTACCTCATCAAAATGTTATTGATTGTGTTCATTTACTGAATAAATACTTGTCCCAGACCAATATAAATCATTTAGGAATCAGTTAACCTGCATTGTTTTGGTAATATCCCCTGGGGGCTGGCTATATGTGAAACTTTGAAATAAAGTGCACCTCCTTTCCCTCAATAGTCAATCGTGGGAGTGACATGAGAAGAACATTGTTTCTATTTTAGTTGCATAGTGTAATGAAGTACGACTGTGCTCATTTCTACATCAAATATCCTTTGAAACTAAACTACACTCTTAATGGTTTATTGCTATTAATAGTAAGGCTGTACATTTTGTCTGTTGATCAGTTTTTCAACATTTGTTACTCTTTTACTATGATTTTACTTACAGTATACTTTTTTATATCATATTATGACATCTCTACCCGAAGAGCTCCAGCTGTAAGTGAGCATCCTCCATTTTGTTAAATAACAAGCTTTGGCTCCAGCAGGGAATAGCTTTAAAGATTGGAATTTCAACTCTTAAGTGTTTCACCACTGGGAGGTTGCAAAGGTCTAATTAGCCACTGTGTCTGCTCTGTCAGTGATTGCAGACCTCTTCCTTCCATGCAAAGTGATCTCCAGTATATTGAAGCGCTGTATTACATTGACAAGCACAACTGCGTTTGTTTCCTGTGTGCTGCTTGGTACTCCCCATGGGAATGCTTCTGAGGAGAAGATACAGCAATTACCCATGGACTACAAAGTGAAAGGTGAAAGGATTTGTATTTACCAGACAGTGAGTGGTTAACAACAATACAATATGCCAGAATTATGAGGATTAGAGTCCAGGGATTTGTGTAGAGTCAATGAAATTTCAATCAACACCTTAGTGCTGCCTCAGTAGATTGATAGTCTTTGGGTGAAGGAGCAGGGTTGTCTGCTGTGGGAAAGGACAAATGAGCTGACAATGAGTTTATTTTATTCGTGAGGTGCATGTAACATTCAAGATTTTGTCAGTATACCATAAATATGTAACGAAATAGAACAGCAAGGGAGATGTCACAGTATGCTGAAAATTAAGGTTGCTCAAGAGGGCTTTCTGATCAGGTTAAGTTTAATTTATTGTCCCTAATTACAGATACACTCTTGAAGGTCTCAGTACCACATAAATAATGAAACAAGAAGTTCAAAGAAGAATGCATTAGGTTTTTTATTTTATTGAAAATGGTTGTACGCAGAGAGCATCAAAAAACAAACATGCATAACAAAAGTGGATGAATGTCATCATCTATAGTGATGGATTTCCTGTCTTGTGGACTCCCTTGGGTGGCGCTAGGGTTGCCACCTTTCACAAATGAAAATAAGAGACCCCCGCCGTGGCTTCTCAGGACCGTGGCCAACATGGCCCAAGATGCCCGACTCACATTTTATGCTGTGTTTTTTTGGAAAAGGGGTGATCAAGAAAGCAAATAGTCATACATACATACATAGTCTTAAAAACTTTTTTAGCAATGAAGACTTTATTGTGAAAGATTGTTGCATATAAAGTGCTGTTAAATAAGGCTACATTACATGCAAATATATATATATATATATATATATATATATATATATATATATATATATATATATATATATAACGCCGGCTCTTGTTAGGTTCGCTATACGTGGGGAGAACACATTCAATTCAATTTTATTTATATAGCGCCAAATCACAACAAACTGTCGCCTCAAGGCGCTTTGTATTGTGGGTAAAGACCCTACAATAATACAGAGAAAACCCAACAGTCAAAACAACCCCCTATGAGCAGCACTTGGCGACAGTGGAAAGGAAAAACTCCCTTTTAACAGGAAGAAACCTCCAGCAGAACCAGGCTCAGGGAGGGGCAGTCATCTGCCGCGACCGGTTGGGCTGAGGGGATGACTGCTGGCACATCATTTTCAAAAACTCCTGCTCGCTTTTGCCGCTGAGTACAAGTTAAACACAGATATAGTTCACTCAGATGATCTCTAATGGCTGATGTTTGGTTTATTTCAGTGTTTCATTTGTTCCTGAGCAAATCGATAAAATTGATATTAAAAATATTTTACTCAGGAAGGAACACGAGAGCCTTTTCACCGGGAACAAGAACATCGCAGTGGCCTGTTGATGCTGTTCATGGAGATCGTGAAGACTGATGGCAAGCCTGCTCCAGAAATGATCAAATTACATGTTTTAAAATGTTGATATTTATATGACTGTATGCTGAATATCTGTCTGCTGTAAGTGGTGGAAGTCTTCTGGAATAAAAATAACAATTTTAACATCTGACCTGCTTTTATTCAGTAAGCAGTGTAGCTGTGCATATATGCATAATGTTTTTATTCAGAGATAAAGTTTTTAAAACCAAGCATTCAGTAAATTTAAGCTGGAAGGCGATAGAAACACTGGAGCTGAACTGTGATGTCATCAAGTCCGCTGGTGTTCCAATTGAAAAATAATCCCTTGTACTTGGGAAGATCGTTCAAACTTCTCAAGTACGCAAGTTTGGACTTGCGTACTTGAGTATTCAGAAATGGCCTCGGACTCAGCAGTTTTCTCTGGGCCCCTCCCCAATCAGACCAGGAGCAACATATTTAGCCACATGTTCTCCTTGACCCGTTAACAGCAGAGATTGCCACGATGCACCTGTTACCTGCCCTTACTTGCCGTGAACAGCTGATTCACACCGAGCATATCACTGCTGAAACATCTGATCAAACGCACTTTAAATTACCGTAATTATGCGACCATTTGTGGCTTATGTGGGCTTCATATATAATTGGGAAAGTTTCTGGGGAAAACCTGCACTTGTTAGGAGAGACGACATCCATCCTAGTTTGCATGGAGCAGCTCTCATTTCTAGAAATCTGGCTGAATTTATTAACCCCCCAAAACCTGACTACCCAGGGTTGAGACCAGGAAGCAGATTTGCAGTCTTACACACCTCTCTTACGCATGGAGATGGTGTCTGCTCCCAGATCACAAAAAACAAAACAAAAACCATCAAAACAACAACTTAAGCATAAAAATTCATAAAGAAAGAACAATATAGCATCTACATCTGCACCAAAGAATAAAACAGTTAAATGTGGATTATTAAACATTAGATCTCTTGCTTCTTTAGTCCCTGCTTGTAAATGATTTAATAATTGATCAACATATTGATTTATTCTGCCTTACAGAAGCCTGGATGAATATGTTAGTTTAAATGAATCAACACCCCTGACTAATGCTGTCAGAATCCTTGAAGCACAGGTCGAGGAGGAGGAGGAGCAGCAGCAATCTTCCACTCCAGCTTATTAATTAAACATAGACCGAGACGGAGTTTTAATTCATTTGAAAGCCTGACTCTTAGCCTTGTTCACCCTAATTGGAAAATTGGGCTGGATGAGGTCCTTACTCAGAGTTTCTGTCTGATTTCTCAGACTTTTTATCTGATTTAGTGCTCAGTTCAGATAAAATAATTATAGTGGGTGATTTTAACATCCATTTAGATGCTGCGTTTAATTATTATTATTAGATTCAGTTGGCTTCTCTCAAAATGTAAATGATCCCACCCACCAACTTTAACCACACTCTGGATCTTGTTCTGACAAATGGCATAGCAACTGAGACTGAACACCCCCTCCTGTCTGATCATTTCTTAATAACATTTACATTTAATGAATTACACAGCAGTGGGGAATAAGTTTTGTTACATTAGAAGTCTTTCTGAAAGCGCTGTAACTACGTTTAAGGATATAATTCCTCCATTATTATGCTCTTCAGTGCCATGTGTCAACGCAGAGCAGAGCAGCTACCTAAACTCTGCTCCCTGATAGGTGGATTATCTTGTCAGTAGTTTGTAATTGTGATTTGGTGGTATATAAATAAAATTAAATTGAATAGAATATGTGCAATTGTTTAGCCATACCTTATTAAACCATGGCCAAACAAAGCGCAAAATGTTGTTATACTTGATTCTAAACTGCTGTTAGGTATTTTTACACAGCTGGAACTATTTCATGTCAAAATATTCCTCTGAAAGAACCCTATTGTTCCAACCACACCATTAAAAATAATCTGTTTAAAAAAAAAAAGAAAGAAAGAAAATCTTATGGACATGTGGTTAGAAATATGGAAAATCATTCATTAAAAATGATGGAAAGTTTTTCAGTTTAAAACTGTACATTGTACTATACTTTTACAATTTTTTTTTCTTTTTTCTTAGTGGACAGGGCAGTAAAATGCTCCAAACATTTCGGGAATTTCAAGGCAATCTGAAATTTCGGTGTCCAGGATACACACTACTTCTTGCCCTATGACAGTTGGGATGGGCTCTAGCTGCTCTTCTTCTTCCTTCTTTTTCTTCTTCTTCTTCCTCTTCCTTATTCCTCTTCCTCTTCTTCCATTTAGGGAACACCAACCCTTTGCATGTGTTCCTTCACAACATCCATGAACCTCCTCTGAGGTCTTCCTCTTTTCCTCCTGCATGACAGCTCCATCTTCAACATTCTTTGTTAATATATGCACTATCCCTCCTCTGCACATGTCCAAACCATCTCAACTATGCCTCTCTAACTTTGTCTCAAAACTGCTCAACCTGAGCTGTCCCTCTAAACCCCACTGAACGGGATAAATGGAAGAAAATGAATGGCTGGAAGGATGGACTGTATTCCTTACAAAGTTTTTAGTTCAGCCTGATCTCAGCAGTAGAGTTACAAGAAATGTATAATTTCTTTTAGTGACAGAGCAATTAATTGCCATCATGTAATGAGGAGCATTTCTGACAGGCCGTGCTGACATGTCTGTGATCCTAGAAATCATTTACAGTAGACAGTAATCAAACACAGGTGCAGTGGCAGCAATTAACAGCAGGTTACTTGATAGAGCAACAAAATATAGTCTATTATTTTTAAATTGATTTCTATTTGCATTGCTATTGTTGGCTATGCATGAAGTTGTATGTGTCCTATTATAGGGTGCAGTGATTGCATTTAACAGTGCAATCACACAAAACCCAGCAGCACATTTTATTTTAGCACACCGGGGAGAGACAACACTAAACATTTGTCTTTTCAAGCTGTTATTCACCTTTAATTTCACGAGGGATGGCACTGCTTTACCCAAACGGCATCATCCACTCTGTAGAGAGCAATATAATGACAACAGCAGCATTTGGAAAAGCACTTACCAAAAGGACTTTAAAGTTATTATGCATAGGACACTTGATCTAAATCACCCACAGCCAAATAAAGTTATCCATCTATATTTTTGGCCCTCATCTCAGCCAGGCTTGTAATAATCTGTATAAACAGATATCCACATATGAATATGAAGAATCTGTGGGAAGGGATAATATAGTTGGTACTGGAACCTTTCTGTTTTTCCATTTGTACTTTGAGTTATATTGACCAACTATGTCTGAGTGGGCTTTGGGTGTGCAGGTCAACAGTCTATATGATAGCAAATGCAATCTCAAAACCATCAACTAGAGTCTGATGAGTGTTTTATTTTTTGTTATATATTTTAAATAGATCTGCATTTATAGTTAGGTTGTAAACAATAATTGGTGCTTATTATTATGCGGGACTTTTTTGTTTTTTGTTTAATCACTATTCACAAAAGAAAAACTATGATATGAACAAGGTTTAAACAGCACACTGGCACTGAGAGTTGATATTGTTGTTCTGCAAATTTGTAGAACATGAGTAACTCCTATAGATAAGGTAATGCAGGTAAGAAATGTCATCACAATCACACTATAATTTAAAGCAGCTGTTTCTGATTGATATTACCCCATGTTTCAGATTCTAAAGGATGTAAGTTCAGCCCATTGCTTGTTTGAACTGCTTGTCGGTGACTATCGCAGCATCGTGTTTGTTTGAGAGGCTTACAGTGAATACTTTACATGCTGTATGAATTAGCCGACAATACTGCTTACTGGTAATCACCAGTGAGATTTGCTCAAACTCTAAAAGCTACTTATTCAGTCAATAACTTTGATGATTCAGCTTGAGGATTCGGTGTTTATGTACTGCACTAACAAGAGCTTTCTATAAAAATATAGTCTCTCCAGCGAGAGAGACTAACTGCATTGCAGCATGTAGCTTTTACTTCAGCTTGGAGTCAATCCACTATTTCTTCAAGGTCCCTTCAGATCACTGAAATGCTTAGAGTGTCATGGGGAAAGAGCCTCACCACCCTACCAAGAAGCCTGATTTCAACTGCTTCTACTCGTGATCTTTTTCTTGTGGTCACTACCTGAAGCTTATGCTCACTGGGTCAGCACAAAGACTACAGCTTATTGTCTGAGGCGTCTCTGCTCTTTACCACCATAATCTCATTCAGAGCCTGCATCACATCAACCTTCAGTGGGATATGAAAAATACTCTAAAAAAAAAAAAAAAACAACTCTTAAAAAGAAAAAGAAAAAACACATACAACTTGAATGATTTCTATGAAGGTTGACTAGCACATCAATTGTGACAATGTTATGGTTCAGTCGTGCATGTAATTGAAACAATCAATTGCAATTTCATAAACACAAATGTGCATAAAGCACAGAACCGGTAAAGTGAGCTTCTGTTGGTTGAGTGATCAGAACTGCATGCCTATCAATCTCTCAATTCCCTCCCTCCTCCCCAGGCTTGTTTATTGTTTTGAATTCTGGATAGGGAAGCATTGGGCAGATCTCTCACAAGGAGAGGCAGCTTCCAAGCTCTGTGTAAATATCAGTTTTCTTAGTATGACAGAACAAAAGGACTTGTACCGGGTTATGTTAAGAGTTGATTTATTTTTATTATAATTATTGCATTCCAAAAACAGAAATTCAATAGCAAAATTAAAAATAGTGTATTAAGCAGTGTGTTTGTTTAATCAATTGTGTAATAGGAAAACATCACCAAGGGTAGTGGAAACACCAGGGTAACAAGACGCAGCTGAGTACCAGCAACAGCAGTAATCTGCCTACCTACCAACCTAAAGCTACCTGCCTCTACCATCTTCATATCTTGCATGCTAAATCCATTTTCCTCTCTGTGTGTCTCTCTTTCTCCATCTGCCTGTCCTTGTGTTAAATTGGATTGAAATAGAGAATCATGCCAACCGCATTAGTAACAATAATAAACGTCCATCCTCTTTTGGATCAGCCAAATATTAGTCATCAGGCAGAAATATCTCTGTATCAAATTGCTTTAATCAATATTTGGGGACACCTGCTAATCATGCTCCCTGTACTAAAAATTGGAGATTCGATGCAGACATGAATCCGTAAAACTCCTAAGTTGAAATGTGTTGGTGATGTTAAGTGTTTACATTTCACATGGATGTGAAAAGATTATTTCTGAGAGGATTTGTCAGACAAAGATTGTTTCTGGAACAATGTAAAAATCCTTTTCCCATTTATCAAATCTATGTTAAGTACATCTACAACTGGATAGCTGATCTTTTTTAGAAGGAAAACACATCCATCTTCATTCTTAGGAAAACTGCTATGATGAACAACTTGTCCAGTTTTGTTGTGTGGTTGTGGAAACCTGGTCAACCTGTGAGGGCACACTGAGATAATTCAGTGCAGTTACCAAAAAAAAACCTCCTGCCTGTAATGACTGTAAACATTAGGATTCAATGCTTCAACCTGTGTTTTCGAGATCAAGGGCTTCTTTCTACAAGTAAGTTGTTACCTCTATGTTCAGAAATCATATTGGAAGAAATCCATTACACACGAAGGGCAGGTTTTTGAGTAATGGGTGCAACTCACCTTTATGTGACCTGAAAATTCTCACTTTATTACTTTTACTTTTTTGCCAGGGACCTTTCATGAACCGAAAAAGGTGTCTCCTCTCGATATGTTTATTTTATCCATCCCATTCTGGGGATGGCACATCAGCTGTTAATGGTTAGATTTATAGTGCTTATATTCTGTTTGTGTTACAGCATATTTCAAGAAATTGTAGAGGAAACCTGTTGATAAAGAAAACTGTGTTTTTCAGAGTTGACTTCCGCTTGTCTCTAAAAATACTGCATGTTCTATTGTGGGCCATTTTGGAATTTATATCAGATTATCAAAGGCAAAGGGGGTTAAGGACAGTGTTTGCAGAAGTTATTAGTGACGTGGAAGTAATCAGAGGTTTTTGTGGAACAGCAGTCTTATTTTGGACTTATTGATTTTTGACTGCCACTGGCAATGTTAGACAAGTGAGGCTGGAATTTCAACCCGCCCAAACAATTTTTTTTGTCGAGATTAATAGTGCTCCTTAGGCAGTCACAAAGGCACTCTCATTCAAAATCTATTCTCTGTAATACTACTAGATATTTTAGGGTAACTTCAGACCTCAGTTGCCTTCTTTGCCTACTGGCTGTGTTTTGTTGCCAGTTCAATTTACATGTCATGCATCTGGTACAAATTCTGACAAGTATAAAAATTGCACCGCTCTGTCAAACCCCAGGCTTCCATTGTAAAGCTTTGCAAGGAGCACTTCTAATTTCTCTTCCTGATCTAATCCCTTCCCGTTTTGGATCGCTGCACACATACAGTGGTGCATTACAGCTGTTGCCTTTCTCCTCTCCTGTTCTACATTCGATTTCTGGAAAAATCCAAGAAAATGTCCCTCAAGACTAAGATTCTACCGTTGCGGTATTCTTCCTTGATCCCCCCACCCCAACGCACCCCACCCCACCCCACCCCCTTTTGCTTGCACATCAGTGGAGAATGCTAATTGAGGACTGCCTGGCTGTCTTTAGAGTGTAGTTCATCATTTCTATTTCATCAAAGAAAATAGCACATAATGATGTTGTATGTTTACCCTGTCATTTTGTAATAATATTTGGGCACACATTTATGTCCCCCTCAGGATGATACTAACAAAAATCTTCTCATAAATTGCGAGATGAGAACCCAAATGCAGACACGTGGAAGCAGGCAAAATAAACCAAAAGCAAGCCTTTGATTTTGTTCTGGTAAAAATCTACAATATAAAGTCCACCAGGAAAGCAAGCCAAATCCCAAAATGTCTAGAAACACACACGGAATGGTAAGAGAGGCTCAAGCAATGGACAAAGGGAAACTTAGGCTATATATACACACACACAGGCAATAAAGGGAAGTGGAAACACCAGGGTAACAAGACACAGCTGAAACTAATTAAAACTATTAATAAACCCCAAGAACACAAAACCTAAATCCTCAAAACAAGAAGACGTAATAAAATTACAAAGCAAGGTATTTGGTTTAGGGCCAAATACCTGGGAATCTAATGATATTTTCATCGCTGTCCAATATGTTTAGTGTTAAACAATAAGTCATGCATATCACACTAGACTATCATAAATATAATCAACATTACAGGCTTTTTACATGTTAAGTGATCCCCACTTTCCAACTGCAGCCCTTACTTCACCAAATTGCCCACAGGTGTGAATGGTTGTCTGCCTCTATGTGCTGGCCCTGACAGATTGGCGACTTGTCCGCGGTGTACCCTGCCTTGCTTCCTGTGACAGCCAGGCTCCAGCCCCCCTGTGACCCCAAATTAGATAAGTTAAATTTTGGCAGCGGTAGGGTAAAGTGTGATCCCACTGGATAAATAAGGAAATTATACTACCTCAAAAGTGTATTTATTTATTTAAACTTCAAAAGGCATGTGGGGTTTGCTCTATCCATGCACACAAGGATATGGCTGCAACTGCAACTTAGCCTGTCTGTTTCTCATTGAAAATAAGTACTAGCAGATGTCACTATATCAAGACTTTCATTGTTGTTGTGAGTAAAGCCTCCTAGAGTAACAAGCAGGCAGTAGACTCTGAGTCTTCTTTAAATAAAGCTTATGTGTAAGTTCAATAAATAACATCTGTAATCACTCATCTGTCTGCTTTCCTGGATGTTCAGGCTGTTAGTCTACACTTTACGTCACTTCCACTTTCACACGCTGTCCAGCCATTTTCTTGCTCATCTCCTGTGAGCCAATCGGCCTCTGTTCTGTGTTCTTTAAATCTCAGTGTTCTCCTGTCTTTCTGCCTTTAAGACTCCCATCCATGCAACCCACCTCTTCCAGATCGCCGCCTCACTCTGGTAACTCAGAGCCTCATCTTCCTATCATTGCTGGGACTCTGTTCTGCTGTAATGGCTCATCTGAGTCTAATTGTCAAATAGCTTATTCATTGAATTCAGTATCTCAATAAATCATGTTCAGTTCTTCCAAATGTTCTCCTCTTATTGAAGGAGAACATTTGGAAGAACTGAAGAACCTCCTAAAGTTGTTAGGCAATCCCAGAAACATGAAAAATGTCTTAAGTGAAACATCAGAAATGACTATTACTTTTAAACATATACACCCTTCTAGTAAAGCTTGTAATAGGAAATTAGCCACAGTATGATCAGTAATTCACAAACTTCTACACTAAGGGACAGGCTGCAAAATAAATTATGACACTGCGTCTATGTAAGTTGAATTCATCGTCTTCCTTTGCAAGCAGAACACAGTCAGAGGGTTTCTCATCTGTCCAGCACCATCTCACTCACTTGCCAGGAAGAATGCATCTGCTGAGGTCATGAACTGTGGCAAAACAATCACTTCCACATCAGGAATCATCTTGTGATTACTGTAATGCTAATCTGCCAGTAATCACCTTAAGAGCCTGTCAAGGCCTTGATGGAGAATTGTGGGAGCCACCATTCTCATCAATGTGACCACACAGCTGACAGCAATCTCATCCTGTTACAGGCCCCCATTTGAACGCCTTCCAGCAGGAATCTGCGGAATCTGCTGACTGAGATATTTATCCTCCAGCTATTGTTCCTCTTATCATCCCTTCAAAGAAAACATGTTCAATTTGATTTTTATTTTTATTTTTTTTAGAAAAGCTACTGTGAGAATAGGACCTGCAGGTCAGATTATTTCCTCAAAGAAAAGAGTTTCTCAGTTTTCCATGTGCATAGTTTACTGCTGCAACTAATGATTATAAGATAGATTATTGTATCAACTGTGACAGCTCAGGTCACAAACACAAGGAAGCATATTTTGTATTAATGCAACATGGGGGGGGGGGGCAGAATGCAAACATCTGAGAAGCTGAGACAAGCAAATGTTTAACATTTTGTTTGGCAACACACACCAGCAATCCAAGCAGTTTCTGCTCAATCAGAACCTAAAAGTAAGTTCCCTAAGGCTTTCTCATAGACTGAAATTCATTTTTAGTGCTGCAGTGCCAAATGGATGGTTAACATGAGGTAGCTTGATAAACAGACTGAGAGTGATTCATTTGTCCCAGACGAAGATACAACGTCATGGTTACTGTGCGTTTGGTAGTGTCAACTCAATTGTACTGCTTGGCAGTCTCTTGTTATTCATTGCAAATATGTTATCTCTTTATTCCAGAGCTGCTGCTATGCTGAGGAAGTAAACAGTTATCCTACAGCCTATTAAAAAAGTCAGGGGCAAAATACACTGTGTGTCATTGTCATAGTATATTTACTCCTTATTTGTTGTGCTATATGAGGCAAAACTTAGAATATCGAAAAAAATTTCAGATTTGTTATTGTGCTGCTTCCCTAAATAGTAATGAGAAAAAGCATGTCTGTTTCATTTCAGTAGCAGAGTACCTCAAGTTAGTGATTGTGGAGTGTGTACTAGCCCACTAGCCTATGTTCGGCTGCAGCATTGTTCATTTGAGAAACAATGGAAGTTTTTTGGAAAATCTAGGAGCTGACATAATGAATTTTGGTATTCTTTCCACTCATATCAAGATATATTTTGTGAACTTAAATATCCATTCAATGGACCCTTGAGTCAGGCTTAAATGGGGCTCAATTTCATGGTTAAAAAAGAAAAAAAGAAGTCAAACTGGAAACATGGCACATAGATAAGGCTGTAGTGGATTATTTTGTGTCAGCTTCAGCCAGCATGTGGCCCTGTCTGTGTCTGATTTCTGTTTAAAAGTACCCCTCTTCACTACATTCTAAGGCCAATTTTTCTACTATTAAGCTGACACGTTTACTCCTGTGATTTAATTCAATCAATTGGAAAAGTCAATAAGATATATTCTAGCCATGGGACAAAGGTCTGCATCATTCTGCTGCAATCTGTCCGACAAAAACAATTATACAAATGATCTTTGAACACATTACCTTATTTACTTCATTAGGTTAAGTGGTTCCTTTGAGCTGCAGGGCCAGATAATCTCCACTTGCCTCTGACTTGGCTGCTTCTGAGCTTTATTTAAAGAACTGCAGAGAATAAAAAGGTCAAAAGTCATCTGACGGCATATATCAGTCAGTCCACATCCTCCACCAATTTCCTTACATTCATACACTCTCACTAAGATTGTACCTTGATGTCAGCAGAAGCTTTTAGTCACCTCTTCATTGTGAAGCTCTACAAATGGAAGAGGGAGTGCAGCATTTTGGGGAAAAGTGGTTAGTAGTGAATATAGACTGTCACTGCTGGGAGAGCAAGAGGGAACGAAATGAGAGAAAACAGGTACATCTCCCCCAGGTCTATAATCCTGAGATTACTGTTTGCTCTGGGGCCTGTCTGACTGCACTCCAGGCTGCCCGTGCTTCACTTCTAATCTCCTCGGCCCCAGCTGTCCAAGAATTGATTTGAAGATTCTCTGAATCAATTACTCTCCTGTCCAAGGTCTCATTGCCTGAAAGATATACTCACACATGCACATGCGCACATGCACACATAAAAAACAAATGCAGGGAAATAAACGCACACAGAGACACACACGTAGACTGCATATTCCTCCCTCTGCAATACACATTCATTCACAGAGGTTGATTGCACAACCCCTGACACACCAGTCATGAACCAGACCTTGTACCTCTTTGTGGTACATTATACAGTTGGGTAGGTGTCCATTAACTGGCCTCAAATGAGTTTTGATCTTTTAGTTAATCCACCTTTCCCACTAATACGATTGCCTCTTTCCACCTTCATTTTTCATTGCATGGATATTCTATAATTTTCTGGTTTTCTCTTGCCACAGTACTGTGCAGTTATTTAAAATAAAAAGGTAGGAATATATTGTGAGTACACCACTTCTGTCACTAGATATTACTATGCACCATACTACATGCATAACCTAAAGCTTCTCCTTTTGACTTTGAATTTATGAGTGATTGTAGGTATAAGATTTAGTGGACAGACACCACAATTTTAACAGAAAAGCCTTTTTTCAGTAGAACTACTGCAAGCCATTGGTGGGTAAAATCCCCTCACATCAGTAAGGTTTCCAAGTGTATACTTGCATTGCTAAATGTATTAATAATTAATGTGAGCAGGGAGTAGTGAAGTTTCCATGTAAGTGAGAAGAACCTGGAGCATGAACGTTGACCAAGTGCCTTCAATTGAGCTTATTATTTATTCATCTATTTTTTATTGAGCTATGAATGCCACAGACAAGCCTACAAATGTATTGTTATTAAAGCAGTTGAGAAGAAATCAACTCATTTGGTGCAAGGGAACTTTCTAGATGAACTTACCTTCCCCCTGAGCAGTAATTATTATCACACCATGCAGGACGTAGGGGGAGAAATCCAGGGAAGCTGGAACTGGCATTCTTTTCATTTGCTAGTCCAGCAGTGTGTGTGGTAGCCTAGAAATACAGTTTGCAGCTGCAAAAATAATTGCAGTTTATTGCCAATTAAACTAATGAGTTCTAAAATAGCCTCAAGTGTGTTGTCTGACAAAGCAGCACAAAACCGCACAGTGAAAAAGGGAAAGTAATGTAAGAAATTAGTCGGAAAAGTGGGTGATGAATAAAGCTTGAGGAATGTGAAGGTCAACTTACAAGATCCCTTAACACACACACACACACACACTCATGTACGTGAAGACAGACAGACCGACACACACACAAACACAATCCTCAGTCTGGACTGAAGTACCTCAACCTAGAAAGAGATGTGCTACTCTTTGACAGATGCCATTCCTAGGCTTAGCCTCCAAGCGGCATGTCATTAATAATGCAGCATACTTTTGCTCAAACCTGCCTGACAGATGTGCATAGTTTGAGCCTGAGGTTCCCTGCTGCTCATCAACAGTCTGCTGTTATTTTCGGGGGGGTGGGGAGGGGCTTTGTACTACATTTGTACACTTTGTTTTTAGGTAGAGGTGACTCAGTCAAAACAACACATAAAACAAATTTGTCATCCCCCCTACTGCGCTGGGGATTCAGACAGCAGTAGGAAAGCAGAACCTATTATCAGACAAATACAAATTTTAGGAAATTAAGAAAATGTAGCAGCTAATTTTTCAAGTGAAATTTTGCCTATGTTTTAGTCATGTCATGCTGTACATTTGTCTGCCTTTTAAAACTGTGAGGACAGCTCAAGCTTTGGTGCCCACCTCCCTCCACCTAATCTAATAATGTATATATCAGTGTGTGTGATTTCTAAAACATGTAATGTAATACATTATGTTTTATCTATGTTTTAAACTTTCTTTTTTCTCATAATAATAAACACACAAACAATTTAGCACCAAATTAGTGAGGGACAAATGCTGCTATATTTACTCATGACTGAGAATGGGTCAGTTATTCATATCAGTGCTCAGATAGCTTTAACACCTTTTATAAATGCTTTGGACAAATTCAACACACTAAAACACATGCTTTTACCATCTTACACTCTCAGTTTATCTCTCAAATTAATGTGGAGGTCACAGGCTGGAAATAATCAACAAACTCTTTGTGTAGCTGTACTTTTTCAACACATTTAAAATGTGTTTCTATTAAACACTGAGCGCCTTGTCTAATTTACATCAAACTGCACTTTTGGATTATATATTATTTATCAATGGCTAGTCAATAGACAGTTTTCTCTAGGGTGCTGTCCCTTTTACGCCTTCACTGCAATGTTTGATGGAGTGTCTGGGTATGTGAGGTTTTTTTTTTTTGTTTCAAACATTATCTGTGGTGATTCAAAATCCTTACTTCTTCTGGACACGAGACAAGTACATCACATCACTGCAAGCTTCCAGGAGTTGCTGAGGGAATTATTGGTTATGTTACGGCAAACCTACACAGCAGTGAGTCATTACAGCAACAGTATGATGAGCTGAGGCGGTGATTCATAATGCTAATGAAAAATGAGCATGACTGTTGACATTAGAATTCAGTGCACTATTCAAAGACAAGATCAGTTAAGATTAACGCTCTGTGTTCAGTGGTGGCTCGTAGCATAACTGTCACTGAGACAGTTAAAGCAGCTTTGCTGAAGCTTGCGAGATGTCAGTCCAGGAATGGAAATGCCGCATGAAGTGAGTGTTTCTTTTTAAATTGCTTTGACCTGATATGGTCTGCAAGAACTTCAAGGCAGCATGAGAGTGACTATTAAACAATTGAATGAAAAATCCTAGCATATTAAAATCAACATTACCGCATAGTCTTGAAGAATGGTGCATTAACTGTGTGCAAATTAAGAAACCTCAAAGGAATGCAAACTTGTGG
Organism: Archocentrus centrarchus; assembly: GCF_007364275.1. Lineage (NCBI taxonomy): Eukaryota > Metazoa > Chordata > Actinopteri > Cichliformes > Cichlidae > Archocentrus > Archocentrus centrarchus. The sequence continues at coordinate 29,470,740 of NC_044361.1, read as the reverse complement.
CCGGACACCTGGGTGTTGCATTTAAAGGTGACCGCATGTGAAGGTGATATTAACATTTCAAAGCAAACCAAAAGAGCAGATTCCAGACCACAAGTGTCCCTTCTACTATAGTGCAATTTTTATAATGCTAGAAACGATATTATCATACAGATGTGACAGAGAAGAAGGTGCACCAGTATGATGTCCCTCTCTGGTAAGCCTGTTTCTGGCCTCATTGCAGGACCATGGTGGCACTGAAGTTATTAAAAACAGTCTCTCCATCTGTCAGAGCATGGTGTGTCTCTGGCCTTTTGTCGCTTTGAAGATGCAGCATGTCAGGCTTTCCACCCTATGAAGTGATTGGAGATAAGACCAAAATCCGTTATCAGCATGTCTGTCAACTATCGACAGTCCCATCTGTCTTCCCTGATAAGACTAGACTTGCATCATGGCTTCAGAATTTTCACTAAGCGTGGACAATTCTGACTGATGCTTCGAAAAGGGAAATGTGATAAAATTAGAACCAGTCTCATTAAAGATTAAATGTGGTAAATGTTGAGTCTAATAGAATTTCTACTCACATTACAATGTGAGAACAGAAAATACAAGTACCTACAGTTGAAACGCTTGAATTTCGTTCAGACTTTTGCTTTTGAGAGACTTCAAGATGCTGAAAATACTGGAAGATGCATTAAAACATATTTTACTGCAAAGCAGAATACTGTTGACTAATGCCCTGCTGTTGGTGTTTTCTTCTTCTTCTACTTAGTATGAGTTGTAACCATTCCTTACTACATAATTACAGTACTGTGTAAAAGTCTTGTGTCACCCCTCATTTCTTCATATTTTGCTAGGAAACTGGAAAATATGTGCAGCATTTTATTGAAAATTCGTAATTACACATGGGAATACAATATATAGCACAAAAACAGAGTTTCCTTAATTCTAATGAGCTGGAAATTCAATATTTGGTGTGACCACATTTGTTCTTCAACACAGCCTGAACTCTCTTAGGTAAGCTTTCTTGTAGTTTAAGTAGTCTTCAGTTCTCCTGGTTTCTTGAAGAACATTCCAAAGCTCTTCTTGTTGGCTGCCTTTTTTTTCCCCATTCTCTGTCAAGATGATCCCAGACTGCTTCAATAATGTTGAGGTCCAGGCAATGGAGAGGCTAACCCATGACTGCTAGTGATCCCGTCATTTTATCCAGGTTTACTGCATTTGCTGTGTGTTTGAGGTGGAGTTTGGTGAGGCCATGGAAAAGGACTTTCAGACTGCTTCAAAGTGATTCCGGCAAACCGTCAGGCAACTCAGGAGGGGAAAGCTGTGCACATGGTGTATAGTGCAGGTGAGGTGCTGCTGACTTCAATGAGGATATAGTTGGGTAGTGGACAGAATAAATCAAGGTCTTCCTTAATCCCACTGACACGTCTCCTGTAGAGGAAGCAGAGACTAGGTACAAGGGGAATGACTCACCAATCACTGGGGGTAAGGTGACTGAGGTAGTTAAACAGTTCCTTGATGGCAGGTCCCCTGAAGGCTCTGGATGGTATAGGGCTGTCTTGGTTGACATGTCTCTGCAACAGCGCATGGAGATCTGGGGCAGTGCCTCTGGATTAGATGGTTTGTTCTCATCTTCAAGAAAGGGAATAGGAGAATGTGTTCCCCCTACGGGGGGGTCACACTCCTCAGCCTCCCTGGGAAAGTCTGTGCCAGAGAGTTTGTCTGTTAGTAAAAAGCTGTACAACTGCAGCAAGAGCTTGGTCAATATGGCCAGCAATATGTTGGACTCATTTCCAATGGGTGTTGGACTCCTCCAGGGCTGTCCTTTGTCACAGATTCTAGGAGTAGCAAAGTGGCAGAAGACTTCTGATTTGGTGGCCTCAGAATCTCATCTGTTTTAATGGATGATGTGGTCTTGTTGACTTCATCAGGTGGTGGCCTCCAGTTCACATTGGAGCGGTTTGCAGCCAAGTGTGAAGCAGCAGGTATGAGAATTAGCACATCAAAGTCTGAGGCCATGGTTTTCAGCCAGAAAGAGTGGCGTGCCCACTCCTGGTCAGGGATGAGTTGCTCCCCCAAGTGGACAAGTTTAAGTATCTTGGGGTCTTGTTCATGAGTGAGGGAAGAGGGGAGTGGGAGATCGACAGACTGGGGCTGCAGTGATGCAGACACTGTACTCGTCTGGTTTTCTCTGCTTAAGCTGCTTCCCCCCGCGACCTGCTCACAGATAAGCAGAAGAAATTGGATGAACAGACAGACTTAAAGTTTGGATTCATCACTTCATAAGACCTGTTGCCACAAATTTTCACCCAGTTCTTGTGTAATTTGCCATACCTCAGCCCTTTCTCCCTCTTTCCCTTCTTGACAGCACCCCTTCCACTCAGACCATTTCTGATGAGGCTTTGGCAAAGAGCAATGGATCAACTGAAGGGCCAGATGCATTTCTCAGGTTCTTTTTGAGTCCTGCCACTTTTGTCCTCTATTTGTTCAATTTTCTTAAAAATTTTAAGCACATACAGCACACAATGCCAGGTATGCTGGATTTTCACCTAATAGCTCTTTGGAAGTCACCTTGTTGATGCAAAAAATGCTATTATATACCCTAAAACTGTTTAAACACACACTTTGTCTTTGGATTTTTTTTTTATTTAACTAAATAAATGGGAACAAATTATGAGGCCATGGCTAGTAACAAAGATACAATTTAAAATGAATTTTTTGCTAATGAGTAGACAGCACCGATTCATCTCTTGAGTTACAATAGGTCCCTTTTTTACTGCTTGGATGATTCATAGGTGAGTGTTAAGTAGCTTAATAAAAAAACAAATGTTTCCTCTGAAAATGGTCAGGTACAAGGACTGGACTGAAATTTAGTGAAAAAGCAGTTAATGAAAAACTTCAAAAGACCTCTGGAAACCCTGGAGAACTATTGCTCAAGCCTGTTTTTAAAATTTTAAAAGTCTGATTCCTTGGAAGCAAACTATAAGATATGAGGGGCAGCCCAAGACTACTGCACAGTACTGTATGATGGTTATATTTCACTCAAGACTGCAGCATTAGTTAGATATCTACACTTATAGTCAGTAAATATATTTGTGAACTCTTGTGGGAAAAAGCATTGCTGGTTAACAACACTGCAAGTGTGAAACTATACATGTAAGAACTCTATAAATTCTGAATTATTAATATATGAAGGCAAATGGGTTCTGCCATATCAGAAAGAAGATAATCAGATGAGAAAGTGTGGAAATAAAAGCTGGATTAATAATGAATTAATTCGTCCCACATTTTCCAGCTTGCAAACGCATCTACAGGCAAACCTAAATATATTCTGTTGGAAAAAAGAAAAAAAGTTTTAATTTCATCACCGTGTGTTACAAGTAGTTTATAATTCTTGCTGCGTTCATTCTGGTGTTGACATCAAAAATTTAAAAAAGTTTAATTCCCTAAGTCTTATAAGCATTTTAAAGTGCACTTTCAATGTTCATGAATTGTCTTCATTGTTACAAGAAAAAAAAAGTACTACAGTATTTTTGCTATTTAAAAATTTATTTTATTATTATTAATGTTTTTATATTTTAAATATTTTGCTGAGTCTTTTGATACTGGCAGTCAACAGTGGGGGTATCTTCACATTATTATACATTTGTATTTCACTAGAAATATATGACATCATATAAAATAATGTTTTTTATATCTTGGGTTGACAGTGCAGAGAATGATTTGGAGATGAATGTCATGTTGCAACTCTTCATTGAGTCCCTTGGGATAAATACTCTGTGAATAAAGTGTCATCTAGGTTTCACTGTGTTGCAGCTTCTTTTCAGTGTCACCTTCATGCAACTACAGCTTAACGTTTTAGCTAAAAATAAATGTCAAATTTGTCGGTGCATATCCTATTCACATTCTGTACAGTTTTGGTTTATTATACTTTTATTCAGACAGAATGTGAGGTATGTTACTGTGCCAAAATCTTAAGCCACCCCTTTTTTCTTTATATTTTGCTTCCATGGTGCCATTTTTTTTAACACTCAGCAGTGAATATCTGCAGCCATCTGTAAAACAAGGTGGAGACTCTGTAATGCTTTGGGCATTTCAGCCAGTGGTATTGGGGATCTTGTCAAAACTGATGGATTTATGAATGCAGAAAGGTACAGTCAGATTTTGATGGACCATGCAGCACCATCTGGAAAGCCTCTGATTGGCAACATCTTCAATTTTTCTTTAGCATGATAATGATGCCAAATGCACTGCCAATGCAGTAAAAGCATGCCTGGATAGAAAAACACACAGTGGCTTCCCCTGAGCCTGGACCTCAAAATTATTGAAGTAGTATGGGGGCATCGTGACAGAGAACAGAACAAAAATCAGCCAGTATCCAAAGAAGTTTTGGAATGTCCTTCAAGAAGACTGGGGAACTATTCCTGAAGACTTCTTCAAGGAATTACAAGAAATCTTGATTAAGAGAGTTCAGGTGGTCATAACAAATACTAGTTTTTTCATGCAAAAAGAGGAATAAAAACACTCAGGGAAAAAAATCTTGACTGAGGTTCTCATAATTCATGAATGAGAAATGGAGGTGGTTTAAGACTTTTGCACAGTACTGTGTGTTTTTACTGTATTTGCAATACCTTCTCCAGTTCAGTCAAGTAGAGAATGTACATATGTTAAGTTAGCTAGCTGTGCATACTGTACATACACTGTGAGTTTGCCGGTTCTTGGTCTCACTAGGAATTCAGCTACTTAGAGTTCTTTTTGTTTCAGTGTAATTTGATATTACAAAACTAAAAATGCCTTTTCTGTATTTAATTAACAAGTTAGCCTAAAATTTAATTACACCTATTCTGTGTAATTATACAGTGGCATACATGCAGCGATCCAGGAGTCCTGTGCTCACATTCAACTTGCAGGGTTTGTAGTCCATCCACCTACAGACAAAACAATGTGATTTCTGTATGTAGGTAACCGTAGCCAGTGTTAGCAACCCTGCTAAACTTTGGACTTGTGTGCATGTATTTTAACCATAAAGACTGTGGCTTTTGCAATTGCTATTATACTCACTGTCTTTATTGCCAAAAGTAGAATCTACCATGAAAAAATATTTATGGCAACATGTACTTTGTTATTTGGCCATCTATACAGCCTTTTAATACAATGCAAAAACCTTGGAGCCCTGCTTGTTTTCACATACATTTTGCAACATTCAAAACAGTTTCTTTAAAAAAGTGACCTACCGTATAGTATACCTACCATATATCTGCATCACGTTAGATCTGAGATCACTTAAAAAAAAATGGTGTTAATTCATGATGTTCTACAAATATTTACCAAAACTGAAATATCTGTATCAGGAGCTACAGATTTTCTATAATATCAGTTTTACTGGGGGAGATCCAGAGTTGCCTACAGTAGGATAATTGGTGTTTGACTTAAACATAATCTTTCCCACCCACACATCCCAGGAGGTAGGGCACAATTTCAAAATTATACCCTCCCACTTGTCTAACATTATGGACCTCCTGTCTTCCTCTGGAACAGAAACAGTAATGGCCCATTATTTTTATACACCAACTATAGTATTTACTACAGACTGCTAAGGCTAAAGAGCAGAGGTGGAAACAGTGGTAAAGAGGGTGGCCCTGGCCTTTTGCAAGGGATACAATAGAGGCCTATATTTCCAAGAATGGCTCAGCTGAACAGACCGTTGTTGGCTTCAGTGAGAATCCATTTCAAATGTTTCTTTTTTTTTTTTCTTTGATTGCTAGTTGTAAACCTCAGGGGCCCTCAAATAAGTGTGGTTAATTGTCAGAATAATGAATAACAACTGGTCAAATTAGCCGTTTAATAGGAGCTCTAGATATTATGCAAAAGCAACTTCACATTCATAAGAGGGAGAATAACCATGCAGTCAAAGGAAAGTCACAATAAACTTGAAATGAGAGGAAGGGTAGGATGAGGGGTGAGAGAGTGAGGATGCTCAGTATATGAGAAAGGAGGGGCAATAGTCACCAACTGACTAAAAAGTGAGCTTTTATCATTTATTCATTTGAAATGCAAAAGTAGGGAGGCAGATACTGAACATACCCAGCTAAGCCCTCCTCTATTTTTCCTTTCTCATTTGCATTGAAAGAACTGCAGGGTTCGTGTGAATGCTGAGGCTCATGAGCTTCATGGAACTGAGCGATCCCCCTTGAGCCAGTTCATACTCCCACATGTTGATGAACATGGAAGAACTCCGAGCAAAAGCATGGGAAACAGCACTCACTACCCTAGATATGCATAATATAGGCACAAAAACTCAGTACCCAAGTACAGATTATGTTAATGTGTTACATGGTGTTTTGCATGTATTTTCCGCCTGCATGAACATAGTTAGAGTTTACAACGGGGGTTGAAAAGTCTTAATTTTAAGGTAAAGCTTGAAGTATTAAAGTCAAAGTAAAATTAAAATTTATATTTGATAAGAAATCAGTGTTTTGTTTTGTTTTTTGCTTATGTGCTTATTTAGTAAAAATAGTAAATGACAAAGAGAAGAAAGTCAAAATAACAGCATGTTATTTGATAGCATGTATTTTTGGAACCAAATAATTTCACTACTGGCAATTTAAGTGGCGGAATATCTGTATAGGCTGGCACTAAAACTGGATTTATTACTTCATTTGCAGTGGTCAACAGTTGGAGCACAGACATTGTTGGCTTTTGCTTTGCAGCAATAGTGATTTTGTTACCAACTCCTATATTCTCGCCTCTGTGAGTCCTAATGTCAATTCATGTCAAGAATTCCAGTGACTCACTGTCTAGCTCCATTTCTGAAACGTAAGCAGATTAGCATAACACGCCAGCTTGTCTGAATGAAAAGCAAACTTGAAAAAAACTGTGGCGGAAAGGGAAAGGCACATAACTAACATCACTGTGGGATATACTCCGTTCATTCATTTTCTTCTGCTTATCCAATTCAGGGTCACGAGGGCTGGAGTCTATCCCAGGTCACCAGTCTGTCACAAGGCTAACACAGAGAGACAGACAACCATTCACACTCACATTCACACCTATGGGCAATTTAGGATCACTAATTAACCTAAACCCACTAATTGCAGGTCTTTGAATGGTGGGAGGAAGCCAGAGTACCCGCAGAGAACACACTCAAACACCAGGAGAACATGCAAACGCCACACAGAAAGGTCCTGGCCAGATGGTGAATTTGAACCCAAGACCTTCTTGCTATGAGGCAACAGTGTTAACCACCAGTCGCCATGCTGCCCGTGGGATAAACTCAACCTCTAAAAATTGTATACAGTACATAAGACAAATATACACAATAACTATACTGTAGTTCCTATTTACTAATACATGCCTATGCTACACTATTGTTTGGTCTGTGATTTTATTTTGTTGTTAGGTGGTTGCTAGTCAACATGATGATGTCATGATATCGTCCATCCATTTCACTTAAACTCAGGGTCCTGGGGGGAGGAGCCTATCCTATAAATTAGCCATTATTGTCACGGAATGAAAATGATGTAATGCAGTTATAAGGTGTTATAGTTGCATAAATGCTACAAATGGATCATTGCAGCCCACTGGTAGGTGGGTGCAAGGCAATATGATCACTTCATAATATGTTGTATAGATAAGAACCTTCAGACAAATCAGATGTACCTGTGTTCCAATTTTGGTTGATCAGGAGGGGTTCGTGGGCAAATAACAAATAGAGATTTTGTACATTATAGAAAGATTTACCCAAGAAGTGAAAAACATTTCTGAGAATTTTACTACAAATAAAAAGTTTATCATATAAAAATGATTTGCTAACCCTCAAATACTCTTACATGTCTTCCATTTATTTACATTTCTGGATAATACCAAAGAGTCAATGAAACAATTGTAATTCTAATTGCAAATCCTTAAACTAGAATGTTAGTCATATGATTCCTCCATATTCTAACTATGAAACATGAATAAGCTTGTAGCCCCTCTAATACAATAAAACTCCAACCCACTCGCAGCAGGAAATTATATGAAAAAAATAAACACTAAGAAATTAGAGTTGAGCAATAGTGATATATACCTGGTCTCACAAGAGCATAACTCCTTTGCCTTAGGAAAAAAATGTGTAAACACAATTGTTACAAAATAAATAAATCCCCCAACACACCTACAAACATAAAAACAATGTTTCAGAGCCGTTTTAATTTTGTTGTATATTCAAAATGTAGTTTTAGCTGTGATTATCTCGATTAAATACACCAGACATTGTTCCAACCCTGTGTGCACATTTCCAGTATTACTACAAAAGTATAACTGCAACCACTGCACTAATCACCTGTACTGAACTCCAGCTAGACTTTCATTTGAGTCCAGACATCCAACTAAGTACAAAGAACTTTGTGTCCCACAGTGACTGTGTGTGTATCTCCCTACATTCACACATGCAGTTCAGGCTGTATTGGAGGGAGGGGGCAACATGCTGACCGTCACTTTCCCTTGCTGTCAGGACCAATCAGTGTCTGGCAAGTTAATGGAGAACACAAAACCTATTTAAAAGCTACATTTACCACTTGGCTGATTCCATTACATTGTGTAATTTCCAGGTGTCACATTTCCCCTCCACACGTCTGTCTTAATGCTCTCCCAAGCACCCTCTGATTAGTCAGCCTCGCCTGGCTCCCCCAAATCCACTCTAGCAGAGCACCCCATCCGTTTACATCCTCCTTGAAGGGAAAAACTCCTTACTGCACATTTTATTTGGGTGTTCAGCAAGTTACCGGATAATGCTAGACACTTGTCTAGCTGTAAAATTCTAAATGTGCAGTCCCCTCTGTTCCTGGGATGGTCAACACGTGTATTTTGTTCTAAGTTGCAAAAGACGATAGCTTTTGAATGGTAGCGTGTTAATTAATACAATTTGTGCCTTGGTGTGTTAAACCTTTCCCACACCCAGACTTTGAATTAAATTCTGGGATAAAAAGAACCTGTCATAGGCAGTTGATGCTAATCAGCACAAATAATGTTATCTGCTGCAGCCAAACTCAAATATTTCATAATACTTTCAATAGGTGTTTAATTTGACTTCAAATGATAGAATGGGTCCTTTCATTTAGATGTAAAAGGAGCAAAAATACAGGTAAGGTGTCATTTGGTTTCACCTTTGAATATTTGAAAGCTATGGACAAGAACCAGAACTCATTTGAGCTAGAAAAGTGACCCAGGGCATATCATAGTCATTCCTGCCCACAGGTATTTTCATAAATTGCTTTTATGTGGATGTGCCTACAATTGCTAACAAAGTTTATAGACAGTATTTGTTCATGAAAGGTTAGGTTTTGTCTCAATTCCTGATTCATTATGATTGAGTGATACTCACTTACATGAGTCAAAATTTAATTTAAAACTTTAGTTTCCATCTTTTTTTTTTCTTGATACATAAAATGAGCATGTAGGTCTTAAATCCATTATCTTTGCTTCTGATAATAATTGTATCAATATCAGTGAAAATACCCCATGTGTCCCAGGTTGCTTGGTTAATAAGAATCATCTCAGTGAGCTAACCACTTAGACATCAGCCCTGGATTCCCAGTGGTACTGATGGTGGCCAGTAGATAACCTCCAGCATTTTGTCAAACATGCCGATGGCATTTAATCAGTGCCAAGACATTGAATTGTGGTCATCCACAAACCAGGGAAATCAATGTTAGTCGAAGATGCAATCGAGAGCTTCATTTGATTTGTGACCTAAGTTCTCTCTGTTCTCCAGGTTTCGGGCCACAAGGGAGCTACCACCACCAAATGTTTGATATTTCTTCAAGAATCGTCAACTTATTGATTCATTATTGCTTCTTTGTTTTCTGAAAATAGTGCTCTCAGAAAACACGTTATTTTCGCCATCATTCTTAGTTCATAGTCAAAAGGTCACTAGCCTTTGACAGTATAGTTTGTACATTTCAGTTTCATGAGAAATCTTAGCCTTTTGTTTCTTGTGCCGCGGCTGAACTCAGTTCTGCTGTGCTGTTTTTATTTCTGTTATTGCAATGGAATTTCAGTTCTGAAATCAAAGTTATTTAAAATGCAAAGCCTTGCCCCTATAAGAGTGTTTCACTCCTTTTAATTACATGCAGTACCCTGAAGTTAGGAGATCTGTCAAACTGTCTATACTTACAAGTGGGGAAATAAGTACATAATTGATTTTTGGATTGGTGATCATTGCTATTGAACTGTGGCCCTTAGTGCTACTTGCCAGCCTTAACAGTTCAATACAATGGAAGTAAGGATTCTGCTTGGTGTAGTTTCTACTGTTATTTTACATTGTAGGATTGTAAAAAAAAAAAAAAAAAAAAAAATCCAAACAAATAAAAAACCAAAACAATTGTAATTCTGCAAAACATACAAACCTTTATGCTTCTCTTCCTGCAAGTACAAATAGATCATGTAGAAGCAATAGTTGGTAAACACCATCAAATATTTATTTTTAGTGCTGCTGCTATCCAGCCAACAACAAATTACAGGTCAACCAGGTTGATTTGCGAGTTCAGTCCTCCTACTCAAGTCACTGGTGAATTGCCCACTGTCGGAAGAGTATATTAAAAGGACCCAAAGGGCCACTAATGATCTGCTTTCCATCAATGTGCAGCTTGCCAGGAAATGTCCCGTGCTTTAATTAATGATTCTGAAGCTAACAATCAATTCACGCATATGTTAAAGGAATTAAATCTGTCCTCTGAAAATGTACCCATTTGGTGGGTGGACATGGTAATTGTTACAACTGACAGTAAAGCCTGTTGTTAAAAAAAGATAGAGAAAAAATAACAACAAGGCAGGCTGTCCATCTTTCGTAGGGTCAAATAGAGTGTGTTGGTAGGGTAACATCCGTCATGTGAGCTGAGCTATTTTCTGTCTACTGACTGACTGGAGGCGATCCTTCAGGAATTCATCATTTATCAAACTGGGTGATATCCCCTCCGGCAGGACGGGAGCGGATGAAGTCTGATACCTCCGGGTCTGCCTGGAGAGAAGAAGGTCAATCGGGAAGCATTAGCTTCTGGCATAGCTACATGATTACTAGCACTTTCATTAAACTGGACTTACAGATAATGACAAATACTCAAATACCCTGAGCTCTAATACTTATCTAATACTCCAATCTCACTTACGTAAACATAAAGTTTTGTTCCCCTGTTTTTTCCCTCACACATATTAAAACTGATCGACACAATGTAAAAGGAAAAGGGTGAATAATGTGCTGCAAATCAATGTATGCATGAGAGTACTGAATTAATATGAAAATTCTTTACATTTTATATGTGTGTGTGTGTGAACAAACATCATGCAAATTGATCTTTATTGTAAAAGCAGCAAGCCTGGCCTTAATTTCTTACTGCTTCAATACTTAAACAATGCCCAGAATGTATAAAAGCCTTCAAACAAAGCTTTTTCTATTGGCATTGAAAAGGAGTATATGAACAAAAACAAAACTTGGATGAGCATGTTCCCTGACAGGCTGTGCAGGCTTGAGTGCTTTCTACTATACATGAGTACAGTAAAGTTTCAAAGTTTCAAGGACTTCAGCTAATCACTATAATGGATAGCTACTCTATCTTCTTACACCACATTTCTATCCAACATTCACAACCTAGTATGCTACAATGAGGAGCAGCAGAGTAAAATGACTGGTTGGAGGGCACTACCTGTGCTTATATTGAGATTACAATGTCCAATTATTATTTTGTCTCAGGTGTGTTTAGGCCATCCCTGTTGTTGCTTAGGTTTACAAAGGGATGACAGCATCCACAGTTTTACAGGATAAAGCGGCTAGTGTAACAACCCAGGACGGAGAGAGATTCAGTGTTGAACAACCATACTGACAAGACAGTAGTTATTTGAATTTTATACGTGTACACTGAATGACAAAAAAATCTCAATTTGACCATGCGTTGTGACTGTAAAAAAACTGTAAAAAAATAAATAAAAATTGAAGAAACTAGAATTTAACCCTACTGTAGGAAACAAATTGTTCAGTAGCCACAAGTTTCTGTCGTGGCAAGCAAGGCAAACAGCACTTGTCCAGTGAAATCTAAAATACACATCAACTGAAACATATCAAAATGAAAGCAATCTCTCACCTTTCAGTTCAGACAGTTATAATTTCCACATTGTTGTGCACATGTGCAGATGCATGTAAAACTAGAGAGAGCATTAGCAAGTAATTGAGCAAATTCCACAGTGATTTGTTATCTTAACAGGTAAGTTTTCTCTTGCTAATCACCTTGGCCAACAAGTGTGATGTATAGGAGAAATACTGTAATATAGTTAATAACTTGTTAACCCTCTATACCCCATAGTGGCCCTGGCCAGCCGCCTTGCTTTTCCCAATAATGGCTGTGGCCAGCCAGCTGGCCGGCGTGTTTCTACTACTGTTTGTATAAAAACATTTTTGTACATTCTATAGTTCAACATATTTTAATAATATCAACACTTAGCAATAAATCAGGAATAAAACATATAAACAATGGATATGTGGCTATTAAATATTTTGTAGTGTTTTATGTTTTTACCCCGGAGTCTCCTTAAATGCTCTGGGTGGTGTTTATCTAGTGAGTGCAGGCTGTCAGATCACTGTTTATATCATAATGCCAGGTGTGGAGTGTCCACAACTATTAATTCTGGAGGATGCTGTAAAACTTTGTGAAAGCTGTCCAACACAGGTTGATGAGTCGGAGAAGCTCCCTTCTGTCTGATGACAGTGATACTGAAGTGAGTTGTTGAGGATTTCTAGAACTTTTGCTGCTGTAAGCGACTGTTAGCTAGCATTACTCAAACCTTCTGCGAGGTGGATCTAATGTTGTCGACGAAAGTGTGATTTTTAGGACACTCGAGCCTAATTTTAGCTGGCATAAGGTTATACCCAGCTGCTGTTGTTCTTGTGTAGCCGGCTCCATAGGTGCAAGGGTCGTATGTCTGATCTGCTGAAAATCAGTAAATACAACATTATCGGGAATAAATAAGCATCTTTATGTACGTTCACGAGATGAGGCACGTTCACGAGATGAGGCTTGAGGGGGATGGAAGAGGATGAGCTGGGGATGGGCGTGGCGATAGATAGATAGATAGATAGATAGATAGATAGATAGATAGATAGATAGATAGATAGATAGATAGATAGATAGATAGATAGATAGATAGATAGATAGATAGATAGATAGATACTTTATTGATCCCAAAGGAAATTAGGGCATCCAGCAGTTTAATACGCACAATAAATAGATTACAAACAATGGAGGTATAAATTATATAAACTATCAATACAGCCTAACTAACTATACAAACTATACTAAACTGTACAGGGGCTTAGTACTCTGAAAACAAAACAAAGAATACAAGGATATGAATGAGTCCAGTGGTGCAGTATAATATACAAAAGCGCAGAGACAGATGTGCAGCCAATGCAGTGCAATAATAAACAGTAGTAAAGCGGTAATACGAAAGGTGAAGAATCTTAATTGTCCATATATAGTTTAAAAGAGCTACTTGTGATCTTTAAATTAAAACTAACTTATAATTGACACTTTAGAGCAGTTTATTTTTTTTAGCTATTTTAGAATGTTTATCGGATTTCCCCTTCCTTTCATTAGTCTCAGGAATCTGGAACATTCTAACAGAATAGTATTGAGGTATAGAGGGTTAAGCGTTTTAGCAATGGAATCCTTCACACAAGACAGATGACAGGGAAGGGACCATCATCTCCAATCACTCCTACTCCTACAGATGTGCTAAATTTAACCACTTGTTTTCCTCCACCTTCATTTTTCCATATTTTTAATCCTCCAGAAGTTAACTGCATTGCACAGTTGTCAAGCCTTTTAATTTGGCTTTGATTTTTTTTATTATTATATTAACACAGTTTACTTTTTTGATATCCATCTGGTCTAGGTCTGGTCTCCACACTATAAACATATAATTGTATAGAACATGATACAGTATATAAAATATTTAAAATGAGCTCATAGTCAAATATCTTTAGCAGTAATATATAATCCATAAAACACATTTTCTGCATCTCTAATAAATATTTTCATATTTTGGTATTGCTAATTTTAGTAAGGGAAAAAATTAAATTCCTACACAACCAGTCATTTTGGTGATCAATAATTACACATCTTTAGCCAGCAAGGAGTGCAAAAAGGTGGAAATATTCAGGCAAAGTGCAGCAGGATGCAGGAGGCTGTCAGCATACATAAAATAATAAAAGACCGTCAGCACAAAATCAGGAATCTGTTTTTTTTCTTGACCAGATTAAAATAAATGAAGGTGAGGTGTGCAGGATCAAATGTAATCCCTTTTGTTACAATAATTTGAAAAGACAAGTGTCAACAAAAGGCATCCTATAGGATTTCACTGGACTAGCCCATGCCTAAAACGTCCAATTAGACTTCTCTGCTGACATCAGCAACAGGGAGATTGCTGAAACATGCACTTTGACGCTCCCCAAAACAATCAGTTTTGTTGTTTGTTGAGTACTTAGTGTGATGTGAGAAATGGGATGGAGGATTGTAAATTATAAGGGGAAAGTATAGGATGATTATTGAATGGGGAATAAAAAAAAAAGACCCACCTAAACCCAAAAGAATGAACCAGTCAGAGGTTAGAGAGTGAAAAGAAATTTACTAACGATTAGAAAATGTCGTGAAAAAACAATTTTCTCAGTGTTTAAAAGCTAGATGTAACTGATTCTCTGGAAATCATCATTTGTACTGTGTACACACACACACACACACACATTTACACACACATATAAATACAAATTCGCATGTACATATTCTGTGCATAAATACATACAGTACATTCTAGCAGGACTAGTAATGAATGCCCAGTGGGATGACATGAATATGCATGACCAATTTGGGATGTTTGTACTTTGTTGCGTGCACTTGGCATGTAGTTGTTCGTCCTTAAAATAGAATGTTAATATTTGTAATACGTGATCTGATTGATGATGATATATATTCAGTGTGCCCTATTTGTTTACATATAAATGAAAGTTTAGGGTATTTGCAATGCAAAAATCGATAATTAAATGCAAGTACTAATTGGATGATAGTAATGCCAGTAGTTTAATGGAAAAACTTCCCAGTATGTAAAACTATAATTAGATTATCTGATTTACTTGGTTAGCAGAAAGAGGAAGACAAAAGGGCAACATAGATTTCTCAAGGTGAACAGAATAAATATAAATACGATCCACTGCTGAATTTACTGAGAATTTACTGTATGGCTTATTGAACTACTCATTGAGAATATAGTCTCTAGAAATCTCTTTTTGCACAACCAATTTATAAAAATAAACACAGCCAGAAATGCATAGACACAGTTAATGGGCAAAAAAAATATTTATGGATAAAGATTTATAAGGACAGGACTAACATGGAAACCTCCGCTGTGTTTTCACAGAGTAGATGACATTTAAAGAGTTAATCCCTAATTTTCATCTACGCTCCAAATCTTTCACACACTTTGTGACAAACACAGATGTCACACTTTATTTCATCAACTGACATCTTTTCTTTCTCACAAGGCTGCTTTTGACTTTGAGTGCCTATTGTGCAGTTTTCACCCAGACAACACCTGACACCACAGCATGGTCGCAACACTTCACACAGGGCCCTAAACAAAAAGATAGAAGCACCATACCATGGCATTTTGGCATGTGGACATTCACAGATTCTGGTGTTCACACGTAGAGTTTCTTTATATGCGCTGAAAAATCAATTTAAAAGAATATACTTTTTTTTTTATTTCCAATAATTAATTCATCAGCTAGGAATAAGGCTCAACAATAAGCTGCTTTGTTTAGAGGAACATTTATCTCCATGTGCCATGCTGGGGAAGGGGGCCACGGCTGGATGATGTCAGTTTTGCTCCACTGGCTTGGTACATTAAGCTCACTATTTGCTCTATGTGAGAATCAATAATGGGGCATCTGTAGGACTATTAGAGCCATAATCTTACACAAGGCAGCATCCTCATGATTCACACAAAGTCTCGAAGAACACCTTGTACAAGGGTAATGTCAAGAGTGGAAAAACAAATACTGTAATATAGATATTGGAATGGAGAAAATATAATGGCCTTAAACTGATCACCACTGGCTTGGCTATTTTGTTTTTTTTTTGTTTGTTTGTTTGTTTGTTTTTGTTTGGTTTTTTTTTTTTTTTTTTTGGGGGGGGGGGTTAAACCAGAAGTAAGTAGCACCTAACCACCCTGAACTGCACATTAAACCTTCAGTGTCAAAATCTTGTGAAATTTCAGATTGAACTGTCAAAAGGTGTGAAGATGGGCAGATGTGGTTGATCAATCAGACACCGATTTCTAGACATTTGGGAATTGCTGCTGCACTCCCCCCCCCCACCCTTCCCTTTTTTTTTCTGTCACATGGAACCTGACTCACTGAGCCATGATTGTACAGTGGCCGCTACCTCTCATCAAGCACTCTTTAGTTCAGGCAATCATCTGTGCCCTTACCTGTGTTCCCTTGGCAGTTGCTATGGCAACAGCCTCTGCTTGATCAGCCTCCTATTCATGGAGTGACACTTGAATGACCACTCTGTGGATCAGTGAAACTCACCCATCTGGATAAAGAAATAGAGAAAGGTGTAATAATCATGATCACAGAAATGTTGATCACTTTAAACACTGCTAAAAAGTTTTAGTTTTGCTTTAACGCACCTCGGCTATAATTTGGTTTCCTAAAAATGTGTCTGTCGGCCGTTTCAGATAAGCATACTGATCCGTGTGTGTATTGCAGACTCGAGGCTGAACGAGACAGGTGCCTGTCTAATATATTTACTGAGTAAAGTCAAACAAAGCATATTTGATTTTTGCAAGGGAAAGGATTTGTTGCTTTTTTTGTTTGTTTGGGTTTTCTTTTTCTTTTTTTTTGCTCCTTTTTCATGGCTTTGGTGATGTTGTGATGTCTGTACAAATCCCTTAAAGTTTTCCATAATATTCAAGGTCTATGTTTTCAAGCAATGGATTTACTTCTTTGCACAGCTGTTTTTAACTTTTCACCATTAATTCCCCAATACTTCTGGTACATTATCAACAAGAATGACTGCGCTGGCCAGCTCAGCCTCACTAAGAGATACCTGAAAGATCAGAATACAACTAAATTGGATGTTCGCAGAGCTATTTCAACATAGTTCAGAAAAACAACTTCACAACATCTAAACAATTTAAGAACACCCTCAAGGAGGTAGGCATATCATTGTCAAGGTCTACAATGAAGACACACCACCATGAGTGTAAATTCAGAGGGTTTGCAACAAGTTACAGATCACTTGTTAAACTCAATGGGAAGGCCAGATTAGACTTTGTCATAAAACATCTAAGAGAGCCTCTCCTTATATGTATGTATTCACAACTTTTGGACTTCAGTGACTGTCAGTATTTATTAGATCAGAATGACGTTCTCAATATTTATAGGACTGAATCTTTGAATATATACATAAGATTTTATTTTTTAATTTAACTGCGTATATTTTTTTCATGACAATCTGTGCAGCACAAATGCTACTTCTAGCTGATGCTAGCGTTTTATTTTGCTTGACGTGACTTGACATGTATTTTTAAAAAAGATTAAAGTTTAAAAATACCCTCTGTCCCGTTGTTTACATAAAATCAACCTGATCTAATAGGTGACCAGTCAATCAGAGCATCATTATCAAAATTGTCTCAGTTTTTATAGGCAAGAGCTGACTGATAAATGAATTCATCTTTTAGTAATAATGAGCCACATTAATTAATTTTATCTTCATTTACCTGTTAACACACTTAGGCTTTAGTAGGGCCTAAATGTGTTAACAGGTAGTGAAGCTTTTACAAAAATGAATAAGAATACAATGATTCCTAAATCTTCCATTCCCCAGCAAATAAAACCCTCATTTGTTGGCTGTCACACAGACAGAGTGACTCAGATTATAACAGTGTGCAACCACATTGCACCAAAACCATTTACTGCCAAAGCAACTTTTTTTTTTTTTTTAAATAAATGTAATCATAGTAGGGAGATTAGGAAAAACACACACTTTGTTCCTCATTCATATAAGAAAGCTTAAAATGTGACTAACGCTGTCACTGAACAAGGATTACACATGCACCTTGCTATGTGAACGCTTAACTGCTGTGAGCGGTGTTGTGTTGTGCTAAAGCTCAGTTGAGTGCAGCCGATGCAGCTCTCGGTATTTTTGGGTGCATTTTAATAAGCAAACTGGATAACACTGGCAAAATGCTTTTCTATAACAGATGTGCATCATAAAAGCGTCTTGGTTAATGACTTAAAATTCACTCACTAAGCCTTTTTCCGCCACTGTTAGCAGATGGGCATCATGGGTTTATTAAATGTTTCAGAGTGCTACTCTGACACCTCTCATTCCAAGTGATTTCATATTGATTTTCATGATGAACATGTCTTAGGCAGCGCAGAGCGACATACATTACTCGGGGGATAGGAGCAAATGTGTCTTGCATCAGATTTAACAAGATGTACAACTCATATTTTAGTTAATCTAACACAGATACTTCCAACTCTCTCTTCTTAGCATGATAGAGAAGGCACAGATGCATTTGCTGTGTAGCTGTAATGTTGCCTCAAGAGCTGAGATACAGTAATAGATTATGACAGGGCCTTTTTCTCTACCTGCCTTCAGGGCACTTAGTCATGTGTGGTTGAAGTCAAGCTAGCCCTCTCAGGACCTTTCCAATCTGAAGCATATTCTGTCAGCAGCCCCCATCTCCCATACAACATTCTGTTCATGTCATCTATCAATCTTTACCTTCGCTTATTCACTAAGCCTACAGTAAGGCCCACAGATGACAGTTACTGTCGGTCCTTCTGGGGCTTCACAACTCCTCCCTCCTTCTGCAGTATGTTGGCAGAATGGGCCATCGAGCAGTAGACGGCCAATCACATGTGACAGTATGAGGACCGCAGACCTTAGGAGGAGGCTGTTTGTGGTGTAAACAGGCTCTGACAGCAACACTGACTAACAATACACACAGCTACAGAAAGTGCAGCTATTTATATCAGCTAACCCCCCCTCCCGAACAACCAGGTGACAGTGCAGAGATGAAGCATGCAGGAAACCAAAGGCACTGACATGAAAAAAAAGAAACAAAACAAACCTCTTTCTGACAACACACTAAGTGTATATGAGCAGTCAACCTTCATTTAACCAGAACACCTTTATGCTGCCGAGATGTCACTTCAGGTTTTTTATGTGAAGCCTGCCCGCTACAAGCTACTGTCATAAAGCAATGATCGAAGGTTAATGAAAGGTGAATGGACAGGCATATAACTACACGTACAATTTAACTGATGTTGCCAAGCAGCCTTTTATGAAGGAGCATTGTTCCATTTTGGTGGATAGCTGTCAATGGCAATTTTTCACATCTGTCATGTAATGGCACTTCATTTGGCAAGACCCCAAATCGAAATGCAGATGGAACTCCGTTTGCATGTGGACCACACTTTTAACCTTAGATACCACAGGAATATCACAAGTGTGTAAAAATTTATTTAAAAATATACATTTTATGTCTTGTCAATATTTTTCAGGGCAGCTGTGGATTAGGGGGTCAAATGGGTCATCTACAAATTGGAAGGTCGGTGGATTGCTTCCCAGTCTGCATGTCGAAGTATCCTTGGGCAAGATACTGAACCTCAAGTTGCCCCCCAATGCATGCATGTGAGTGCAAATGTTTGACAAAGTGCTTAGGTACAGAAAAAAGTACTTGTAGGAATGTGTCTATGATCGGGTGAATGAGGCTTAAAGCAAAAAGTGCTTTGAGTACCAAGTTAGAGTAGGAAAGTACCTGTCCATTTACCATTTATATTGGCTCAGATGCATAAAAATTCTTCTATGATATGTTTAAACTCTCTTAAAAGCTCAAACTTATCCTAAACTTGATTGATGCAACATGTTTATTGATCATTTTTTATGAGATTTATTTTTTGAGAAATAAAAAAAAAGACAGCTTATATGCGAGGCTTACTGTTCTGCTCCAGGAACAAAAGGATGAATTAATATTGTGGCTGTCCTGTGGTTAAGATCAGAAAACAAAAATATAAATATCAACATTAACTATCAGATTTTATAGGATACTGGTCACTAAACAGATATCAGAGTCACTTACAAAAGATTATTACACAACCAAAGGACAACAAAAGATGTTTCCACTTACACAACATCTGCATTAGGAGGAAGTGGCAATTTGATTCTCATTTTGGATCACTTTTTATGCTTTGTTTTCACTCAACTTTTGTTTTCAACTGAATTTTGAATAAGGTGAGGCACAAAATTACTTGGTTAGAGTGTGGAGAAGATCATTGTTTGGGTTGAAATACATTATTTTATGGGTCTAGACACTTGTTAGAAAACTGCAGGTTTCAGCTGACCATTTATTAGCCCCTTCTAAAATGTGACAATAGTAGCACAGTCACACGAAGCGTTCATGCCTAGAAATAAATCAGTGGTGAACTTTGGCTTCACACAAAATTCAAACTGTGCTCCTCCCAGGTGAAAGTCTTACATTTACCAGATCTTATTTTTGTCTGAACTTTAGACTACTCACTTAATCTGGTAAATAAAGGACTTATGATTGACTAAAGTCCTCCATCACAAGCTGAACT
Source organism: Archocentrus centrarchus (assembly GCF_007364275.1). NCBI lineage: Eukaryota > Metazoa > Chordata > Actinopteri > Cichliformes > Cichlidae > Archocentrus > Archocentrus centrarchus. The sequence goes on along the minus strand of NC_044361.1, from coordinate 29,450,084 downwards.
CAAGCCTGAAGACCGTGTGTGTGTGTGTGCAGGAGTCCATCTCTTTCAAAGCACTTGAATTACATTATTACATTTTTTCCAGTGATGCCAAAAACATGTTGCCCATCCCAGTTGCGAGTTACACGTTTAGCTTGGCTGAATACTCATATTCTATAATAGGTAAACAATTCCACAGACAAGAGTATATAAAACCAACAAAAAAGCACAAATAATTATAGACAATAAAAACAGTTTTGTTGTTTTCTGGAAATACAAGAACAAAAAAATAACTTGCTAATACTCAAGGGTAATAGGGCAATGCAAAATGGGGAATGGATGAAGAAATTAACTTGTTTTCATCTTGCTTCAGTTCATTATTTCAAAGAGAATACAACATTAAGATGTTCTTTCGATAAACAAAAGCTGATTAATTTCCATGGCAAACAATGTCTAATGGTTCCTGTGTTGTTTGAGATTATTTTGGAATATCTTCACAGTGTACAAAGAAGCCTTTCATGCAGCATTTCCCCCAATCCAACAGTTATTAAAATAAAACAATTAATGATACTGTAGTTGTCAGAAACAAACAAAAAAATCCCAGAAGCAAAAGATAAAGTACAAAGACTCCATTTGAAGTACATGTTTGTTCTCGTTCTATCACTTTACTAAGATGTCAGCTTAAAGCACAGAAATTAAAACTTCAGATTGTCACAGAAATTAAAAAAAAGGAAGCATATTTAGTCAGATTCACTCTCTGCTACGAAAAATTAATAATTACCCAAGTAAATATTTTGAATTCAGACAGTGCCATTTAGAGGTACAATAACCCTCCACCATGGGTGAATTCAAACAGGTGGTGTTCCCACAAGGGCAAAATCTGCCTCATTACCAACTCAGAGTTGTCAGCTACATCAAAGAGGATCTACAGCCTGTTTCCTTTTCTTGAGGGAAAGACTGTTTATGGCCGAGCAAAATAAACAGTACTGTAATGATGAGGGATTTCTCTCTGATCATCACCGGCCTTTAAGGTGCTTGAAAAAAGAGAATAAATTAAATTCTAATTCCAGCTGGATTCTCATCCGGATTGTCATTTCACTGGTGACCAGTAGATAGGCAGATTCACACTCAGTGACATCGAAATTGTCCCACTAAATTCATAAAATGTGGCACTGATAGTTGTTACTGGTGCTTGACAGTACTTGGGGTATTTCTTGCTAAGTGTTGGGACTTATGCAATTCAATTCAATTTTATTTATGTAGTGCCAAATCACAACAGTCACCTCAAGATGCATTATATTGTAAAGTAAAGACCCTACAGTAGTTACAGAGAAACTCCAACAGTCAAAATGACCCCCTAAGAGCAAGGACTTAGTGACAGTGGGAAGGAAAAACTCGCTTTTAAACAGGAAGAAACCTCCAGCAGAACCAGGCTCAAGGAGGGGCAGTCATCTGCTGCGGGGCTGAGGGGAGGGAGACAGGACAAAAGACATGCTGTGGAAGAGAGACAGAGATTAATAATAACTAATGATTAATGATTAAGAGTGGTGTATAAGCAGATTAAAAAGAGGTGAATGAAAAAGAAATACTCATCCATACTTGTGCATTATGTGAACCTAATCCAGCCCTAACTATAAGCTTGATCAAAAAGGCAAGTTTTAAGATTAATCTTAAAGAGAGGGTGTCTGTCTCCAGAATGCAAATTGGGAGCTGGCTCCACAGAAGAGGAGCCTGAAAGCTGAAGGCTCTGCCTCCCATTCTACTCTTAAGTATCCTAGGAACCACAAGTAAGCCAGCAGTCTGAGAGTGAAGTGCTCTGTTGGGGTGATACGGTACTATGAGGTCTTTAAGATAAGAGGGGGCCTGATTATTCAAGACCTTGTGAGCCTGGTTCTGCTGGAGGTTTCTTCCTGTTAAAAGGGAGTTTTTTGTTCCCACTGTCACCAAATGCTTGCTCATAGGGGATCATTTTGACTGTTGAGTTTTCTCTGTATTATTGTAGAGTCTTTACCTACAATACAAAGAGCCTTGAGGTGACTGTTTGTTGTGATTTGGCGCTATACAAATAAAACTGAATTGAATTGAATGAACAATCCACATTTAACTGTTTTACTCTTTGGTGCAGTTGAGGATGCTATATTGTTTTTTCTTTTTGAATTTTTATAGGAGCAGTAGGAGAGCCTGGGAGAAGTGTGATGCTTTGGGAACTGTTCTGCAGGAAAACCTTGGGTTCTCCCATCCAAGGGAGACATGTACCACCTACCTAAGCATTGTTGCAGACTATGTACACACTTGCATGGAAAAGGGGGACCAACACAATATTAGGCAGGTGGTCACTGTGTTGTTGATCAGTTAATGAGACAGGAATTTAATCTTAGGGACTTTAAAATCTCACTGACAGCAAAATGAACCAAATAGACACACTTCTGTTCTTTTGTCATGAGCACACATAGCCGACAGACGTGAAAACATTGTTACCTTAATAATCTACGCATCTATGTCACCAGCTAGAGTGCAATAATTCAAGTCTTTGCCACTGGATAGACTTCAGCTCAACAGAAACGTGCAATATGTTACCCAACTTTAGTGCAAATTATTCAATGCCACAGCAGCAAGCATTGCAAGATATCTTTTCTAATTTGTTTATTCATAGGGCATGTTTATTCCTTACAAAATTTAAGGAAATTTGTGTTTGGTTGATTATTTCTGTTGTAACAATGCTTCTTTGCAATAAATCTTGTACCACTGGAAAGCCTGTTTGTTTCCCTTTAAATCGTACCACACTTGTAAGGAAAATGCATTTGTGGGTTGAGCAACAGAGTTGAGTATGTGGGTTTTGCCATGAAAAACTTGCCAAATCTTCACTGCCAATGCCAAACAGCTTATTCTGCTATTGACTCTTGTTTGGTGTTGTTTATTGAATTGGCTGTCTGAAGATACAAGACATATTGGCATTTGAACACTTTATTAATTTAACAAACAGGGTCGTAAGTAGCATGTGGAAGAACCATACACAGCCACAACAGCCTGGCACCTCTTCCTCATGCTGCTCACTAGCTTGGTCACACACTGCTGTGCATCCCATTCTTCAACCAGCATTTGTCGCAAGTCAGCCAATGTGGTTGAGTTGCTCACTCTGGCACAAACAGCACGTGCAAGCTGATTCCACAAGTGTTCAATGGAGTTGAGGTCAGGGCTGCAGGCAGGCCATTCCATTCTCTCCACTCCCAAATTCTGGAGGTAGTCTCTGACGAACACCGCTGTGTGGGGGCGAGTTTGGTCTTATACTGTGGAGATCTGAGATTGCCACTGGTTGCAGAATCTCATCTTGATCTCTCTCTGCAGTGAGATTTCCTCCAATGATGACAAGCCTGATTGGCAGCACCTTGGGTACTACAGTAGAAGCTCAAAGCAAGAGTCAATAGCAAAATAAGCTGTTTGACAGAGAAGATTGACAGAAGATTTAGCAAGTTTTTCATGGGTGCAGCCCACATACTCAACTCTGCTGCTCAAACCAATATACAGTTTCCTTACAAATGTGGCACCATTGAAATAAACAGACTTTCAAACGTTATAAGATTCATTGCCAAGAAGCATTGTTACAACAAAGCAATTATTCACCAAACAAATACTTCCTTACTTTTTGTTCTAAGTTTAGAAGTTTATGTGCTTCTGTGTCTTTATTTTGGTAGTGTGTGTCATCATATAATGGGATATAACAAATTTATTATGGAAAGACACTCATTTTGGTGCAGTGTGGGTTAACAGTGAATAGGTCTCAGCAAACAGCTGTGTGAGTGATGAATTCAGATCCTTTGTTTGGATAAAACCCACAGTGTTATGTGACCATTTATACTTTGTGAATGAATAGCCAATCAGTGCTGTATCCTGTATTTGTGAACATTAAAAACATGAATTTAGAGAGAGATTGCACATGGTTTTTTGATCTGCTGTTTTCGCTTTGATGGCAATATCCAGTTTTACATTTTTTAGGTTAGTTTCACTCAACTGAAAAAGCCTGACACATTAAGCTCAGACACAATGAGAGTTTCCAGAATGTGCATTTGAGTAGTCTTTGATGAAAGTGGGGCACTTAAGTTGTTTCTTTTACCCCCGCTTGAAAAACACTTTAAATAAAGTATTTGATATATATCAGTTGATGATTTTTTTTTAACCTAAAGCTTTATGCATTTTTTAGAATTTATGAGGAAAAAACGATAACTAATTTAAACTGAATTGTGAGTTTACAAAACTAACTAAAACTAACTGAAATTATCGATAAACTGACTTTCATTTACTTTTTTTTTTTTTTTTTTTTAAGCCTTGTGGATTGATATGAAATCATTTTTTCCGCTCTCCGAGTTTAAGCTGGGAGCACCATAGGACAACTGTGTGAGTGTGTGCGCATGTGCGTGCTCACCACGCTGGTCCGCAAAGTAATGGCTGCGTATGGAGGTTCTTTAAATACAAGAGCACAGATAGAATCGAAAGTCTTGTTGTGGATGATGAAAAATGTGTGGAACACTTCTCAGTCAGGAAAAACCAGCAACATCAAAGTCCACCTGAGAAGCGCACAACGGCTACAGAAACCGCTCTGATCCTACGAGGTAACCTGGCCTGCTCCTCTGGAGAAAAGGGACTACTTGTCGGGTCCACGCAGCCCAGAACGTTGTGACTAAACTGTTGCGTCCTTGTGCGTTTCCGGCTACTTTATCAGTGAGAGAATAACAATCAGGAATAATAATCAAAGCATCAATATAAGGACTCACAACTGTCAGCAAATTCCTGGTAGGAGACTGCTGAAACTATCAGGATGGACATGAAGGAATGAAGAAAGTGAAAAAAAAAACAAAAAAACAGGGACAAATATGTTTGCAGCCAAAAAACTGAGCACAAAGAGCGAGGACCAAAAAAGAAGTCCCAGCCTGCGCTCATATAAAACACCTGCGCGCGACCACAAGGTAATTAACACACACAATCCAGCTACACAAGCATAAATGTGGACATGAGGTCGGCAACTTCCGTAGGTTATGTACAGAGGTCGCAAAGACCCTGCAAGTTTAATTAGCGAGCATCTAACCGAGCTAGCTCCAAAACAGAAGCAGCATCAGGTGGTGAGAACATCAGGATGCAGCTGGATTTGAGCTTTGACTCCTTCAAAGAGTTTGTTTTTGTCAAACACCACATGTAGGTGTTGTTAATCTACTGCACTGATGCTGAAGTTTATTGTGGAGTTTATTGTAGAATTTATTGAGTTTGGGAATTCATGTTTTTCTTTGTTTCTCCCTGTTGATGTTCATGTGTGTCCTTAATATTACACACATTTAGCATGTCTTGTGAACAGTTGGTTGTTGAATATATTTCTTTAAACAGTATCTTTTGTCATGTTTTCATTACACAATAGTCACTTTTGCGCCTTGAATCTTACACCTGATTAGGTAGGAAAATAATAAAACTAATACTGAAACTAACTGAAACTAACTAAAACTAAGCATGAAACCAAAAATAAAAATGAGAAAAAACACTCTGAAAACTAATTAAAACTAACTGAATTAGAGGGAAAAAAGTAAAAACTAACTAAAACTAAACTAGTATAGCATCAAGTCAAATTTCTGGGATATTGATCTGATCAGTTAAGTAGCAGAGGGGGTTGTTAATCAGTTTTAGCTGCTTTGGTGTTAATGAAATTAACAACAGGTGCACTAGAGGGGCAACAATGAGAAAGCCCCCAAAACAGGACTGGTTTTACAGGTGGAGGCCACTGACATTTTTTCCTTCTTCATCTTTTCTGACTGTTTTTTCACTAGTTTTGCTGAACAAACAGTCATTAGGCACATGCTTCAGCATTGTCAAGGATGTGTACAAGAACTTGGGAGCCCTACAAACTACCAAGTACCATTCTGAGTTGCTACAACAAAATTTAATCAAAATAGACTAGCCTGACGCATCTTTTTTTTTTTTTCACTTTGATTTTCAGGGTGTCTTTGAATTCAGCCCTCTGTAGGTTGATAATTTATATTTTCATCAAATGGTGTGGCATCCTTTAATTCCCAACACATTACCCAGTCCATATCAGTTTAGATATCCAGCATGATTTTTTTTCCCAGTTGAGATCTGATGTATTTTCAAAGTGTTCTTTTCATTTTTTGAGCAGTGTATATTTTATTAACTTATCTATAGCACTAAATGTTTTCTTCTAGTGAAAATTATTAGAATAAAATGGAAATTATAATAAAAAAATAATTTGAAAGAATGCAAATTTAGTGTAAGTGAATCTGCATTTAAATCAATCTGAAAGAACTGTACCTGGGTAACTCTTACATCCACTACCAGAGTTATTTGCAGTGGAACAGAAAATGCTATGAAAAAAGAAAACTAGTCAGGTAAATCATTTGTTTTTACTTTCTGACAGAACATAAGGTGAAAATTCTGGACTATAAAATCACACATGCATTAGCTGCAAAATGTTGTTGGTTCCTAAGCATCTCCTACCTTTGCTTTCTTTAAGGTAGAACAGAAATTTCACAAAAGTCATGGTATGTATTCAGAAACTGATTGTTTATTGCCAATTTTGTAATGTAGCATTTGACTGCATAAAGTCTTATTGACTGAATTAAAAAGAGCTGCCTTCCACTCCACTCTGGCATCCTGAGCAAGCAGCACTTACAAATTGTGATCTATGGTGAGTAAAACTCCTCACATTGGCGAGATGCCCTTTCATTTATCATGGTGAGCGTAATCACTGTTTATCTGTTTCGCATCATGGCTCCTACCTGCACAGCAGTCACTTTTAGTGGCATTAAGTGAACATGTGAAATTCACGGTGCCAGAGAATATCACCTCTACCATATCCCTTGTGGGATTAAACCATAATATATGCAGAATCACATTCATCATAGCAAGGTGATACAATATTTCAAATGCAGAAATGGCAAGACATAAACAAAAAGAATTTAAACCCTACCAGGTTAGGGGTTCAGTAACGGCAAGTTACTTCTCTAAGTGCCACTAAGGGTAATAAATTTAGGCAAGTTTATGGGGTTGGGCTGATGAGCAAAACAAGGTATGAGGAAAAACCTGGGGAGTTAATGATGGAAAGGCATCCAGTAGAGCTGCGTGTTTGTGATTAGATCTCACCACATGGCAGATGAGTAATTCATCTACTTAAAGTGCTGCAGCTGCAGCCTAATGAGATAGTCCAAGACAGGAGGCCTGGCCACTTGCTCCCATTGACTCTGCTGTTATCAGTCACTTTAAATATGTGGTGGGGCCAGAACATAGAGCAACACAGGGGGGTTTGTCTCTGTGCTCTTATATCTTTTACTAGTGGACAAGCTAGTTTTTCGTGTCGAAATGTTTTTGTAAGGATATGGCTTGCACTGCATTGTAAAATGATTTGGTAATTTCTTTGTACAAATGCACCGATGCTAATGGTGCCTCTAAGTACATGAAAGGTTCATGTTCACTGTGGTCACATGATTCCAACAGTCCCTTTTAACAATACTGTGTCATTCCTAATACAGGGTAAATGTCATATAAAATTTCAGCAACAACAATTGATGATTGAAGTTTGAAGCCACATTTAAAAAGAGAACAGTTGTTGTTTTCAGTCATGTAGCAAAAAATGTTTCCATGACTTAGAATTTAAATTAGAGGGTTCTTCATTTGAAAAATATGTCAAGCACATACAGTATGAAGCAATTTGTAATGCTTATTATTATTATTATTATTATTATTATTATTATTATTATTATTATGATGATGATGAATAAACTCATGAAAGATGCAATAGTAAAGGTTTCCATCCAGTTTTATGTACATTTATTATGGCTGCAGTCAAGTGCTTTGGTCAGACATGAAATAAAAAATCCTCTTCCACATTTGTGTTTACATTATAAAGACATCTTTTAAAACCGTCTGATCTGGCTATGCAAACACCTCTTTACATTTCAAGTGCACTATAGTATCCTCATTGTTATGCTAAGAGGCCTGGATTCATATTTGAAGGGTTTGAGAAATCATGAGTAACAAAGGGATCAAGACTGAGTGAATGGGCTGAGAGTGCACGGTGGGAATGACAGAGTAGGCAGCTATAGCAGCAACATAGAGCTGCCAGTTCCTGTGCAGCTTTGCCTTCCAAAAGGCTTCTCATCCGACACAGAGCTGGGCATAAGAACCACTAGCTCAGTCAGGAGAAGCCCTAATAAGGAAAGGCCTTATGAATTATTGATTGTGGGTCCCCCCCACCACCACAGCCCAGCATCCCTTTAAGATACAGATTCCCTTTAAATCCAATAGGCTTTGCTGGGCTCTCAGTTGTGGCTCTCTGAGCACAGCAGCTCTTCAAGAGAAGGGGAGCAATGAATGTTCCAGAAAGAGAAACCAATTAGAGGCAGCACGGTGTCCTCTACCCTCCCTGTCCATTCCATGCTGCTATCCCATGATTCTTTAACTCCCCACCATTGGTTCAAGTCAAATCTTTCCCCAAGCAGTGCCCTCCTAATGTTCACCTGCCAATCTTGATCTGAGGTCCAGACGCTGCTTCCTATTTCATGTAGTCTTGTAGTCCCCCAGAGGTCAGACCCAACCACCTAGACTGACAGATTGCACTGTTTGCTTTTGATAGAAACAAACACACTCACAATCAGAATGATTAACCAACCAGTCAAATGCTCTATCCATGAGGAATTGGGGGCTATCTTTATGATTACATGGTCAGTGCATCCCCCAATCTCACTGTGCATTCTGGAAGCATGTCAGTCACCACTCAAGGACAGACAAAGCTATGTGCTAAGATGGTTAATGTTCTGCGCTTATATAGCATCTTTCAACCTCAGTGGTTCAACAAAGCACTTTACAGTGTTTCTCATTCTCATTCACCCATTCACAAAGACACTCAAATACCAATGGTGACTGAGCTGCCGTGCAAGGTGCCGGCCACTGGGAGCAACTTCAGGTGCAGTGTCTTGCTCAAGGACATTTCAGCACACGGAAGAACCTCTTTGGCTCACATTAGCTGACAGCTGTGCCTCTACTGTTAGAACCATGGCTGCATGTTGCAAAGACATGCATCCATGGAAGAAGAAGAAGAAGAATATGAATTAACCCATGATAGATGCAAAATGCATGAAATACCCCATCTATTTACAATAAATTAAGAACCAGGCAAACTTGTTTAATGAGATTTGTAGTAACAGTTGGTGGAGACTCTCAAAGATGACTCTCAGAGCATATTCTGAAATGTAAGTGCCCTAGAGCATTTTAGTTTACAGGAATTAACTAAACAAACCAGGAATTTAAAAATACAGAAAATGTGCTTGTTCTGCCTTCACAAATGCAAATATTCAGGTGTGGGGGGTTTTTTGTTTGTTTTATTTATTTTTTGTTTGTTTTATTTATTTTTTGTTTGTTTTTTTCTGATACAGAAAGCTGAATATGTGTATAGAATACTCAACAGGTATTTGCTTAGTGTTATTCATTCCCTCAACCAAATGATCCCAAACCCACTTCATGTACTGAGATTGTGGTGGATTGTGGCGGTCATAGATTTTGTGATATTTTAGTCAAAACTTGTATTTATTTATTTATTTGTTTGTGAGTGCTATAATTGAATTCACAAAAACCAGAAAACCAGACAAAATGTAATCATAGGGCTATTGACTTACATTAACAAAAATGTGGTCATTTGAACAAAGTCCAGAGAAAAATAAAATCTTAAATGAAGGCTTGAATTTCGTACCTGTTATGGCATCCAGGATAAGTCCACACAAATAAGAGTGGAGGGATATCTGGTATTCATGTGCTTGCACACCTCGAGGCAAGTTCTTCACTTATATATGACTGTGTATAGTATCCATTCCACCGCTCGCCATGCGAACCTCTGCTTCTCCCTCGTTCATCCAGGCAGGTCATAGGGGCTGCCAGATAAGCAGAGCTATATTGAAATATTCAACACCAGTCAGAGACTAGACCAGGGTGTTAATGCTTGATGTCTTGGTGTGCAGGATAGAGAGATGGATGAGGGTGGAAGAAGGGGAAGGCAGAGGGAAAAAGATGAACAGAAAGAAAAGAGTAAGAAAGTGGAGAAATGATGATGATCTTGGCAGGTCTAACTAATCTGAATAATTCTAATGGATGACATTTAGGGCTCCCTGTTAGTTTCCTGACATCCAGAGCCCTCTCCTGGCCAGATGGATTCCCCATATGTCGTTCTGCTTCTCTTTCCACTCATTCAACGTATCTACTCTGCCATACTCCACACCCCTGCCCTGTCATTACAGATCAGTACAGCTGATTGTTATCACATTGCTCTCTCAGCAATATGAAGCTGTAGTGTAAAAGCAATAGCAATTGAGTGGGCTGACAGTGTATTATCCAGGATCTCTCACTGTGACGTTTACCAGCATATTTGAAGTTTCACAAAATTACCCTGATGGAGAATGCAAATTACAAAAAGAAAAGAAATGTTTGCAAATTGAAAATAATATGTGAAATTACAGTGCTGGGGTAAAGTTTGCCTGTGCAGTTAGAACCCAGTGTTCTGTCTAATCACCCTAGAAAATAATTGATTCGAAAAAAGAACAGAGAGCAGACCTGATGTACTTAAAAAGTAAATGAACACATAGTTTCTCTATTCTTTCACCCTAGCTGCAACATGGTGTATAGCTTATCAGGTAAATAATCTGTTTACATTCGATTTTTCACCGTTAAAGTAATAGTATAGTGAGGAAGAATGTGGACATGAGGGATAAAAGGATGAAGATGAAACTCATTTGAATGTTGCTCTCTGGATTTTGTACAATTTGAACTTTTCCAGGGAAATGAAAAGCACTTAGAAATGTTATCCATTGTAGGTTGTTTCCTAGAAATTCCCCCCCCCACGGACATTTATTCAGTCCCACTAGAGGGTATTTTAAAGATAAACTGTACTAAAAAGGACACATCTTGATGTCTCTGCTAATGTAGGTCTCTTACAAATAAAAAGATTTTCCTTTCCTTCATGATTTTTAGAACCCATTCACTGAACAATACAGTCTGATGACAAAGAAGAAAAAAAAAACAAAGGCAAATATTACTATAAAAATTTCCATAATCATTATTGAAAACTGACAACTACAAATCAGTGGTCGTGAATGTAATATTCTTGATTAGAACTCCTCTAACCAGGGGTTAAAAAAAACTAACTTCTATTTATGCTCTTCTTTGTTATCTTTATAATTTCACACTTAAAAATGTCCATGTCATGCTGAGTTGGCTGAACTGACAAGACATTGTAGCATTTGTTGCATCAGTCTACTTCATGTCCTGCATTCTTTTCATTATCTTAGTGTCTATATCCCCAAAAACAGAAAAAAAACCCCTCCATATGGCTTTAAAATCTCAGTACATGTTTTCCATATCTCTTATATAGCTCTTTAAGCCTCAGAACAGAACAAAGCATTTTACAATGCTTCTCCTCCATGCACACACACTCTAATACCCAATTCCTGCTGAGATAGGCTGCAGCCCTCCTGCAATTCTTGACAGGATATACGGGTTTAGAAAATGGATGGGTATTTTCAGTGCACAGCAACCGAACTTGCAAAATGGAAACACACACTGTTAATTTCAACATTATTTAAATTCAGAACAGCAAATTAAAATATGTGGATTTTTTTCTTTTTTTTTAGTACTTTCTCTCAAATTAAATTATTTGCAGTTGTTTCACTCGGGCAGCACATCCCTCTTTCTAAAAGTGTGGAACATTCCGTGTTTGTTGCTTTTTTGAAGTCCTTCTTTTACCATCGACATTGTCAGTGAGCCCAGCAGTGTGCATTAGACATTAAAAGCTCCCTATATCTAAAATAGGCCTCTGAGCATTAGAAGGAGCTGCGCTGCTTTTAACTTGCTCTGGAAAATGAGAGCTTATGCTCCCTCAGTCCTTTGTTTCCTGATGGTTCCAACTCTACACTGCATCAGCTCTGAGGAGCTTGGGACTTCAGAGAACCCTCTTGAAGCCATAACATCAACCATGCAGAGAGTAACACAGAAAGCGTTACAAAAGTGCCCTGGGAATTGGACTTTTTTTCAGGATAATAAGTAGAAAGAGCTTGTGTTAACTTAGGAAAAAGTCGATTGAGAAACCCACATGTCACCTCTCCTGCCTTTTCTATAAGACCACTATGTGTAAAAGATAATTAATCTTGGGTTTAACTTAGGTAGGTGGGAGACTTGGGTTAAAAAAATGTTGAATCAAGTTAAAGGTGCAATGTGCTGTTCAACTGTGTGGTACATTTTGAACATTTTCCTTACAGAGCTCATCTAACTATGGAAAATAAATATTATAAGAAAAGTAAGAGAATAGCGTTAACCAAACAAATCTGAACTGGCTCACAAAACAACTCCAAGACTTGGTGTTGTGTTGTTCTTCCTATCAAAAGAAATGTATAAATGAATAAAATGAACTCAGGAAGGACCCACACATATTCTCTGAATGTGCCTACCTGGAAGCTAAAATATTGATGTTTTTGCCCAAGGACGCTTTCCTGTTCTTCTTCTGCAGGTCTGCTGAGCCCACAAGGTCTGAACACCAGCAGTCTGGGAGAAGGATGTGAAGGGGTCAAAGGGTTGGGAGCATGGGGGAAACCATGCTGAATGTCAAACTGAGGGGAAGACTCAGTAGAGAAGCCAAGGCAACAGCACAGCTCTGCACTCAGCTAGGAACTCTGGCCTGTTGATTGAAGTATTTTGTTCAATCTCCAACATCTACAGTGGTCAGTCAACAAGTGTGAGGTCTTCTGAGTCTCTTACTCACCCATTTATTTGTGAATTCCTGCAATACATCTGCCAAGTTTGAAGAAAATCAGTGAATGAAAAATGCATAAGAAAACATGTGCACATATACAACCTCAGACACATACACAATTTTGTTCTTTTTTTAAAGACGTTTGCTAAAATGCCTAAATGAATGTCTCTACTTAAGTGCAACAATTCCCTGCACAATTGTATAACCAATAAATGCGGATTAGCAAAGTGATGTTGTATTGTGCACAACTGATATTGCGGGGTCTCCGTAGGGGGGGGGGGGGGGTTGCCATGGCTTCAGCTTCATTTTAAGTTTCAGAAGGTGAAGTTTCACTTCTTTCTGCATAGGAAGCAAGGGATGATATGAGTTAACATAACAACTGTTCATTAGCACCACTGATGGGCTGATTAACTAGTCATTAAATCATTATGCACACTATGTGCCTAACAGTCATCTCCATATTTTTATCTACAGGCCTCGTAATTCCAAACTAATGCCAGGAAAGAAGAGGGTGGCTTGATCAACTTAATTAATACCCGATATTGTGTGAAGTGGATTGGATCAGCACTCTATGGAATAGAAATGAATGGAAGAGATGCTGATAAATGACACAGGGCCAGCATACAAACAGGCCAAAAGTGTTCAGGGAGGGGATAACCATCAAACAGAGAAAAAATCATGTTGTCTAAGTTCAAAATTAGAAAGTGGAAGACTTACTCAGGGATGGATTTAATTATGTCTGTATACACCCTGTTGGGTCAATCTAGCCATTAATAGAGCTCATATTTTTACATAAGGACATTAAACCCATCAACTTATTCATGACTCAGAGGTCTGGAACATGCACCAATACTGGTGGCTATTCAGATGCTGAGAGGGCCTGACCTCTTGTGTCACTTTCTTTACACTAATATCTAACTAATAAATTAAGTTATAAGCCAGTATTTCCTTTAGGAATGATTCAAGTCTTCTAGCTTTTATGAATAATGCTTCACACTGTAATAGACACCTCTGATAGGAGCCTTGGAAATCCAGGAAAATGACAACTGCAATTACTCTGTAAGCTAAGAATTTACATCATTCAAAAGATGAAAAATGTGCAGGTCTAAGGAATGAAATAGTGATTCATGTTCATATCCTCAAAGTGGGTATTCAAGCAGAGGGAGGAATGACATAAGAGCAGTGCCTCAGCATTGATAGGGTTGCTGAAACACCTTCAGACCTGTCATTACTGTTCCTCATGAAATGAGCATCAAAAGAGTGGAAGATCCCCCACGGTGACATTTAGAAAGTTGCCATACTAGCGCTTTGATATTTCAAACAGTTTGAGGTTTAAACATGCCGTCTTTGAAGCCTCCCAGTTTCAAGAGAATGTCAAAAATAATACAGGCACTTTGCAGAGGGGAGGATTTGCATAAGTTTTATCAAACTGTTTTTTTTTTTTTTCCCCTTTTTGATGAAATATGATGCTGCCCAACATATAGTACAGGCAAGCATAGTTCTAGAAAAAAAATTGTCTAGCCTATGAATGCGTCTGTCAAAATACTGCAGAAAAACCACACTGATATATAATCATGCTACAAGAGACTTTCCTAATTTTAATATTGTTAGTTTATAAAATAATATATATCTTGTATTTCTTGTATCTATTTCTACATCATAATAAATCGTACTAAAAACTTATGCAGTGACACAGCACACATTGTTTCCACTGGCTTCATGTTGCCAGTAACATCAGACTGATTGCCATTTGGTGGCACTGGTGCAGAATTAATTGTAATGTATCAATGTTAACCTAGTGTTTAAAATATTCATTAGGCTACTTTTCTCTGCACAAATGCTTTACAAGAAAACACTCACCAGCCACTTCATTCGGTACACCTTGCTAGTGCTGGATTGAACCCCATTTATTCCTTTAGAACTGCCTTAATTCTTCGTGGCATGACTTCAACAAGGTGCTAAAAACGTTCCTCAGAGATTTTGGCACTATGCAGTTGCTGCAAATTTGTTGGCTGCACATCCATGCTGTTGGGTTTGCCCTTGCTTGTGCTGCTGGAAGCAGCCATCAGAAGATGGGTACACTGAGGTCATAAAAGGAGGGTCAAAGGCCAAAAGTGTGCTAAGAAAATGTCCCTCACACCATTACACCACCACAGTACCCGCCTGACATTTTGATACAACACAGGATGGATCCATGCTTCATGTTGTTTACAACAAATTCTGACCCTACCATCCAAATATCGGAGCAGAAATTGAGACTCATCGGACCAGACAACATTTTTTCCAATCTTCTATTGCCTAATTCTGGTGAGCCTATGTGAACTGCAGCCTCCACTGACAGTAACAGCACCTGTTGTGGTCATCTGCTGCTACATCAAGGTTTGGCATGTTGTGCTTTCAGAGATGCTCTTCTGCATACCTTGGTTATAGTTATAGTGAGTCTTTTGACCTCTGGAATAAACAAGGCATTTTGACTCAGAGAACAGCTGTTCACTGGATACGTTCTCATTTTGGATCATGCTCTGAAAATCCCAGTACATCAGCAGTTTCTGAAATACTCAGACCAGCCCATCTGGCACCAAAAACCATGCCATTTTTCAAAGTCACTTAAATCACCTTTCTTCCCCTTTCTGACGCTCAGTTTGAACTTCAGCAGGTCACCTTGTCTACATGCATTGAATTGTTGCCATGTGATTGACAGATTAGATTAGTTATGTTAATGAATAATTGAACAGGTATACCTAATGAGGCCCCATTTAAACATATACAAAACAAATTTGCAGAGTAAAAAAAAATAAAAAAATCAGCAGCAGGATTTTAGGATCTGTCTCCACCAACTTAAACATTGTTCACCAGAACTGCGATAATGTAGGTGTATTTTTGCCCATAAACTGTTATTCATAAAAATATAGCTAGTTGCATTCTTTATAAATTTTTCAGTGAAACATCTGTTTACAATTTATGCAACTTCTGATTCTTCTACTTTTGTGATTTTATAATGATATTCAGTCTTGTACTTTTTTCTAAGTTGTTTTGAGAGATTAGAATCCAAAGGGAATTTATCCCCACTGTCCATGACAAGTGGCCCTGTTAAAATTGGCGCTCCTCCCCACCACCCGCAGCAGCCCGATAATGGTTTGTTATGGCCATGCCCTGAAAAGTGATGATACACCGCTTTGGCCAGCCATGCTTACTCACCGTTAAATAGGGATATCTCTTTTTTTCTGAACACCTTGCTCCGCTGCTCTGTCCATCATAATAAGAGCTCTTGTATCCCGGCCGTGGCTGTGAGAGAGTAATCGGTGTGAAGCAGGGAATAACATATCACTTGGTATGCCTGGAAGCCCCTGCAAAGCCACAGTCCTAATGAAATATTAATCTGCAGCTCCCCACTAATGATAATGCACTATCAAGCATGAGTTGGTCCAACTGAGGCAGGCAGTTCCCTGTCACACTCGTGTTATGAAAGGATATCCCTGCTATTACAGCCCACAAATGAGATTTGAATCTGTGAATTACAAAATAGTTAAAAGGGTGGATCATTGCCTTTATTAATTCTTTACAGCCGCTGATTTCCTCAGACAGTTGCACACACCTCTCAGCCAGTAGCCAGTTATATACAGCATGTGCCTATTAAACTGAGAGGATACACTTCTGCACTGTAGGTGGATTTCTTTCTCTGTCTCTTTCTCAGTTCTACTGTCTCCCATTGTCTTTTTCCCTATCATTAAAAGCAAATACACTTTTAACCATATTTTACACAACACCTGTGCAAAAGGATCAAATACTATTATTCTAAGATATGTTAACACTAGCTTGTTTTTTTGTATGAATTAGACTTAGTGTGTGTGTGTGTACATATATATATATATATATATATATATATATATATGTAGCATAGCAGAACACTGCTGTGTGTGTGCGTGCGCTCTTCTTTTAAGCTAAAAATGTATTTTTTTCACCACTTGAAAAGTCTGACAGTTTTTCTAATAATCAATCTCACCTCTACAGTTACAACAATTATTTTCATTTTTTTCTTGAATGAGACATAACTGGCTGAAGTTTGAAGTTTCTGAGTTTGTTCTTGTCTCCTGGAGCCTTTTTCAGGTTTCTCTGTTTTTTGTTTTTTTTTTTGTTTTCCCAGAAGCTCTAGTTTCCTCCCACAGTCCAAAGACATGCAGGTTACTGGTCACTTCAAATGGTTAACCGGTATGAATGTGATTTTCCCAAGTGGTGCCATCAGAGATACAGTTTACTAAATATTCACAACTACCTAACAGGAATTAGTCAGTGCTTGGCATTTTTATATATAAGAAATAATTCTTAAAAATTTTGGCTATTAATTGTTATGTTAACCATAGTTTACATTAATTTTTAGTTATTTGTAGTGTGATTGTCTTCATCTGCATTTGTGTTCACCTGTCTCTGTCATCCATCCATCTTCTTCCACTCATCCAATTTAGGGTTGCAGAGGCTGGAGACTGTCTCGGGGCAAAAGTCAGGGTACACCCTGAACAGGTCACTAGTCTATAGCAGGACTAATGTGGTGAGACAGACAACCATTTACACCTATTAGAACCACCTACAGAGGGAAGTTGGAGCAACTGGAGAAAACCCATGCAAGGTCAAGGAGAACATGTCAACTCCCAGCCAGACAGTGGCTTCAGACCCAGAACCTTGTTGCTGTGAGGCAGCAGTGTAAAGCACAGCACCCACATGCTGCATTTAAAAGCTACTTTCAGCTGCTCCCTTATTCACAAGTGGTCACAACAAAGGGTAGCTCTGCATATTTGATTTGGCAGATTTTTACACTAGATGCCCTTCCTGATGCATGCCTGAAGGGATATGTGTTTCCTCACAGTATCAAGCCAGTGAGCTTTCACTTGTTAGGTGTTTGTGTAATCACTACACTGTGGTGCCATTCATGTGCTGAGTCTGTTTTTTCTCATTGCTTATAGTATTAGTATTAGTTGTGGATTTTGGTTGCTGATTAATTGAGCAATTGGACATAATTAACACAACTTGACAGCTCTGTATGAAAATGTAGAACATTTTCTTGTATTGCAAATTCCCCAGTCAACACAAAATGGGTTAGCTAATACTTCACCATCCTCAGAGCTCATAGGTTGCTTTCAGACTTATACAAAATTACTACCTATCAAAGTCAAAGGTGTAAAACCTTCTAGAGACCAGACTAAGCAGGCAGACCTTGGTCCAATGAAAAGTGGTAATTTCAGTCTAGATACAGCTTTATCATAGTTTGAAATATTTCTAGTGTGAAAATTATCCTAGCTAAAAAAAGAGAAATGAGCTGCAGTAGCTGATGAGGTTCATAAAGTTAATAAATCATTAATGAGGTCAATAGGAAAAATACTTTGTGTCACTTTTCATCTGTTTCTCAGAGGAGAGAGAGAGAAAGCTGGGAAAGCAATGCCTGAAGTAGTAGTATATAAACAGTACACTATCAGTAGCAGTATAGCTATAGAGCAGGGGTGTCCAAACTTGCGGCCCGCGGGCCTCTTCCGGCCCCGCCCACTTCCGGTCCGCGAATTGATGTCAAAAATAACATGCAATTTGGCCCTTTAAGTTGCTTTTTTGACATTTCGCCTTCCCTTCCAATTAGGAGGGTTAAGCAAAATGTCAAAAAGTAACTATAGATAGCTATAGAGAGATAGCCCATGAACTCTAGTGATAAAAACACAAAGTAGGCATTCCATGTTACGTCCATACTAGCAACATGAACCCAGAACTAATCGGATGTTTTCAATGTAACAAAAATGCAAGCCTTGTTTTGGGCTTACATGTGTGAAAGTGCTCTTGGATTAATTGTAACATGACAAAATGAGACTGTCTAGCCATCAGTACAGGGTATCCTTATATTGTGTACATGTAGCTATAAACACAAAGGTATCCATCCACACAGAATGTGCTTTTGAAATGCAAGAGATCATATCTAGAGAGAAGTTTTACTGACTGACAGGCAAGTTCAAAGGGACTGTTTTATCACTTATCTTCAAATGTGGCTCTGTCCTACATTGAGACAACACAAGCCTCTTTAAACTTTGAATTAATTTTATTCTGTTGAGGAGGGAAACATTTTAGAGTAAAATAATAACACCTTCTATCTGTTCTGCAGCAGATGCTATCAGGGCTATCATAATGAAACTAGAGATCTAATCCACAGAGAAGCTTTGTTGTCAACAATGATTTAAAACTCACAGCACAGGCACCTCACTCAGACAAATCCTCTTAGCCACTAAAGATGTGACTGAAACTCGGCTCCCGCCACAAGGAATGGCAAACAGAGTTCCAAATGTCATTTTTCAGTAATAACCCTGCTTGTGTTGGAGAATTAGTACTGAATATCTTGGTAGAGCTGTATCAAAAATAGATGGTTGTTCCCTTGTCTGTTGAAAAGCTGAAGATTTCTGCCAGTATGGAGTCACTGCAGTACTGCTCCCGTTGAGGTCACGGGGTCAAGGACAATAGGAGGATGGCGCAAGAGAAAAATGAGTTCTTACATTCTCTGACAAGCCATGTCCCGAGTGCAATTTTCAATTACAGCTGTAGAGAGTTTGTGTGTGTGTGTGTGTGTGTGTGTGTGTGTGTGTGTGTGTGTGTGTGTGTGTGTGTGTGTGTGTGTGTGTGTGTGTGTGTGTGTGTATACTGTGCATCAGCGTTCATGTTTGTTGGTTTTGTGTATGGCATGTGTGCACCGCATGAGTGCACTCCCATACTTGCAATGTGAACACATGTGTGTGTGCATTTTCAGTAGGAGAGGCAGACAGCAGGGCCCTGGCACTGGGATCCCTGCCCATCAGGACTTGACGAAGAGAACAGATGGAGCTCTCTGAGGTGTGCTCTCAGCCCGGAGTTCCCTTCTTCAGCCTTGCAAGCTCACTACCACCCCCACCCCACACACACACACACACGTACTCACTACTCTGACCACTCCATACACCACAACCAGCTGTGCAATTTCATCAAAGCAAGGCAACTGATCATCTTTTTTATGGTAAAGCCACGAGCCATGATGCCCTGGGCTTCTTGAAATGCAAGGCGTCAGGTCCAGGTTGTACAATCCACAGCAATAAAAAACAAAGTAGATGAACTTAGTAATATGGAATATTGGTGCCTGGCCAGCCACACAGTCCCTAGTGATACAAATTAAATGAGTGTTGTTAAATTATATGAGTTTTTCCTGGCCCTTGAATGGGTTAGCATCATTTCCAGTCCTCAGTATTGATTCAGGCTTGTTTAATTTTGCACACAAGATTATTTAGTCTACCATACTTGGGCTTTATGAAATCTTTGAAGACTGAAACCCAACTTTGCAGTAATCAATACTTTTATATTAAAAATTGGTCAAATTGCTGCTCTTTGATGATTTATACACTCATGCTTTAGTTTCTTTGAGTATCTTGGCTAATGCTGTGGTTAAAAGTAAAGGGAGAACCTTAGATGGGTATTCACTTAAAGCAATGAGGTCTGGAACTTGAGACCGTTCGAAAGATATTCAGTTGATACAATTTCTCCCACTTCAATAAGTTACAAAATCTGCCTACTTATTAGTGATCTGATTATGTGAAAACATCTATTGCCACTTTGATATAATCATAGTGGGGTGAGTTGAATTTTTAACACACCTTTTGAATGTGAGTTGCCCACCTTAGGCTAGTAAGTCCTTTCTATGTAAATTCATAATGATAAAAGGATAACTGAATTAGTGCAATGAAACTGAATAACGACAGTAACCACTGGCCCTGGCGCACAAAGACCGGATTCAATCAGGCATTCTCAGCCAGTATGATTTTTGGTAGTGAGTAATATGAGTAATTGAGCTGACAGAACTTTTAATATCAGAATTATATAAAACAATAGTATAGTTATTGTTTAGCAGACAGAGCTGTCAATAGAAAAAGATTTGAATTCACTGCTGCATCCACATCCATACATTCTCTTAAGGCTGTTGCACGAAGATTAACTTTCTCTTTTTTAGCTATCTCTGTTCTCACCTGTCTGTTAAACAACTCTGAGTTTGTTTTTGTCAAGGCGTGAAAATTATTCTTGAAAGGGACCAGCTGTCTATTTATTTGTCAGAGGCATATTCTCATCAATACGCTATATAGGTTTTAATTAATCTGCAGACAGCCTCTGTATGTGTCCTTAAAGATAACGAAAGGCAAAGGCAGGGGAGGTGTGCTTTTTAATTTCCTAGCATTGTTTGTGCCTATGATTGCATTTCTCCTAACCAGAACTGTATGTATTCAGCAAACTCTCGATTCTGCCAGCTCACACAAGAAATCATTGTTTTTCAGCCAGTATTGTGATGCTGCTGCTGCTGCTGCTGCTGCTGCTGTTGTTTTCTTAAACTGTATTTACCCAGGAAAGACTGAGCCCTGCTTTTCACACATCACAGACTTACACCTGGGAGATGCTCTGTATGGTGCACCCCTGAGCAGATACACTAGAGCAGCTGGGGGTTGAAGACCTTGCTCAAGGGCACCTAATTAGTAGTTGGGGCAGGAGATTATTCGCTCCCTTCCTGCTCCCAGAGAAGGTCAATTCTGTGACCTTCTGCTTACAATCTTGCTTCGCTAACCTTGAGGCTACAGCCACCCTTGACTGTACAATAAAATTCAGAACATTCTACAGCACAGCGCAATCCAGCATTATCACATTAAGGTGTTTTCCATGTTTTTTTCTTCCCCCATAGTCCTGTGTGAGCTTAAAGGATGAAGCTAGTCTTTTTCCACATCCTAATAACCTCTATAATCTGCCCCAGTTGTTTCTCATTTATTATACTTTATCGATTTTCATCATCAGTCCTAAACCTCCCCTTAGCCCTTCTCCCAATGAATCACCCCCCCCCCCCCCCCCCCCTCACACACACACACACACACACACACACACATACACACACGTGCGCGCACACACAGAGTCTTGAGCTGATGTTGCAACTCCCAATCGATTCTATGCCCCAAGCATATGAAGTACTGTGCCATTTTATTTTCAGTATAATACATCACAATCATGCATGCTAATGGTTTATTGTTTTGCAGTCTGAACAAGTACTGAATGCATTGTGTGGTTGGGTTGTTGTCAAAATTATTAAATGCCATTTGCTATATGGAGATAACTTAAAGTGACAGCAAAGTTGTATTTCTGTCCATTTTGTAAGGTCTGTCACATTGAAGGCTTTTATCTGGACTGCATTTTATGTTTCTGGTCACCTGGCAAATGTTAATCTATTATTCAGTCCCCTTCACAACTATTAATTTAGAATTAATTATTTCATTATTCAGTCAAAGCTCTGTGCAACAGTATGAACTGCGAAATGCCTTCCTTTTCTACAACAAAGAGGTAGATGGGTTTTTAATAAACTTGTGACATACACAAAAATGTTTTACTTTTAATTCAGTGCTGTACGTGCAGAAGGGATCTGGTAACAGGGTCGGATCTACTTAGTGAACTTTCCACTGCTGTGTCTTTTCTAATTTCCTTTGACCAGACTTTTGTGTCACTGTGATCTCTATCTGTGGAAACAATGCCTTAAGGGATTAATAACTTGGGAGATGGAGGTGGTGATAAATGATGCCTAGATGGTCCTCTGTCTGAGACTGTACAAATTAACTCCAGTTCACTTGACATCATTTCTCTCTACACTGCACGCAGCTCCTCCATTATCTTACCATACCCTCCATTGTGTTTGATGTTCATTGTGAAAAATGCACATTTTAAAATAAAAAAAACAGTATCCTGAAACTCTAATAATGTTGGCAACTGACTCGCTAACAAAAGACAAGAACCAGAGTAACTTCGGTGCTGGGGTTTGCCGACAGCTGAGAATATACCAAAAATGATTGCTATTGATGCTCTGAGGCAGTCAAGAGTGAAGAGTTTTAATATGATAATATGAAGTGATGATTTGGAACAAATTTAGTGGTTTGCCTTTCAGTGCCTTTCAGAGTTGTAGAAAAATGTGTCGGCAATCCATATTCTGATCTGTGTCTCTCCCACAAATGATGTCTTGATGGCATTGACCTGGAACAATGAAAATAATCCTAATGAAATTCTTTTAGGTCTTGCTCCTTTGGGCAGCGAGGGCTACCTGTTGTGTTTCTCTATTTGCACACATCCATTTCATGTGGGGTTACTGCTGTCTCTTCAGACTATTTTCTTTCTGGTTGTCTGGCTTAAAAGTGATATAAACTTACCCACTGTGAAAGATTAAAGTGACGAGAGCTGCATTATCTACAGCAGGCTGTGTCTATCTACTACAGAGTGAAATCTAGGTAGTTTTTTCCCCAGTGAAATGACAAATGTTGCTGACAGATTTTAGAACCTACTTTATATTAAAACAATAAAATAACAGGAGAACTCACAACTTTGGGTTTCACAAGGGGTGCTTGTGAGATGTTCACGAGAATTTCTAATTTTTTTCTGGTAATTTTCAATCTGATTATTAAAGATTTTTACAGGGTTTCAACTGTTGTAAAATTCCTTACTGTAAGTATCAGGGACATCACAGCACCACAAGCCACTTTACAGCACTTGCCATTTTTATTTTACACGTCACACAATCAGCAGCACCGAGTTTTTGAGCAGTAGCCACCTTATAGCTGACACCTTCAGTAACCACAACAAGCTATTTTTTTATACACATATAAGTTTCTGTTTTAAAACAATAGTATCACCAATCACTCCTAAAGTCTGCTATAGTTGTCATTTGGACACAGGTGCCATCATTCAGTGCATGTCCAGTCATAAAGCCTAACTGACCAATCAGAATACATTAGCATAATGCTAGCATCTTTTGTGCAAAAGAACAAAAGAGAGGAAAACAAACACGTTCCTGTAAAATTCCTGTTAAAAAAAAAAAAATTAATTGATTAACATTAGCGTTGTTTTGTTTTGTTTTAAATGGGACATAAAGACTATCTCTCAAGTACGGCCCACATGTAATGCAGCCAGTTTTGGAACAATGCCTTTAATATCAAATGCACAGTATCCTTGTAGATTAGCTCTGTTAATACTCCCTTTGGGCAGTTAAGTGTAGCTAATTAATAAATAAGATAACTTTCGCTGTATGAGTTGACTATAGAACAAGAAAACACCAAAAGTGCTTCAGCAGTTTTATGCTCTGAACAGGGAGGCAGACTGTGTGCACTCATTTATGGCACCATGCATGCATTGGTCACCAAGATACCAATCTAATCGTGAAGGAAGTAACAAACACTGTTCACTCCAACACCAGTGTTTTATTGTTTAAGTTCACACACTAACTTTGTATGATATAACACTGTTTGGGTGCTTGGTTTACAAACTATTTTTTTTCCCCTGATGGCTTTGGTGAGTGTAGGACTGACTCAGATAGTGGCTGGAGTCATATGTAAATTCCAGGCTCTGTGATATGGGAAATGTTCCTTTGCATGAGCCTAAAATGTATCTAGCCCCCAGACACTTTTTTTTTTCTGACATTTAACCTTAATGCAACCACATTCTATCGTCAATTCTCCATTTCTGTGAAAAGGATCAATAATTCAGTCAAAGTAATAAAAAAAAACATGTTACTCAACAAATTATTGTTGGTTTTTATTGAAGCACTGTTTGTTTTTAGAAGAAATGCTCATGACTGTAAAAAGTAAGCTAGTTGACCAGGCATGCTATAATGATTACATCCTGGAGTTGTTGAGCCTGTGAAAATGACAGACTACATATGAAATGCTAAACTAATCTCTCAGAAGATTTCCTGCATATTACATTATACATATCAGCAAATGCAGCTTGCAAAAAAATGCAAAAATTACACTTTTTTTTTAAGCTTTTCCTTTTTATCATCTTCAAATTTTGTTTTGGACTTTGGCAGTTATTGAGGAATGGATCAAGAGCTCTAGAAAAGCTACTGAGTGCATGTTTCTATGAGAGAGTATGAGGATTCCTCGCTCAATACTTGCACATCAATGCAAATTGAAAAATTCTGGAATACCTCATCTTATGTACTCTCTTTTAGTAATATTTTTTATAATGTTTTGTAATGTATAATGCACTTATAGCTTCTCTGCTGCATTTGGAAACCATTTATTAATGGACTTTAAAGATGCTGAGTTACAGGATCTCTGCATCGCGTGGAGCTGTTCACAGTTTAGTGGGCTACAACTAGAAATATTCATGATTTGTCAAAGATCAAATAATGATATTTACCTAAGCGTAGTCAACATATTAGAGAGCCTGAGTGTGTACGAATGAAACATGATGGGGTTGTAAAACTGCTACAGAGTACTTTCTTGCCACACAGTTTAGTGGATTAAGGAGTGCTACAGTCACACTCGCTTAAACGTTTGTGTCAACAAGCAAAGCAAGTCACTGGCTGAATCAATGCACTGCACGCTGTCTTGGATGCTTTAGAGGTTATGCAAATGAATGAAGCTAGAATGTGACATTTTGAAAGCCCTGAATGGATCACCCCTATTAGCAAAGGCTTTGACGGATCTTAAAAGGTACTTTCCTCTCCCACGATGGTGGTTTATTCTACTCTCTCACTCCTCTTTCAGCATGATTTGTGGTCAGGAGGGTCAGCGGTGAGTTCATATAAAACAAACATAGCCTCCGCTGTAGGGGAGCCCACCTGTGAAATGGAAGCCCTCAGTTAAAAAAAAAAGAAAAAAAAAAAAAAAAGCTGTTGGATTCAGGAACCACAGAGCACATAAGTGATTCTGTGTTGCATCAGACTGTGCAAAAAAATGTGGCAAAGAAAGGAGGGCTTACTGAAACCAAGATTCTGCATTTTATCATTCTGTTGTTTCACAGTACTGATTCATGGAAATGAGGTACAACAAGCTGTCCTTAGCTACAGAGTCAACAGTCGAGCATTCCCAAAACAACAACCAGAGCCAATAATTGCTCATAGTCAAAATTATTACAAGGTAAACACACATCATAAAATGAGAACAAAATGTCATATTCACTCTCCCCAATGAAGGGTGGGTATTGTTTGCACAGCGCCCAAATGACATGCTAACCTTTATAAAAATTGGTTGCAGCAATTAACTGATGGGATGACAATAGGAACACCCAAAAGCAAAGTGTGATGGATGAGGCTGCAATTATCTGGTTGAAAGTCCTTAAACAGAATGAGTGAGAGAAGAATAGAGAGGATGATTAAATTCTGACATACGCAAGTGCTCAATTAGAGGTGGGATGTAAAATCCCTGGAGTAACCTACAATTCCTGTAAACAGTGTTGGCAAATGATGAGTCTGTGGCTCCATATACCTTAAGATGGACTGGGCTTCTTCAGCAGAGTAAGGAAAATTAGATAAGTAGATTATGCATCTAGCAACTCCTCGTGATAATAATCACCATTAACTAACATAAACATTAACTATGATTTTTTTTTTTTTTTTTTTTTAGCAAATTGGTGAGAAGAGACATTCATGTGAAAAAGAATTGTGTTGACATTTGTTTTTTTTTCTGAAATTTTCAAGCATAAGTTATGAAGCTAAGAACAACGAGATAAAAGACATGACAATATTATCATTAAAACTGCATTGCATAGGCTATAAACTCAGACAACAGCTCCTCTTTTATGAGAAATGTTCTATTTGTCATCCACCCTCCAGCCACCTTATGGCACTTTAAACAATTTAAAGTGGTGGAACTGTGGAAAACAAAATAAATGGGGTAAATTGGGGTGATACTGATGCTCTTCCCATGCTGTAAAACTGCTAAATTCTATATTGTGAAAGTACAATAGACTCTGAGACAACTATTCATTCACAAACTGACTTACATGTCGTCCAATCAAGATAATGAGCAAAGTAGGTAACTGGACATTTGTTTTTTTCTGCTTGTTCAGCAGTTGTAAAGAAATGTACATCAGGAATCTTTAAAATTCACTTTTTGAGACAGTTTCCCCTCCATCATCTACAAAGTTGAGCTATCAACTACAGTATTTGATGGGAAAAAAATACTTTAATGCTTGTTGTTCTGAAATATCCTGTTTTGGTGTCAACATCCAACTTTTAAGCCTCCCATTCAAAGTACAGTACTGTACTCGCCCAGGGTAGGGGTCGGGTGGTTCCTTGGGGACCGGGCTGGTGGCGTCCTGGGATCGCTGTTGGCCCTGGGGTGGTTTCCACTTGTCCCGTCTTCAGAGGGTGGGTAGCTATGGATGAATGTGTGTCTTTGTGTATTTGTCACCGTCTCCGTGAGTATGGGTGGGTGAGTGAATGTGTATGTATGGCGTATCTGTATGTGGGTAAGTATGTATGGGTATGTATGAGTATCTGTGCATAAATGTGTACACGGGTGTGTGGGTGTGTTTGTATGTATGGCTGGACCTGGGTCTGGGCCTTGTGCCTTGCCTCCTGGCCGCTCCTTGCTGGTTACCTCCTCCCCCCTGTCCCCCTGGGGTGGGGGTGCCTCAGGGCTCCTGGGTGGGGCTGGATGTTCTGGCGTGGGTGCTGGCCTGCTCCCCTTGGGGGTGCGGTGCGGGGCTGCGTTGGCTTCTTCGGCGTGGGGGGGGGCTCTGTGGAGGGTCGGGCGGTCCTTGGGTGCCATGGGCCCGGGGGCCCTGCCGCCAGCCAGTGCAGGGGGCTGGCCGCTGGGGGGGGACTGGCTTCTCATCGCCTTGGGTTCCCTGGAGCCCTTGCTCCTCGACTGGGGGGGCTCCGTCTGAGACCACCCTCTCCCGTCTGCTGGGGTGGGTGTGCGGTTGTCTTTGGATTGAGTAGCCACGGGTCTTCCTGGCTCTTGATGGGCTGCTGGTAGCCTGGGTTTCCTGAGGCTTTCTCTACCTGCCTCTAGCTTCTGATGGGTGGAGCTGCAGCGTTTTGCCCTCATTGGTAAGTACGTTCCATGACACAGACACAAACATGACACAGACACAAACACCCACTCAATCACAACTCAACAAAATTGTTGGTGTACGTAACATGCTTTGTTAGTTTTGTTTTTCACACACAAATTTATTTTTGCAAGTATTGATAGTATTTTTTAATGTTAAAGTGATGAACTCTTTGATTAATTTACTTGTGCTCTTTCCCCTTTTTTTTTTCTTTCTATTCTCCTTTTTTTGCTCTCTTTCTCTCTCCCTTTTTCTTTTCTTTATTTTCCTTTTCTTCAGCCTGTCAGCTCTGGCTGTTACGTTGTATGTTAAAAATAACTCAGATAAATAAAATAAAGGGTTAAAACATCAACAAGAAGAGCCTATTGAGAACCTATAGAGCTCATCTTGAAATAGCAAATATGTTTGGCACAACAACGCATTCAGATCACAGTTCTGCTTGCAAGATCTACCAGACATGACAGGCTTTAAAAAAAAAAAAAAAAAAAAAAGTACAGTACTGTTTCATAGACCACTATATAGTGTCTTAGATGCGGCCTTTATTTGTGTTAAAGATACAGCATAAGGAAATTTGTATTATTTATGAGTACTGAGGGTTATATTCCTAGTCAATCAGAGGTGTTGGTCATAAATAATGCATGTGTTATCTATGTAGCTACTCAAACAGGCTATCTGGAGGATAAAGTGGAATCTGGTATTTAGAGAAATATAAATTTGGAGAACTGTAAACAACTTTAGGTAAATAATGCCAAATTTCTTTAAGAATTCAGGACTTTTTAAGGCAATATGATACCAAATGAAATTGATTCTATTGTACAAGCTACCACTTAAAAAAGAAGACAGAAAAACACAGGAAAAACAAGCTCTTGAGCTGAACATACAGCCTAATGAATTATTTTACTCAGTTTGGACAGTCATGTCACTGGAGAGACATGATTGCCAGTGTTGATACCTCTTAGGAAGGATGCCCATAGTAAGGGGGAAAAAAATACAGGTTTGAATTAGGGATGGCACAATACTACTTTTTTATGTCCGATACCGATACCGATATTTTACATTTAGATATCGGCCGATACCGATATAAATCCGATATTTAAAATTGATCCAGGCATTTAAAAACATTAAAAAAAAGAAAAAAAACAAAGAAGTCCAGGGCGGGCAGAGCTTTTTAGGCAGTGGCACCAAAGCTCTGGAACTGTTTACCACTCCAGCTCAATTTAGCTGACTCTGTGGCGTCATTTAAAAAATAGTTGAAAACTTTTCTGTTTAACCAGGCTTTCTGGTTTCTGACTTTATTTTTATTCTTTTTCTTTTAATATGGTAATGTTATTATGTTTTTAACATAGTGTTTTCTGGGGGTGGGGGGGTGATATTGTGTTTTAATTATTGTACAGCGCTTTTCTGTCTGTGAAAAATGCTATATAAATAAACTTTACTTACAACAATAACTATCACCTGAATCCTGTTGCTTCTGTGTGAGAAGGTGATGCTTATGGCATGTTGCAAATTTCATTAGGGCTGCAATTATCAATTATTTTAGCAATTGTGTATTCTATTTATATTGATTACCCAAGTAACTGGATAAGAAATACTTTTTTTCATATTAACAGTTCATCTGCATATTTTAACTTCTGTACTGCAGTTTTTCCCTGTGTGAAACAAACAGGGTGGATGGAGCAGCTACAAAGTTCTCTTTTCTTCACTTACTGATCAGGTGGTTGATGAAGAACCTCCAGCTGTTTCCCAGTAAAGGTTTAATGGAGGTTACAGGGACGAAAAGGCTTCTTTTCGACACTAGAAAAACATTTCCTTCTGCTCCATCTGAGCGCGCTGGCTCCGCGTCTTTCCGCTTGTGCAGACAGACTACACGTAAATCAGCTGACTGCTGCTGTTGCGTCATCAGTGTTCACGTGAAAAACTAGGGGCTGTGTGAGCGCAATCTTGTAATGCTTTATATTCACAAGCATTCTCCTAAATACGTTTCTACTGCAGCTCTATATTTAGTCACAAATCAGGGATTAAAGTATCAAAAATATTTTGACGGGGAAGGGGTTCTTCCGGTACCGGATGGTCACTAGTGCTAATAGCTGCGCTCGCTAGCAGTATGTCCGGGAGCTGAAGTAGAGAAAAAAATAACAGCTGATTCTTAGCACAGCGAGCACAACACACAAACAAGGCAGAGAGCGGTGGAGGCGGAAAAACATGTCAGCGATGATCGCTCAGTGTCAAAGGGAATCGGTCGCAGCGACGGAGGATCTGAGGGGGTTGTTTTCTAACTCCTGATCCCCCACTCCATTCCAGTAGGTGGCGGTAATGCAGCTCTTAGCTGGTTTGGTCAACCGCAAACCCACAAGAAGAAGAAGACGACTGAGCCCTGTAATGCAGCTAATGTGAGCGAAACGTTATTTAATGTATCGGATTACATTTTTTTATTTCTTTCCGATATCTGATCCAGTAATTTAGGCCAGTATCGGACCGATACCGATACTGAATATCAGATCGGCGCATCCCTAGTTTGAATAAATGGAGTGGTCATTACTCAAAGTCTAACACACATAATATCCTAATATTCTCTTAAAGATTAAGCAATATACTTGATACCATTTATCATCAATAGATAAACATTAGGAAATACACTCAAGTACTCAAAAAAGTGTAACCTCCTATTTGCTAAAATGATGTGTTACTACCAGGGGCGGTTTTAGGGGCGGGGCCACAGGGGCATTGGCCCCATCTGAAATCTGATTGGCCCCCTGAAGTGCCCCTGTCCTGTCACTCATCTGTCCTTTGTCCGAGAGCGAGGATCAAATTATAGGTGGATGCAATTCCATGCCGAAACACCAGTAGCGCTAATGAGCCTAAATAGGAATGTCCAGCATGAATAAAGCTTACAGAAGACAAAGATTTGAATCTCGTGGAGAAAGTTTTTTAACCGACAACCAATGCCAGTGTATATTTTGAGGAATTTGTTGGTAATGATAAGTCATAAATTCCTTTTTACTCACAGCTGTCACACAGTGTAAGTCTGACAAAGATTAAATTAAGAAGCAAAGTTATTTAAGCGTAATGTTAACTGAGGCCCTACTTGTGTTTGGACATAAATGTTAGCATTTCACTCATTCATGTAATACTAATTTATGTACTTCTTTGTAATTTGCATTTGTGTGTTAACATTAACTATAATGTTTGGCAGTGACAGAGAAGAATATGAAAAGAAAGGGTCAGTCTCAGGAGGGAATTCAGCAGTTTTTGAGCAAAAGAGTGAGTCTGCCAGCTGAAAATGAGCAGGGTGAGAGGAGGGAGAGAGCAGCAGAACACAATAGACCAGAGGCTGGTCAGGAGCAGGGCACCTCCAGTCCTGTTTCATCAGGTCAGAAATCATTTAGGGAGAGCAACAACAGTTAATGCTGTAATGTATGAAATGTCTGATATTGTTATTTAGTGAAATGGCACATAAGTTCACTGAATTCTTATTACTCATGGTGATAAGATTTACCATAACTTTAATGTAATGGCTTTAATTTTTATTGGTCCGTATATCACCACATTTACCACAAATACTTGGCCCCTCTATGAATACTGTGGCCCCTTGATGGCCCCTTATTCAGAAAAATCCTAGATCCGCCACTGGTTACTACATGTCTGCATGCCAGCATGTCATTGGTACTCCTATATATTAAGCAAGGTGCTATTCACCAGTAGAAGCTTGTCTTAATTAAGCTCTACTTTAGTCCCAGCATGAAAGACAGGAAAATTATCACACTAGGAGCAGAAAGTTCAGCGACAAACACCATGCAGTCATTCATGAATACCAAGGGACTCGAACCGAGTAAGAAATGTGACAAAGGATCAAAGTCATGAATATTAAAATCTAAAGGCATGGAAGGTAAAATCAAAGTTAGATGAGCAAAGTTTATATTATGTTGAAGAGACTGTTCTCTCTCAAATAATCTTATACAGTACAATCCATTTAAAATAAAAATAGTGCATCTAGGATGTTAAGATACCGCAGTGCTCCTGATGTGTGCTTCAAAATAATACAGTAAACAATGTACAAATCAAACTGAAAGGTGAAGACCTTAGTTCTATGACTGGGGGCGCTGCCATCTGTCACCTCTTTAACTCCTCAGTTTGATTTTAGAATGAACTGCTGGAAAAACACACACACAAAAATATAGACAGGATCAGGCCCCCAGCTCACTGAATCCACGATAGTTAGAGCTTTAGAGAGGTTTCCTATATTTATTGTAGATTGCCTGTTCTGACTGTTGCAGAAGCATGACAGAAGACAACTTTTAAAAAATAAACTCAGCGCTGAACTTGCTTGTGTCCCAAACAAGCACACTATGGCTTTTTCACGCTAGACTTAAAATGGGACAGCAACTTCCAATTTATCGCAGTTAATTGCAATATTATAACAAACAGATTGCACGTAATTGCCAACTTGACCCCATTTGGTTGCAAACTGATAAAAGACTGACTTCATCTTATTGCTGTTTTATCAGACAGCAACTGCCTGCTAGCGCTTGGAGACCTGGTCCCTGTCTTTGAAGCAACCATTTCAAAGCCAGCAAAAATGATCTCAACTTCACTGCACACAGTCACAATATTTTTGGTTGTGCCATGGTCTCCGACCACTGTTTTCCCTAGTGTAACTGCAGCATTAGCTGAATGGCTTTCAAAAGCTGTAAAAGGACAGACGCAAACAGATGAATACAAAGATTCCTTCATTTATTAGCAAGATTTACAGAACAGACAGACAAGGAGCTGATTTAGGTCAAAGGAGTCACACTTTCACCTTAGGACTGCCTCCCCTGCTACAATCTTTTATTGCTGAGCAACTTAACTGAAGCAGTTTCCTTTATCAAGGACACTTAAGAGGCAGCTGAGAAGGAAAGTGAGAGCATTTCTTCTTATTATTCGTCCCAGACCAGGTTTTTTACAGCCAAAATTCTACCAATGACCTTGTCAAATGCTTTAGTTCTATAGCCACTAGGCAGCCACTGTGCCAAAAAATTGATGACTTCTACAACCACTCCATTTAGTGTTCTAACATGATGTGCTATGGAAAACTGTATTTTCATTTTGTCACCCCCAATTCACAAATAGATCCTTGTTTCTCCATTGCATATTTCACCAGAGGACAATGGAGTCACACAAAACGTTACACAAATCTCTTCCCGGTGTCTGACATCTAATCTAATACCGTCCTCAATCCATTTATTTTCACTCCTGCTTTACAGACTATTATGTTTTTAACATTTGAGACTTCCAGTGCCCAGGCCCTCCTTTATCTTATTGAGTGACTTCTCAGCTAGGCAGGATACTTGGTTTGCCATTTGTATGGGTGCAGGACGCTTCATAAAACTCCAATGAGTCATTGAGGTTGACTATCCGGGCTCTTTACCAGATCGGAGCTTTTCAAGGACTTTAGCTGATTCAATCCAACAGTTTGTCCAAGAATGACATGAAAAAGGAGCAATCAGCGAGAAAAATGAAAATGATAGAATCATGTTGAGAAGCTATGATTACTGCTGTCAAGAGCGCCATCGTATATATTGCGTGTGAGGTAGGTTTCTCGTGTGGATGTTTTGTTATTTCTTTTTCTGGTGCTGCATGCATCAGCGTTCAACCAAAATAGTTGACTTCAATAAAGGGTTGACTCTTTATTCTGATATTCTCATCTCTCGCTTCAGGCAAAGACAGCAATACACCAAATGCACACCCACATGCATCATTTCAACAGCATCCCTTTTTGGTGACAAGTCCGTTCCCACAAGCATTATCTAACATAATATTTCACTCCATAATTCACTCCATAATAGCGAGGCTTTTAGGGGAAGGGTAGACTAATGTAAAAATGCAAGAGAAGAAATTTTAATTGCCTGCCATCATATCTATTTGATCACATTTACAAAACCATTTTTTTTCTTCTTCGTATCTTGGTCCCACACAGCCTGCTTGAGTCTTTAAAATGAAGACACGTTTTTATATAAAGTGATTAATGTTGTGCCGCAGTGTAGGCTGTAATTTTAGAATTATTTATTTAAGAATTATTTATTGACTTCAGGCAGGGGCCTTTGGCTCTGGGTGACATATGAGTGTAAGCAACATGTGCTACAATGCAGTACCTGCAGTACACAGATGATGAAGTCATGCATTCAGAATCACATTAGCATGGCTTTGACCAGTTTTACATAACGTATCCCCAGATACCGTGGCTCCCACTGGGACTTGAATAACGCATAAGGCCTCATGCAGTATCTTCCTGTGTTCTAAATACCCCCTCTCAACTTTTTATAAATGTGCAGTATTTATCATTTGGAATTCTACCACAAAAGCCTCTGTGTATCACTGGGGGAAGGAGCGAGAAATGGCAAAGGGAGTACTGGAATAAATTATTCGCAGACAAATCTTTTATTCCAACACAGAGCGCAGAAAACAAGTGTGCCAGCTCCCCCAGTAATTCAAGAGGTACTTTTCTTTTGTTCTGCCCTTTGTTTTTTGCGTGAATGTGGAAATAGAAGTTGCCAAATAAGGCTCCTCCCATTTCCCAGTTCCCCTAAAAACTTTGTCTGTCCTCCTCTTTCACTTTGGCAACCTCTATTAAGTAATAGATCATTACCTTTTGTTGATTTTCAGTAATGTGCACCTCTAAGTCACATCCATAATTTAAATGGTAAGTGACACACTCAGAGTCTAGACTCAGAGTTGGCAGGTGCATGCCTTCCAGTATTTATTAAGTTTGCCAATTGAATAAATTACCTGTGGTAGCCATATAATTGAGTTGACCTTATAAAATAACAAGACGGATGTCTCTGATGTGCCACAATGGGCGCCACACCTTCCTCCTCCCTGTGTGACCCCCCCCCCTTTCATTGTTCGGACTAGATTCCTCTTGTTAAGACTTCATTACTGCCACACTATCAATATTTCATCCTTATTCTCTGCTTTTGGTTGCATTGTAGATGACAGTCACAGAGGAGGAAAGACTTCGTCAAAGGACTGAGATTGAGGAAAAGGGAGAGGAAGCTGTTTCATCACGCATCAACTGATGAATGTGATGAAGCAAACTTGGCTCTTGGATGGGGTATCGCAAAATGACTCACAGACCTAAATTAATAAGTATTCTCATTAGATCATGTTTGAGAGTTCTGCATGATAAGTGGAGCTTCCATATGAGACATTCTGCTTTCAAACCCTTTGTTTCCCAAAATGGTCAAATTTAAACCCGTGAACAGTTCACACATCAATTGATAGAACAACTCTAATTATAGGTGATATTACTTCATTATAAGCTGTATTTTTCAACAGGGTCTTGCTTTTCATTTTTACTGTATTATTCCTAACTGGATGTGTTAGCGTTTGGGAGTTTATCTCGGAATCGGAGTGTGTTACAAACTTTGTTTCCACCATCAGTCCAGGGATTTGAACTGACGGCTTTCCCTCACAAATCCACCTCGTCTTACCTTTAGCTTGCTACCTACCTTCTTGGGAGCACTAAGGCTTGGTAAAAAACTTCATCATTGCAGTGCCCAAGGACTGCACTCAAAGCTGCTTCTGGATAAAACTCTCTAAGTCTTAGAATAGCATTCTGTTGTTTTTCAGTAAAGCATGTTCACTCTGCCAGCACAGTCTCTTGATCATGTCGAGTGTTGCGTTGCAGTTTCTTCAGGAATGTTTCAAGGCCTGCCTTGTTGTTACACCTGGGGTTCAAGTGTGTGCTTAAATTATTGATGCCTACAGGTGCATGTAGTACAGTAAATGATGCATAACCCTCATCTATTCCAACCAAGGTCTGTATTTAGAAAGTGATATTCACCACTACGAGATTTTATTCACTCTAAATGATTACTGAATGTAATACATGGCCACTCTCGTAATATTTAGCAAGATTATCATTTACTCATGGTGCAAAAGAGGGAGGGATTGCATTATCTCTCCACTTCCACAGCAAAAGTACTGCAGTAATGCAGATGTTTTGTACCACATCAAAATGTGTTTGCTTAGTATATGTTTATGTGTACGCGTTTGCTCAAGTGCTGCTTTAGTGCTTGTGAGACGTGTGTATTTGCTGTACTGCTTGTATGTACTAAATACACATGTGTAATTGTAGTTGTGTGTGTGTGTGTGTGTGTGTGTGTGTGTGTGTGTGTGTGTGTGTGTGTGTGTGTGTGTGTGTGTGTGTGTGTGTGTGTGTGTGTGTGTGTGTGTGTGTGAGAGAGAGGGAGAGATCTTGAGATACCTGTTTGTTTGGCTCCAGGCTTTCAGACTGTCAGTGCGAGGGCTGTGTAGTGAAACAAAACATGCTGTCATCTCCGTAACAAGTCTAGCCGCCGGGACTCAACACACACCTCAGTGAGACAAGATGCTATGGCACAGCCTCTAACTCTCCACATTCTGGCTCTGCAGTTGACACTTAGGACCACAGCTGCTCAGGAGATAATGCAAAGGAATGAAACACAGTTTTGTTGGCATTTCTTTTCAGTAGTTCTTTGAGCTTTGTGCGGCTCACTCACTTTGTCTAAGTACATTACATGAGGCAAATTTGACAAGATGTTAATCTACTTGGGAAATCAGCTTTGGTTTGAGAGATAAGGCATCACACGGGCTGATACCTGAAGATAAATGTGATCATCTAAAAGGAGGTGAAAAGGCCTTCACTCTTTGAAGATTTATTTTCCTACCCTGCAATTCTGAGCCAACCTTCATGTTGTTTGTCTTTGCCCATCTGTTGTCTAAACACCATGCTCCTAGAGGCACATCAGGCCAGGTCTGTAAGCTGTTACAGACGGGAAGTCAAGCGCCTCTTTCAATTACTTTCTTATTGGCTTAGGCCTCCCTCTGGACAGGCCAGGGCCAGTGTCAATCCTGCTCATAATGAGAGGAGATCTCTCCCCTTGGAGGAAGTGTCTCTTTGGGTTTATGTTACGTGTTCTCCTAACTCGGCAAATAGGAAATGCACGGGTTGAGCATTTTCTGTTTGACCATATGTGTGTACAGCACATGAGTATGTGTAGCCACGGTGTGTCCTCCTCTATACTTTACCTCTTTACTTTAACATTTTGTCTTGTCATAATCACTTCACACAGGTGTAATCCTTTCCCAATCTCAGTCATCTGTCTAAACATAATCTGTGACCAACTAAGCATCGTTTTTGGAGCCACATTTGACATTTTGTTCGACAGAGGACACTGCCCTTTTGCTTGCCAGCTAGTTGTCTGGTGTTGCTGGCCAGTACAAAACACCAAAACCTCTCCCTGACCTAAATCTAATTTTTTTTTTTTTTTTTTTTGCTCTTCCCCAGGGATTGCATGTGTGTTGTGTGTATGTGTGTGTGTGTGTGTGTGTGTCAGGGATGTGAGTGTGTGTTTGTATTTCCCAGCCAGACAGCTGTATGCCAGCCCAGTGTGAAGGTCAGGGTACAGCCCGACTAGCAGCAGGAGATGTCACACCAGGACAGGCCATGGCAGCCATGCACAAAATTGCCTCAACAGATCACAGACCTCCACCCATCTGCTGTGACGCCAGATTGGGGGTTGCAGAAGGTTGAATTCAATGGTCGAGCTAATAGCGCTCAGTGAGATTCACCACAGTAGCATAGACCGATTTGTAAATTGAGCGTTTGGTCCCTCAGAGATTTGGGAATTAATGAGATAGTATTCAAATGCTCTGGGATTGCTATTAAGGTTCCACTATAGACACAGAATGAGCATATGTTGTGTGTGATTCCCAGTAATTCTCACGGTCTTCGTCGCTTGGTTTCTCATTTAATTTACAGTAATAAGAGTTTTGGTATTTCAGCAGCAGTCTTAAATGTTGCAAGTAGACATTTGATATCCTGTTATTGAAAGGTGTAATACACCTGTCTTTGTGGATGTGCCAAAACAGCATTTTTAAAGCAGCAGACATAGTTGGTAGGCACACTTTGCTGTCCACTTGATCTAAGAGAAAAAAAAATAATGTCTTTATAACTTTGGCAGCATATAAATATAAGTCATACCTCCACCTGTGACTGTGGTAGAACACCAGCCCAGCTGTCAGAGTAAACAAACATATTGCTGTCTTGTCAATAGGAAAAAAAAAAAAACATGTACAAGCCAAAAAGGAGGATTTTATGTTTTCTAAGCTTGCTGGAGTACACACCTCAACAGCAAGGTGTTGTCACAAAAGTGATGCAATGGAAGTGGAATGAAACTATAAATTAGCAGCATACCATCCACTTTCTAGAAACCTGTCAGAGTCAAACATGTAAACACCAGCATCATCTTGCAAGTGCATCGCTAAAATGATTTGTCTTGACTGAGGAGAAGAATGAACTGACAATTGTAGAGCAGTGACTAAGTTTCTGTGTCAAAGTTTAATTACATTCTCATACTGTGGAAATTATAAAACTGCTGACCTGTGGGAGAATTTGATGGCTTGCAGTCACACTGCATAGAATATGTATTATTATTATATACAGCTTTGAGATTGGTTGTGGGGCTGAACAGAAAGTCTGCGAGAAAGTGCTTTTCTGTCGGCAGTTTCTATTTCGGTTTCCGTTCCTTGTGGCTGATGTGTCCCATCTTGGAGGAGTCAATCTTCCTCACAAAGGAGGAGCCTGCCTTCCCTAGGGACATCGTTTATTCATGTATCAGATTTATTTTTTGCTGCCATGGCCTCCCTGGATTCACACCGCATTTATTACAGGGGGGTAATGAGAATTGAATTCATATGGCGAAGCCCCACATGCACTGTGTGACTTGAGTGCAGTGTGAAGGTCTCCTCCCTCTACTACAGCTGACTGTAACATCAGAACCAAAGTTGTGATAGAAATTTGCAGTTATAAAAAAAAAAATCTTGAAAGTTTTCAAGGAGAGAAATAATGTAAGTTTGGAGTTTTGTTTTTTTTTTAAGTATTTAAGGATTAAAGTTTGTTTGTTTGCTGGGGGGGGGGGGGGGGGGGGGGGGGGGCAATTGAGCTGCTGGTAGAAACAAAATCTCAGCAGCTCTTTGGAAAAATGTAGAACATCAACAACATGAAATAAGCGATCGCATAGATGCATATCTCGTCTTATGTTATTCCAAACAACACGGTTCCAAGATCTTCAAGTATCTGTAAAGGGAAAACTGCTCAGAAGACATAACTGGCTGCAATTCTCCAAATAGAACAATCTTCACACTTTAGTTGTGTCCCAGATCTATACCTCATACTAATTCTTAAAGACTTTTTTAGTGTGCACAGTGTTCACAGTCGGAAATGACAAAATTAAGTGCATTCACAGATGTCAGTTCAAAATGAGCTTGACTTCCAAGTGTGCTATTGATGGATACTATTTTCCCATAACGCGGTGCACAAAGGAAAAAGAGGAGCTGCTCGCAGTTTAAAAAAATAAATAAGTAAATAAAACAATTTGTTGAACACAGTACAACAGCTCCAGGAACATCTCTGAAAGCCAAAACTAAAATATTACATCTGAGGAAACACAATTTTCTTTGTCTTTGTGCACTTTAATTGGCAGTCTCCTTTTAAAATAACAGATTTATTGATGCCTGTCTCTGTGTGTGTTCTTTCATTTATTTTAGGAGAAAATAATGAACTACATGATTTTCATGTAAACTGGGTAAAAATAATAATTAATAGAAGAAACACTCTTGGAATAGGAAAATTATTACATAGAATATAGTGTGTAGTAGTGTGCAGTAGTACTGTTGTGTACTTAAGGTTGGCCTAATGTGTTTCCCTGCTGTCACTGCTGACCATGTCTACTCAGAAAAAACATGTCAGTTCAATTCATTAGTACAGTAAAAAGGAAAGTGGACAGGATGCATGTGGAATTACACTCATTCACTTACGTCTCTCTATATAGCCTAAGTGACACTTCACGTGATAGTTAATATTTAGACACATTTCCAAGGCAGTCTCATAGCAGTTCCTGCAATAGTCACAACCTTTAATCTATTAAATATTGTTTCTGGACATTAATTTCAATTTTTTTGTGTTCCTCAACAAAAATTTCCCATTATTTTCTTGTCCCTGAACATGACTTTTCATCAGACCGCTGTCCTACAGTATGTACTGTATGTACACAAATGTAATACATTCCACTTTAAAAAGGAATATTTAAAAAAAAAAAAATGATTTTGAGGTTGGAGGGGCTGGTGGAGTGCAAAGATTTTTATGCATCATTTTTATCATTGTGTTATTGATTAAAAATATGTTACTTGGTTGGGTAACAACAACTTGGTTGAAGTTAGGTAATAAAAAATACTGAGTTAGGAAACAAGCATGGTTTGGGTTAAAACACAGCAGTTTT
This sequence comes from Archocentrus centrarchus, assembly GCF_007364275.1. NCBI lineage: Eukaryota > Metazoa > Chordata > Actinopteri > Cichliformes > Cichlidae > Archocentrus > Archocentrus centrarchus. The sequence continues at coordinate 29,410,178 of NC_044361.1, read as the reverse complement.
ATAATTATTATATTTCCTATGTCACCTAAAGTGCATGTTCATCAACACAAAAAAAAAACGGGGACAGTTCACATCCTTGGAAACAAAAGATAGACTGTTTTTCATGACTAATTCACTTTTTGTTATGAGATTGGGCTGACAAGTCAGACATGTATAAATCAGTTGTGGTTGTGTAATAGATTCAAAAATGTTGTAAGGGCAAAAGTAGTGTCATGGCAAATACACACATTTTTTTGTTAGCAATCCCCCAGTATTATGTGTTGCATTTTATATGTGAAACCTACAGCTTGACAATACCAAACGATGATGGTGGTAAGACAGGACAGAGTGCCAAATGAGTAAACAAGGGAGTGAGTTCATATCCAGTTAGCATAATGCCTTGTTTTGTTAGGATTCAAACTAATAATTTAATAATCCTTAATAAAGTCAGCAAATCAAATCTAGAAGGCTGCTCATGAGATTAAAAATGCCTTTTAACATTTCCTTGGTCACAGATCATGCAAAATGTCAGGCGAATGAAATTGCTGTATCCAGATTTTCTTGTCATTCACTACTTCCTGTTCCCACTAATTGGATAATTCAATAGAGAGCAATGTATTGTACACATATCATCTTCTTGTATCATCACTGATGAGTGCTGAGTCACTGGGACAAATCAATAAAATGCAGAGCATGTTACTGTGCCACTGTGTGGAGAGGTGCAGAGGACTGAAACTGCAGGGGACACCAAAAGGTAAGATTTAATTTCAGGAATCCAAGTCCAAAAACTAAGAAGGGCCAAAGAAAACCAAAAGCCACAAAGATCACAAAGTGGTGGTACACTAGGAAATACCACAAGAACATACACTAAGCAGACGATACATCTGAGGACACTACACATACACACACCAAGGAAACTGGAGACCAGTGGGGCAAACAGATCAGAACAATCGCAAACCAGGAAGTGAAACAAAAATGCGACACCACAGAAAATCAGCCGTGAAGACAGATACAAGAGAACAATAGGGGACACGGCATAAACACAGAAAGACAAGAGAGGAAACACTGAGGGAACTAAACACACAAGAAATAAAACTCAAAATCGACACTGAAGTTAAATAAAGTTCCAAACTAGTACTAGAACAGTAAACCATCTAAACCGTCATCCAAAACTCCTCACAAACTACAGAGGACTCAGAACTCAAGTAATAGAATAAAATTAAAGTTCGAATCCAGGAATAACAATGAAAGCATGAACAAAACATGGCAGGAAAACCATGAAGTAAAAATACAAAGCAAGAAGAAGAAGAAGAAGAAGAAACAGCCTTTATTGTCCCACAGAGGGGAAATTTGGGTGTAACAGAAGCCGCAGTTATTATAAATATAAGTAAAAATATAATAATTCACACTAAGAAAAGAATATAAATATATATAAAATCAACAAACAATATTAACCTTAATACTACTAATAATAACACTATATACAATGTACATGATGTGCCTGTGTGTTGAACCTTAACAGGCCGGACTATTTACAGTATATTATATATTATCCTACATTGTGTAGGTTATTGTGGTTTTTGTTGGGAGCAGTGATGATTATAAAGTCTTACAGCTGCTGGGAGGAAGGATCTACGGTAACGCTCCTTTGTGCATTTAGGATGCAGCAGTCTGTCACTGAAGGAGCTCTCCAGCTCAGCAACAGTTTCATGCATGGGATGGGAGACCTTGTCCATCAGTGATGTTATTTTGGTCAGAGTCCTTCTGTCTCCCACCACCTGCACTGAGTCGAGAGGACATCCTAGGACAGAGCTGGCTTTCCTGATGAGCTTGTCTATCTTCTTCCTCTCAGCTGTAGATAAGCTGCTGCTCCAACATACTGCTGCATAGAAGATGGCTGATGCCACCACAGAGTCATAGAAGGTCTTCAGGAGTGTCCCCTGCACTCCAAAAGACCTCAGCCTTCTCAGCAGGTAGAGTCTGCTCTGACCCTTCCTGTAGAGCGCATCAGTGTTATGAGTCCAGTCCAGTTTATTGTTTAGGTGAACACCCAGGTACTTATAAGAGTCCACTATCTCAATGTCCACTCCCTGGATGTTCACCGGTGTCCGTGTGGTGGGTCTGCGCCTGCGGAAATCCACCACCAGCTCCTTGGTTTTAGCGGCGTTGATCAGGAGGTGGTTCCGCTGGCACCAGTCCACAAAGTCCTGAGTCCACTGTCTGTACTCTGAGTCATCCTCACCTGTGATGAGGCCAACTATGGCAGAGTCGTCAGAGAACTTCTGCAGATGGCAGCGTGGGGAGTTGATGGAGAAGTCTGCAGTGTAGAGGGTGAAGAGGAACGGTGCCAGCACAGTTCCCTGTGGGGCCCCCGTACTGCAGACCAGCCTGTCAGAGACACAGCCCTGTGTCCTCACATACTGTGGGCGGTCAGTGAGGTAGTCCAGTATCCACTCGGAGATGTGGTGGTCCACTCCTGACAGTTCCAGCTTGTCTCTCAGAAGTCCTGGCTGGATGGTGTTAAAAGCACTGGAGAAATCAAAGAACATGATCCTCACAGTGCTTCCAGGCTTCTCCAGGTGGGTCAGAGCTCGGTGCAGGAGGTAGATGATGGCGTCATCCACCCCGATGCCAGGCCGGTAGGCGAACTGCAGCGGGTCCAACGAAGACGACACCATGAGGCGTAGATGGTTGAGGACCAGCCTCTCGAGGGTCTTCATTAGATGCGATGTCAGGGCTACCGGCCTGTAGCTGCTAAGATCCTTTGGATGTTTGGTCTTTGGTACCGGTACCACACAGGAGGTCTTCCACAGTTGTGGTACTTTCCCCAGCTTCAAGCTCAGGTTGAACATGTATCCCATGATGCCACACAGCTGATCTGCGCAGCACCTCAGGAGCCTGGAGCTGATGCCGTCTGGACCAGCAGCCTTTCGCACCTTGATCTTACGTAGCTCCTTCCTCACATGATGAGTTGAGAGGGACAAGATGGAGGTGGGGGGTGGGGGTTGTGAGATGGAGTCCTCAGAAGTGAAGGGGGTGGGTGATGGCTGAGAGCTGAGAGGTGTGAGGTCCCAAGAAGAAGAAAGGTTGGCAGTCATTAAAGATGGTGGGGCTGACAGCAGGGGGGACTGGGCTGGGGGAGGGGTGGGTGGCTGGTCAAACCTGTTAAAGAACTGGTTCAGGTTGTTAACCCACTCTAAGTCTCCCACAATCCTAGGGCTTGGTTTGTGGCCTGAAATTGAGTTCAAACTCCTCCAAACCCCACTGATGTTGCTCTGCTGTAGCTGGTCCTCCATCTTCTTCCTGTAGATGTTTTTTCCATCCCTGATTTTCCTTCTCAGATCCTTCTGCACGGCTCTCAGCTCCTCCTTATTTCCTGATCTAAAGGCTCTCTTCTTCTCCTTCAGGAGAGCCTTTATTTCGGAGTTGATCCAGGGTTTGTTGTTTGAAAAACACCGTACCCTCCTGGTGGGCACAGTGTTTTCCACGCAGAAATTTATGTACTCAGTGATGCAGTCCGTGATGCTGTCGATGTCCTCCCCATGAGGGGCACAAAGCTCTTCCCACACAGTGGAGCTAAAGCAGTCTCTCAGAGCTTCTTCAGTCTCCTCAGACCATTTCTTCACTGTGTGTGTCACAACTGGTTCTCTGTGTACCAAGGGTTTGTACACAGGCTGGAGATGAACCAGGTTGTGATCTGAGCCCCCCAGGGGAGGCAGAGGTGATGAGCTGTATGCCTCCTTGATGTTGGCATACAGTAGATCCAGTGTGTTGGTATTCCTGGTGTGGCAGGTGACATACTGGGTGAAGGTGGGGAGAGTGGAGGACAGGGAGACGTGGTTAAAGTCCCCTGAGATCAGAAAGAGGGCCTGTGGGTGCTGTGTTTGGAGTCTGCTGGTAGTAGCATGGAGGACATCGCAGGCTGCAGCAGCGTTAGCAGAGGGCGGCACATACACAGTTATCACAATAACATGTGAAAACTCCCGAGGAAGATAGTACGGCCTCAAGCTAACAGCGAGCAGTTCAATGTCCTTACTGCAGAGCGTCTCTTTGATGGTTAAATGTCTGGAGTTGCACCATCTATCGTTCACAAACACAGCCAGACCCCCGCCCCTCTTCTTACCACTCTCCTTGGTTCTGTCGGCACGGATCAAATGAAAGCCGTCCATGTTTATGTGTGAGTCCGGGGTTAGCTCGGTTAGCCACGTCTCCGTCAGGCACATGAGGCTGCTCTCCCGGTAGCTCCTTTGATGTCGCGTTAGCGCCGCCAGCTCGTCCACTTTGTTGGGAAGAGATCTCACGTTTCCCATGATGATGGACGGGATGACGGGCCTGTATCTTCTCCTCTGGCAACGACGACCTATGCCCGCACGTCTCCCGCGTCTCTTCCTTCTCAGTTCGCGGGGAATATCGAGTCGTTCAGCAGGAGTAGGCACAGCGGAGCTCCCGATGGAGAACAGCTGGTCCCGAGAGTAAACAATAGGAGTGTGGCCACTCTCGCAGTCTCCAAACATAAACACCATAAAAAGGGTAAAAATCAAAAACAAAGTTTTCCAGAAAAAAGTCTGCTCCATCATGGGGAAAAAGAGCAGAAGATACAGAAACACAAAAACACATCTAATACTAAACAAAAATGAGAAAAAACACGAAATGAGTGCGGAGCTGCTGAAACTGGCTGCCTGCTCGCGCGGCGCCGGAAGCGGAAAGACTCAATAATCCTAACAAAGTAAAGTCAATATCAGAATAATAAAAAAATGTAACCAGGAGTCCAGAACACTGCAACTGGACATGACAAATGTGTAACTACTGCACTGAAAACGCCTGTGTTTATTTTTGCAGCTGTCCAATCACCCAGTCACATGGCAGCAATGCAGTGCATACAGTAATGCAGACCTGCACATCAGGACCTTCAGTTAATGTTTCTACTTGGCGTGGGACTCTGCTGGTGCCAGACGTGTTAGTTTGAGCATTTTGAAACTATATGCTTGTGTGAACAATCCAAGCTAACAGTGGTGTAATTGTGCTGTGACCGTTTTCTTGGCACTGTTTGTGCTCCCCAATCCCAGTCAATCATGGTTTGAATATTGTTGCTGACCCCATAAAACCCTTTATGACCATGATTTGCTTGCCCTGTAATTATTATATCCAGCATCACAAAGCAAAAGTTTTATATATATATATATATATATATATATATATATATATATATATATATATATATATATATATATATATATATATATATATATATATATTGGCTATGCAGGCTCACTGATAGGAAGTCAGTTGCACGTATAGAAGGAACTGATGGGAAATATAGAAAGACTTCACACTACGACAGGGAGTCAAGAGCTATCAATCTGTTTCCTCCAAAAAGTCTTCATCTCCTCCCCCTTCATCTTCGTTCCTTCCCACTCAGCTCACCCTTATCGTTTGTCCCCTTTACCTTGAGTACATTTTTCCTTCATCCGTCTCTGCAATGCCTTCTGCTGTGCCTGACAGGCTGGCCTTTTTAAATGACCGTTTGTCATTGAGGGAGGCGTCAAGTTACTTTGGAGAGCTGTTTGTCCTCAAGTATGAGGCAAAAAGAACATGGGGAGGAAAGTGGTGAGGAAGGGGGAGCGGTGGGTTGAAAAGCGAGGAGGAGATGAAGGGAGAAAGGAAGGAAGGAAGGAGGTGAGGGACCGGTTGATTTACAGCCACACTGCTGTCTCAAAAGACCAGATCACTTTGAGTTTGAAAACATCCATTTGTATTGGGGAAATATGAATATAGGCTTTGTTATTTACTGCTCTAGTAGAAATTATGGCAAGCGAATTTTCCTTTTGAACCACCTCAAGTCCTGGAGCGTTCAAGTGAATGCTTGTTTGAGATAACCTTTAGTTGTTGTTGTTGTTGTTGTAACCTCCTTTTCTATCACTCTGTCTTGGCCTTCCCTTCAGTTCTCAGTGACAGGATTTTTTTTTTGTAGATAAAATTACCACAGTTACTCCAGATGTTCCACTTTCAACCACATAAGGTATGAGGTAAAAGCTATACCTACCTGATTCTGGTGGCAGAATCAATCCCTCCCTTTCCTGGAAGATTTCATACCCAGTGGAGTACAAAAAGTGAGGCTTTTTGGGAACCTAACTAAACCTGTCTGACCTATATAACCAAATCAGCATTTATTTTATCATGATAAGTTAAAGCAAAAACTTGCCTATAAAATAAATCCTTCCTCGCAAATGACTGCTAGAGGGAATATTTTTATGCCTAATCTAAAACTAAAATAACTGGATTGAAATCCTGTAACTTTAAACCAAAAGTAAAGCCAGTTGATCTTTTCAGACATGGCTGACGAGACTTTTTGCTGTCTTTCAGTGCGTCCCCTCCTCTATCTTATTCTCTCATTTCTGTCTTACAACCTCGCTCTGCCTTCCCTGCTGACATGCTTCAGCACAAACACTAAGCACATCCCCACCGTTGGGTCTAGAGTTCACACTGCTGACAGTGCCAATTCATTAGTGTCCACTGACGCACAGCCAAACTCTAATGCCACAAGGCGTTACATTTTACTTTTTTTTTTTTCCCCCAAGATTTTTTTTTTTTTCTGGAAGAAGCGATTAAAAACTATTCTCTCCCTTCCTTCATCCTTAAAACCTAAATTAATTAGGTGGAGAAAGAAAGAGAATGACAGTAAATGCACTCGAGCATCAGAGGCCACAACCAGGAAAAAAATACTCACACGCAGCTTCATTTTTGTGTGGCTGGCTTCCTCTGAGCCTTTAACACTTTAATTAAATTGGATCTGCCTCCTAATTATTCTAATTGATAAATTATAACTTGATTATGTCACATTACGCCTCAGTAAATTTAAAATGCGCCTTTGCTTGACAAATACAGAAATGACTACCACACATTTGAAGTTAACATGGAATGGCCTTGGCCGTACCAAGGGGAATGCACAGAGCACTGAAGATCCCCATTTATTTTCTGTTGCTGCGCAGGGTTGGGCAGTAATTTGTCTCCTTTAATCACCAGGAGCCCAGTCAATTAGAGGGCTTTTCATTTTATTTCAATAACTAATCTGGGAATTGGGGTTACCAATTTTATAATGCACATGCTGTAATTATATCCACAGTATATTACCACACTTTGTGTTTACCTCTGGCTGGGAAATGACAGAACCCATGGGCGATATTGCTGAAATGATTCCAGCGTGATCACATCAGCTAAAGCTTGTGTCAGATTTGCTGAATTAAAACAGAGAGGGATTTGCTCAATGTGATGTAAATATCAATACTTGTGAATGGCAGTCTGTGAAGTGAGGAGTGTCACTGCACACCCACTTTAGGAAGAAGCAAAGAAAAAGGAGTAAATGGGATGATGAGCAGTGCAATCAAGACTCAGTCAGCAGTTTAGAAAAAGACAGTAGGTACAGGTGCTCAAATGGCATTTTAAAAAAAGAAATGACTGAGTAATAAGCTTTTCCAAGATGCCTATTCATCTTGCAGCCACCTTTGACCCACAACATGACCCAATCCATGATCTCTGGTGCCTCCAGTCATCAGTAGTATACATAGAAACAAACTGAGTGTAGCAAGACTACTTGTGTTAAAGATAGAAGTGGACATGAGCAGTCTGGAGTTTATGAACCGTCTGAGACCTCATTAAGAAGGGAGCTTTCACCACTTGATGTCATCTGACAGGATCTGCTGACTGATGCTCATAGCACATGTCTGTGTGTGTGTGTGTGTGTGTGTGTGTGTGTGTGTGTGTGTGTGGTGTGTGTGTTGTGTGTGTGTGTGTGTGTGTGTGTGTGTGGCCACACTGTAAACTTAGTTGTTTTCAGTTTAGTTCACTGAAAAATATACAACAGTGGCTGCAGTTTGCTAAGTGACCTAATATTTCATAATCTGCAAGTGAAAAGATGTTTGATGACGTAGACTGCAGGCAATGCAGCCTCCACGTCTGAAAAGTGAAGCCTTTTTGATGTCTTAAAAGGTGTAGTGTGGAAAATGTCACAGCTAGATGTCAGTAGATTGCAGTCAGCTGAAATCTGTTTTCTTACCCCCCCCCTGCCCCCCAATTTAAGTGTATAGCCATAGAGATCCAGGCACTGGTTTTGATTGTTAACTTTGTGTTGGATTTCAATGACATGATATTTGCAGCACTAGATGAGTGTATTGGACACAATCAGACCCTATTGTGCTATAATTACTTTCCTATTATTAATTATGTTTGTAGTCACAAATAATAGTGGTAGGGTCCACCTTGTCTTACACCTTATCTTTGAGTCTATTTGCATATTTATGTTCCTGATACTCTCTGTCAGGGTGACAGAGAGTATCAATCATGGTCAGCAGTTTATTTCAGCCAAGAAAAAAGTGGTTGTTTTGAAAAGGAGCAAATTTCAAGCCTAAGCTGAGCAGTCACACTTCTGTAGCTGCAAGTTCTAGATACATTTTTTAGAATAAGCTTATAGCAGTTGTGTGTATTGGCTCAGTATGTGTATTGGTATGCCTTAAACCCTTTAATAAAATGCTAAGAAATCCACTTGAAGTCTACCAAGGCCATGCTGTGTCTGGCCGTTTCAGAAAGCATATTGTATTTAATTTCATTTACATTTTACAAGGATACAAAATCTTTCTCCCTTAAATGTGCCGTCTCCAAGATTTTTACTTCTGCCAAGAAGGTTACATTTTTCGTAATTTTTCATGTGTGCATGCCATTGTGTCCATAAACACAATAGCTCAAAAAGTTTTGAATGAATTCTGATCATACTTTGTAGAAATACAGAGTGGGGTCATGTTGGCTTATATCCACCAAGGTCTTCAAGGTCAACTAATGATTGTTGGTTGAAAATTGACAAAAAAAAAAAGCCTCATAACTTAGAACCCATGGTGGGTATAGTCAACATATAGAAACTACTGTACTTCACACTCTGAGCAGAATTTACTTTTAAGGGAATACTGTTGCATTTTGTACATATTCAGCCTGTTTTTCTTCTTTTTAAATGTACTTTAAGGTTGTAGTGCAGGCTTTGGGGTTTTTTTTGCCCTGTTTGAAACCTATTTTAACGTCCTTGACATGATTATTTTTTATTTATGTGGATTCATTCACTTTTTCTTGACAAAACTTTCTTTAAAGATATAATGCATTTTGGGTTCAACTTAAAAGAAAGGCAGACGTGAAATGTAAAAATGAGATCAGAGGTCAAATGTGACATGATTTTTGGATGCAAACTATAAAGTGATATTTAGGATCCCCATATGCCAGGATCATTTCCTAAATGTTGCCAATAAAAACAAAAGGCAGTAGAATTTTAAGCATAGATTTAAAAATAAGATGTTTAATGAAAGTTTGACCTTATTTGACCTTGAAGAAGTCAGAGGTCCCAAGATATTTAGAATCCACATATATCATTCCCTATAAGATGGTTTTAGATAGCTCCATATGGATTTATTATCACTTTGACATTCTGATCGATCTACAAACCTTGAAGGAGAGGTCAGGTCAAATGTGATTTTTTAAATCTTTATATATATCTTTATATATCTTTATGTATTTTCTATATGTTGACAATATATGGTACAGTACTTTATGTTGTACACGCCACACTTCTAAGACTCATATTAAACCTGTTAATTTTCGAGCAATAAATCATTAAGTGGATTTAAGCCTAATTTTAAATGGATTGCTAGCACGACCCCACTTGTTTTTCCAAAGGAAGGAAATCCATTGCAGCGAGAACTTTGATGCTGCTAATGTGGGTGAAACACTCGGCTTACACGGAGATACCTGAGCTGCAGAGTTTAAAGGAAGCATCGAAGCAACAATTTTGTGTCGAGGATTTTTTATAATTGAATTATTCGAGTTATTCAAGGAATTGTTGCAGCCCTAAACAGAATGACCCACACTCATGCACACGCTACCAAAATATTAACCTCCTTAGCATAGGTAGCAATACTATTCCCTTAAAAGTACATGCTGCCCAGAATGAGCTGCCTCAGTGGAGATTTGCACTCTTGGAGTGCTACTTCTTAAAAACTTTTAAAAATGTGCTAAATGTACTATTGCCGAATGTAAAGAATTAATATTAGTTGTTAATTGCGTTATGACATTAATGACATCAGAGTAACTTTTTTCTCTGATATTGACAGCTAATCATATTAGGAAGCCAGTTTGCAACCTCTGACAGGTGTGATAATGACTTTGGGGTTTGCTCATAGCGTGTCTGATCATGTGACTCAGTGTCAGGATTATGGGCTGGCTTTGGAGGTTCAGGTCCTTCCAAAACTGTCACTGTGCCCCGGAAGCTGAATTTTTTTTCTCTAAGCAAAAAAGACTGAAATATTTTTACAATATACCATTAGGTTATACAGCATGTAATGAAATAGTCCACCGTGCTATGCAAAATAAAACAAAACTGTGACAATTTGCATTTAGAAAGCCTTTTAAATAACAATCACTGCCTAATTAAAAACAGCTACTGTACCACATGCGTTGTGTGATGAGCCAATCAACTATATGGTAAGGTAGGTAAAAGTGGGCGACGCTATACTGATGTTTTTCTATAAAGAAACCTAACGCACAATTAAATTCAGTTAAGACTGTCATGAAAAAAGTGCATTGGAATAGCACCCAAAATGGCAATAAATTGGAGTAACAACCAAGCTCAAGCTAATGATTAAGGCAATATTTGCTCTGTTACTACTGCACTTCATTTTGACGCAATGGCGTGAATGATGGCGATAACATTATTACTGAGGACACTGATGGTGTCTGTGCATTTACCCACATGATTCAGGAACAGATGGGCTTATGTCAGACTTGAGAAATACCCATCACTTCTCTTAGAAACGAGAAGGAGGTTATTCGTCAGCTCAACTTCAGATATTGTGCCGAGATTCTCCACTCACAGCTGGTGACTAACTGTCCCAGTGTTTGAGTCATAAATCCACCTGTGCACTTGGAGAAAATTCCTCTTCATGTTTTTGGTTTTTTTTTTCTACATGTTGAGGAAGCTGCATGTTCATGGCAGTAAATACGCATTACCAGTTCTTGATGTTGCAATAATTTGTTGTGCAGCCTGTGAAGGTGGATAAGTGTATATGTTTAGATTAGTTTTATAAAAATGTTGGTAACGCTTTATAGTATCTACACAATTAGGCATGAGTACAGTATTAGTAAATATTTAATTTATAAAGCATTACTCTTTCATTAGTACACATTACTATGTAATTTATAAACCAATATAAATGTTTATTCTTGCTTAAAAATTAATAATAATAATGCTTAGTCTTGATTATAGCATGTTTAATGGCAGTACTTTTATATTTTATAAATAATGGATCAGTGGCGGCTCCAGAAATATTTTTCTGCAGGTGCTGAGGGGGGCTAAGCATTTTACTAAGGGTGCTATGAAGGATCTGTCAGTTCTCAACACACACAGACACAAGCTATTTTCTTGGGGTGCTACGACTTTTCCAGGGGGAGCTATAACACCCGCTAGCCACCCCCCCCTTGCTCATTGCTTAATAAAGTATTACATCACGTACAGACCAGTTATTTAGGAGCTGCTGACTGTTTATAGTATCATTTAGGAAGTATTTACAGGCACATTTATACATATAATGGTTAAGACATGCACAAATTATCTATGAGCATGTTCTAATAGGGGTTTTATAAATACTTACTGGAATTCATGGTTAATTCAGGCTGCTGTTAAGTATTTTGTGTGACCTCATCTAAAGTGAGTACTAGCTATGCCCTACAAAGCTTTTATAAATGAAGGCCAGCAAAAAGATGAGCAGTACCTTGAGACTCAAAGAATTCTCAGCTATATTCACAACAGAAAAAAAAGGAAACAGAAAGTACAAGAGATACAAAGCATAGTTAGATATATAGATAGATATATATATATATAGATATAGATCTAATATATATAGATATATATAGATATATACATATATATATAGATATAATATATATATAGATACTATATATAGATATATATTATATATATATATATAATATATATATATATATATATATATATATATATATATATATGAGGGCACAGGAGGGGAAAACACTGAACACAGAAAGTGAAACACTGAACACCTGAAGCCACAGGGCACTTTCAACTTAAATATATTGATATTATATTGAAATACATCTTTCAGTTAAAATAACATGTATAAGGTTATGACAAAACAATTATGAATATTTAACAGAGCTTCACAAACTGTTGTAAACACCATAAACCATACTGTCCATCATATTAAACAAACAATGCAGGAAACGCCTGTTTGGGTGGCAGTGGCGCAGTGGGTAGGCACTCACCCCGCAACCGGAGGGTTGCTGGTTCGTGTCCCCATCTGAGCACATGCTGTCAATGTGTCCCTGGGCAGAACACTTAACCCACATTGCCTAAGTGTGACTGTGGTTGGTGGTGGTCGGAGGAGCCACAGGCATGAATTGGCAGCCACACTTCTGTCAGACTGCCCCAGGGCAGCTGTGGCTACATTAGTAGCTTACCACCACCAAGTATGATTGAGGTGTGAATGAATAGTGAATGAAGCTGTAAAGCATCTTTGAGTACCTTGAAAACCGCTATATAAGTCTAAGGCATTATTATTATTAACATCTGTGGAATTTTTAAAAGTTTGGATTTTTTTTTCAGTTCATTCATCAAGTTCAGCTTTCCTCTGGTTTATAGTCAGTTGGCCATTTTTAGTCAGATAAGTTAGCATCAGCCAGGTTCAGTTCCAAAGTGTTCCTGAATTAAACGAAGAACTCACGTTGTCCAGTGCTGTACTTTCACACAGGTGAACTCAAGTGAAATGAAAGAAGAAGTGGACGGTCTCCTCCTCCGGCACAATGAAAACTCAGAGCAGCTCCTCGGTGTAAGGAGGGGATAGGGTTCAGGGGTTCATCGCTTTCATCAAGGAGAATGCCAAATCAAAGGATGTTTCCATGGAATCTCAAAAACTCAGTGTTACTGAAATGTCCCTGGCATTAACAGATTCTCTGCTGTACATCTTAGTTTATAATCTCTGATTCTGCAGATATGCTAGCATGTGAGTGGGAGCATGCTTATGCTGTTAAGCAATGTTCCTTATACAAGTAATATAAGCTTAATAAAAGCTTTTGTTGCTTGTATAATTGACATTGTTCAAATGCCCCACTATCATAGCTGATTGTCAGCTCTTTCCTTTTTATATGTCATCGTGTACTTCCTTGTAACATCCCATCTTTACCGTTACCATCTTCATTTATAAAAGCAGCTGACGCAGTGCTGGACATTGGAACATACAAAAAAACATGCATACAAATAATTGCTAGGTCTCGCTGGGTCGAAAGCTTCGGGAAACAAAGGTTTTAAGATGTGCTTTAAAAGTTGAAGGGGCCTCTAGCCAAGTGAAAACGCAACTTGCAACTGACTTAGTAACACAGTCCATATTTATATGGGGGCTGTAAATCAGTTTAGCATGTTTTTTGGGGGGACTTTTGGTTCGTTTTGTGTGTGTGTGTGTGTGTGTGTGTGTGTGTGTGTGTGTGTGTGTGTGTGTGTGTGTGTGTGTGTGTGTGTGTGTGTGTGTGTGTGTGTGGTTTAAACTGCGTACAGAGCTGATAATAGTCACAGTATTTCCAGCTTTCGATGTGGTGATATGATTTCTGTTATTTTATATATCAAGCCCACAACTATGGAATTTCTCATGTATGACTTCTTAGAGGAAATCATAAAAAAAAAAAAAAAAAAGCTGTCTGGATGTAATTTCCATCAGTGAAGAGATCATTTCCAAATCACTAAAATCAAATGCATCCACAGTATTTTGAGCCTTTGATTTGGAACTTGGTGAAGTTTGAGGCCAAGGACAATATTGAAAAACCAACTGCAGCACAGTGACAGATTGATACACCGTGAACATGATACAGATGTAACCATGCTATTCATCTTATTCCTCTGTCAGTGCATTAATATGCAAGGTGTGTTTGCCATGCTCCTATAAATACACTTTTATTGTGTCAAAGCCTCAGGTACTCATCTGAATATTTAAAATCTTTGAAGGAATACACCGGTGTAGTAGATTTGAACATCCGCCTCAGGGTGCCAATGTGAATTTATGAAATTCAGCCTCAGCTGATCATCATTAATCTTTCAAATGACAGAAAAGAGATGTTGGAGGGGAGACAAAATAAAATATGTCCACCTATTTTTTATTAATTGTTAATTGATATGTGTAGAAAGGCAAATTTAGCAAAATAAAATATTATTTCTGAATTCTCACTCTTCCCCATTTGCTGATGGACAAGAAGAAGGTAAACCTTTAATGGAATCATCCCCAAATCACAGCCGTTTCTAGAAATTGTTCGTTTCACATTTATATTTTATAAGCAAAGTTGATTTTATAAACTCAATGTTCTGCACGCTGGCAAAATATCAAAAATAAATTTTCTAGGGATGGTGGGTTCAAAGCAATATCAAAACCTCAATCCATCATCAGTACCTTATATCTCTGAAAAACCCACATGAACTCAGGTGGATATTGATCACGATACCAGCACACAGCAAAAATCTGTGTGAGGTCATGAAAAAAAGCCTCCAAGGGACCTCCAATTCCCACAATCCCCTGTTAACCCGACATCAGCACAAAGTGAATCAGCTCTCAAGGTCAGAGGAGACGTCTATACCTACATAAATCATGAGAGGAGTCATCACAAAAAAAACCCGAATGCCCATAAGCGTCACTCAGCCTCAGTGTGTAAGCATTTTTTTTTTTTTTTTTTTTCCTGCCTCACCAGTGCATCTATCAGATTTTTCTTCTCGAACTTCTCGCTCTGTATTTTTCATGATTCATCTCATGTTTGTTACAGGCAAGCCAGTAAAGATGAATGCACAGGCCAGCTGTTTCTGCACTCGTTTAGTGTGCATTTGAGTTTATTCTGTGTTAAAACCCCTGTGAGAGATTATTCCCCTTGCTTAAGAAAAGACAAGTGTGTGAAGTGTGTTTTGTACTATAGGATTTCAGATCATTTCAATATTTTTAAGTTCCTAAGTGCCGGTGTGTGCAATCAGTGCTCATTTGCTATCATTAGGCAGTTATACTCAGTCAAATCTGGGCTTTAAATATGAGCTTATCAGTAGGAAAAGCTGCCCTGAAGGACAGAATTACATCTTCGAAAGGTTACAGAGTAAAATTAATATTTACGTTAATACACAGCAGCACAGTGGTGTAGTGGTTAGCACTGTAACACCTTACAGCAAAAAGGTTGTGGGTTCAAATCTGCGGGTCAGCTGGAGCTTTGTGGTGTGGAGTTTGCATGCTCTCTTCTTCAGGTAGTCTGGATTCCTCCCACAGTCCAAAGAGGTGTGTGTTAGGTTAATGGGTGAGCCTAAATCGATGGTACATGTGAGTGTGAATGACTCTCTGTCCTTCTGTGTGAGTCTGTCATAGGCTGTCCAGGGTGTACACCACCTCTCCCATTGTCAGCTGGGATAGGCTCCATCCCTGAATTGGGTAAGTGGTTAAAAAAAAAAAATGCGTGCATGGATGTTAATAAATGCACTTTGCATGTCTGAAGAATAAGTTTGGTAATATTGGCAAATAATACTTGAATTAAATTTCCAACTTCCTTACCTTGTAGTAAGAACATAAAGGTTTTGTATCAGGTTTTGTAAACCCAGACAGTTATTAGTGGGATCACTTCATTGTTAGTTTCTTTCTTTTCAAGGAATCTGTAATATGGTTTGTGTTTAACAGTATTACTGTAACATGTTATGCATAAGGAGCTGACAGCAGAAGAAGAAGGCTAGTCAGTTGTAATGGCAGACTTTACACCGAGTGCGCTCCGAAAGTAAACCTTTCTCTGTATTTCTACAGTGTCTGGAAAAAATTAAATATGTTGCACGGGATCTGACTAGGCCCATCATTTCCGTCTGTGCTACAAAAACAAAGAAGAAGAATCAGTTCTTTATCGTACTGTACTTGAGAATGCAGGATTAACACATTTACAACATTAACTTGAAATAGGCTCATTCCTTATCTCGAGGCTTGAATAAGGCTGTAGATGACAGTTGACTGTGGTAATCCACACATGGCTTCTGTCTTTGTCCTGCAATTCATCTCCACATTGTAGTCTTCTCACAAAGGCCCATTAGCATTTCTTTATCATGAGTCTTTGATGCACCTTTTGAGAGAAATGGCTAATTAAATAGTCAATAGCTCTTGCAATTCCTGGAAATTTGCTTATTATTGATCCACTCTCCATCTCTCCTGCTGTGAACCAGATGCATTTCTGTATTGATCCCACATCAGACTGTGCAGTGTACCGGCACAGTATTTTTAAATCTCAGGCTATTATGTATTGATCTCAAAAAACTTTTCATTTTTGCTTCAAAATACATACCAGTTTAGTCTGAAGAAGAGTCATTTTCAGCTCAAAAAGAATATCAGACTCGCCGGGGGATTAATTGCTCCACTCTTAATAAAAAAAAATTTTTTTGTTTTCATTAATTTATCTGAGGTACTACCAAATGTTTCTGTGCTCCATTAGTACAAAGGGCATTTTTGGCTTGTGTGACTCCTTTATTAAAAAAAAAAAAAAAAAAATCCTTTCCTCTGTCATTGCCAGCATCATCATTTTTCTGAAGGTGTTTGAAATGTTCTGCCACCTCAGTGTTAATTCATGCCTGATTTACATGATTTCTATATATGGCTCCTACTTCAAGGTACACCCATTGCGGTTTTGATACAGAGGTGCTTTGTTGTGAGGAAACGGGGAAAAAAAAAAAAAGACCAAAAAACAAAAACAAAAGTCTATTTCTGTCGAACGACAACCCTCCACAGTGTTGCGGATGTCAGAAGTTGAATTTACAAGACAAAGGCGGTGAGTGCACCGCCGACATGCTGCAGCTTTCTCCTGACAGAAGGATGAGAAATAAACGGCGGCAGTTCAAAGGAAAACACATTCCCTGTGAGTTGAAGTAAGACGTTTGGCAAGATGTCCACTGTTTCTAAATGACAGCTGCGGGTCTGTCGCTTTATTTGTTCTCTACTATGTATTAGCCATGTGTTGATTGTAGCTTTGGTCTCTATTTTGCTGTTCTTTTTTTTTTTTGATAACTCAGACTGTCTACATTAGACTGGCCAGCATTTGTTTCACGCTTCATTTCAAGGCTATCAGCCATGCCAATGACAACAACATTTGCTAAGCTCATAGTAATAAGGTGCAAGGAGAGCTACTGTAGCCTTTACATGTTATGAGCATCCTTGTGTCACAAATACATTTAGGTGAATTTCCTTCGAGTGTTTTAATTGTAATTAGCCATGAATCTTTAAATATGGTGGTTTAAAGAACGCATTGACCCCTAACCAAAACAGACATCATTGTTTCTGCATATTTGCTTCCTGTAATGCTTGCTAATTCAATATGCTGCTGCACTTTTAGAGTTAACAAGAAGTTTAACTTGTATATATAAGAAAAGTCCCCGTGTACGCATATGTAATGAAGTTTTACGGAGCCTCAGCCATGAGTATGGCTTATGAATATGCATAATTTAAATGTGGGAGACTTTCACACTGTTTGGGAATTTTTCCAGGCAAAAAAGGGTGTCAAGCATCACACTGTTGCTGCACCAGGGTAACTGATGGAGACACATTCTTAATGTATTCGAAAGCAAACAAGGAACACATTGTCTGTAATACAGCCTTTACTGGTCAGTTTTAGCAGGTGGCCACACAATGAGGTGAAAACCCGCAACTATACAACGGTTATGAAGCTGGGTACAGATCTGTAATTTTGTTTGATTGCTCGCATGTCGTGTTCAGGTTTTTGCCCTCATATTGTAGCATTGGCTGCAGAAAGCATCGGCTTTGGCTTTGCTCTGCCTTTTTGTTTTTTTCTATGAGACAGACTATGTGAAAAAACAAAGTGAAGAAAGATAATCTTCGATGTGGAATGAGAGCATCATTTTGGTAAATATAGCAACTCTGGACTGTGCTGCTGTCTTCACATGTTTTCTTCAGTTTTATAGCCCTCAGTCATTCTGTGTGTGATGTGTTGACCTATATTATTATATTTGCAGTCCCAGACGTTTCATATGATTAATATTTAACCAAAATATGAGCTACTTCATATATATTTTTCCCACTCGCAAATTCAGTTTATGTGCCAAAAGGTCTGGAGATATGCATATCTGGCATTTCTGTCTCCACCCAATTGTGATAAAGGGTTATTTCTTTGTAATGCTCCCATCACATTTTAAAAAAGCAGCGTTTATTTCCTAAATGTGACAGAAACTAAGGATAATCCCCGAACTTCGCTGTGAACACTTTTCATTGGAACTACTTTTTGTCACAGAAATAGCGCCTGTGAAAGTAGTTAACTGAAATCTCTCCCTTGTTCACTCAGCAACCTATATGACAGACACTTAGTCAATATAAGTATCATAAGGGTTGTGATTTTTCCACCAAAACTGCACCAATTATATATGAATTGTTAGATTAACTTATCCTCCCATCACAAAAATACCTGCCTGTATTTGCTTTTGCTGTCTCTGCATATGTCAGTGAGAGACTGTGGCTGAGGCTGCACCCAGGTGATGAATGACCAATGGTGGATAAAGTACACAGCAATAACCTCCAGGCAATCCAGAGCACATTCGGGTATAGGCCAGCAAATTTATCATTCAATTGTCAGAGGGTTTTATCAAGTGTGTTTTCTCTTGTGTCTTTTGATTTATTTTACAATTTATAAAAGTCACTCTGAGTCAGCATTCGACAAGTGTCATCGTAGCCAATTCAGCTAAGCTTAAACAAGGCAGGGAAACATAAAGGAGCAAATACAGATTTGAATAATGACCCATAAACAACGAGAAGACCTGGCATTTTACAAAATTGCATTATTTAGAAAAAAATAAAAATTGTCGACAACAGAGGAGCGTGAGTGGCGCTGAGGCCAACAGTATGCTACATCCTAAACAGGCGACCTCGCTCTCTTTCCTCTCTCTGCTCAGACGAGTGGAGTGCGTGGGTTTGGGCAGCATGGTGTAGGAGGCACAAACCCTGCTAAGCCCCGTGGGCTATGAACACTCATCAGCACATGGAGTGCACTTCACTGTCTTGCACAAAATATACATGCTCCCCCATTACGCAAATGGGTCTACAGCAGTGGAAAAGTTGTCTCAGCAAACCGCTTGTTTATTTCTGTCTAGCAGGCTAATTGTTAATCATTTTCTTTTTAATTGTGGTGGAGGAGCTGGCCTTTCAATCTGCAGTGGCAGGCCTCCTAAGGCTTGCCACAGCGTTAATGTGATGTTCAGGCTCATGCGTTTTGTCTTGCAGCAGCAGCCTGTCCCCCGGCAGCCACTGAGCGCAGCATGAAGGCAGCCCTTGAGGGACATTACCAGGCCAGCCTCTCTGAGGCGTAATATCTAAGCTGTTTCTCTCTGGAGGCAGGGAGCCTGGTTCTCTGTCTTGCCCGGCTCTTGCATCTCTCTCTGGGGGCTTGGCAGCGCCTATGTGGGGGTGGCAGTGATTGATGATGCCCACTCCGTTTAACACACTGTGAAAACCTAGCAGCAGATGGGCATCTACAGATGTGTGCTTCACTGAAAAGCAACACAAACCGAGGTCTTAAGGAAGTTAGCTTTGCCACATCATGTCAGTGTGCTGTTTTACATTTGTTGTATGTCATGTTTCCATTTTTCTGCATTTGGATCACCCCGGTGAACATGTATCATTCAATATGGCACATGTCAGGAGTAGGGTAACCAATGATTCAATGGGCTGATTACATGCATGAATTTTCTTACTATGCGGTTATTGGACCCTTGTGTCGTCTAGCTTGGAACCATCTCTAGAGAAGTATTTTTTGTGCTGCGGGTTAACACTTATTCATGCTGAAGAAATTTAGCCCCCCCTCCCCCGATTTCCTCCACCAGTCTGATTTGACGTAATAATCTTATCGACTTTACAAGAGTGCAGATGTGAATAACTTAAACATTCTAAAGTTATTTCCATGCAAAGGGAAAAAGAGGGTAGGAGGAAGTTATTTGTCGGTCTGGTGAAGTGGGAGGAAGTCCCATTTAATTGGATTTTGACGTGCCCTGTTGTCATGGCACCCAGATCCCAACCCTGTGTGTGTGTGTGTGTGTGTGTGTGTGTGTGTGTGTGTGTGTGTGTGTGTGTGTGTGTGTGTGTGTGTGTGTGTGTGTGTGTGTGTGTGTGTGTGTGTGTGTGAATAGGCGCAAGTAAGAGACAAGTTGAAGGAGAAATGAAGACAGAAAGACAGACATATGGGGAACAAAAGGGCAATGAATTATGTGACACAGGAAATGAGGTTCTGTAAGGACCGTTTAGTGATGAAGGTACAGACAGTAATAGCGACTGAGAGAAATAAACGTGTTTGATCATTTCTCACAACCGGCTCGGGCTACAGCTGGTTAAGTAGCCACGAATCCCTTCACCAGTGGCAAGTGAAATCACAGCCAAAAGGGTTAGTGCATGTGTAATGAAGGGACACAAAGTCCATCTGCATCTCAGTCTGCTTTGATGCTTTGATGTGGTATGTGCTCTATCTTGTTTTATCTCCAAAGGGGCGCCTATCAAATCTCAGATTAGCAAGACACACACATCATTTGTCTTTGCTGGATATGAAGGGCAAACAATGATCCTCAACATCTTTTTTAACCCTTGACTAACTGGTAGACAAACAACAGGACTGGGGGGGGGGGGGGGGGGGGGGGGGGGGGTACACAGTACTTGGTGCTGCCTAGGGTGTTTTTAATACCTCCAGTGGAAAGGTTAGATGATCAAGTGCTTTGGTTAAAGGTGTGTTATTGACAGCTTGAGTTCAACTTAATTTTTGTAATAAATAAAAAAAGTAAATCAATAAAAATAAATCTGACTAGATGCTAAGGATGTTATAAGAGTAACATAAGGCAAGATTAGACTTCCATCCTCAGGAGAACCAAACTGAGTCACACTTCAGTGTGAATGTAAACACTAATATTGACACGGGGAGCTCTTGTAGCTTAACTGTGCACAAGAGAGCTTTAGCCAATCCAGTCTAACACTTGAACACACATAAAGACACTTCTTTTGAAGATGCCTTACGTCACAGACAAAAAGTACATATCACGTCTGTGAGTGAGAGGTGTTTGATTTTGAGGAGTTCCCAAAGCAGAGAGCAGACTTTCTTAAAATAATTTTCAGGATGCATAATTTCAAGAAATTCGGAGACATTAGAGAAATACTGTGTGTGGAGGAGGTACAGTAACAGTTTTAAAGAGCCTCATTGAGCCTCACCATATTAAAAAAAAAGGACTGGGACACTGCTCGTGGCAATGGCTTATAGTTTTCATAGCACAGCATTTCATTCTATGTTATTTCATGTGATTGTCAGATTTAAAAATACATAAGACACCACTTTACTGTTATACACATGCACTTAGATCTCACCACAGTGCTGACGGGAATCTGGAACATTCAAATTTGGTCCAACACAATTGAGTGTTAATCACCCAGGATGCCATGCAGACACTCAAAACATTAGAGAAGACACAGCATGATAGCTTGCATGGAAAATTCATTTTCTCCTCAAATAAACAAGGAGGGAAATTACTTTGATCTCTGAATGAAAAAAGAAATATGAATAATCTTTTTAAGGAGGCACGAAGGTATTGACATAGCCCAGTGTCATTACAGTTTGTGAAATCTGCATTTGACGCATGGTGAATCTTCAAATTTTTTTTATGCTAGTCTTAGAATCTGTATTTCGAGACATTCAGAGCTTTAAAACATCTGGTAAATACGGTGTTTAACTCAGACTAGGAGCTTTTCCTAAACCTGACTACGTAGTTATGTTGCCCAAAGCTACCAAAACAATATGACAGTTAAAATGAAAGTAACGGCAAGAGAAAAGGAAACACGAGAGTAAAAATAATCTGAAAGAAAGTAATAATAGCAGTGCCTTGTGGGAGTTGAACTGTAGTCTCTAGACTAGAAGTCATTTGACTTATGCTACCATCGCCACTTTCACAAGCTTGTTCTAATCTGGGGGGGGGGGGTTACTGTTATTTTGTCAAAGTGCTGGCATGGTTTGAGAAGCTGTCCTTTGGGGGTCTGTGTCCATGGGATATGGCATTAATAAGACTACCTGTTTCTCCCAAATCATCATTTATCCGCATGCAGGGTTACTGTTGCGAAGGGAAATATTTGTTTTCCTAACTCCAAAAGCAGAAGAAAGCAATCAAATGGGATATGAACAGCAGGCTGCTTGCTGACGAACCTTCAACTTACTAAACTGCCACTACTCAAGCTTCTTAAAGGGGACTTTGTAAGTCTCTGAAAGAGAGCTCTTGTCCCTCTGTGGCCAAAATTGCCTCTAATGTATAGATCCAGGTAGCGTGCATCAAAAGGATTTATTTTACACCCTGGGATGAGAACTTGTTGCAGCACCTTGAGACGGTGGGCGTTGGTCCACAGTTCACCACCTATGTTGCCAACCTTGCACGAACCTAACCGCAGTAAAAAGCTTTGGTCAGTCTCTAGGAGGTTGAAGGTTTCTATCCCCTGAAGTTTAGGCTCTATTTTATTGTGTTCAAGGATAGCTGGCATGTAGTTGTTAAGAGTTTCTTGAAAATCCAACTCTCTAATGAGGAATTTTCCTGACTGTTAAATCGTGAGTAGAATCGTTGGCTGGATGCCTGTTAAGCTCTTGCTAATTGTCAGGGAGGAGGGTTACCTTGAAAACACTCCTCAACTCTCACTTCACATTAAGGCTTACCAATACAGGGAAGTAAAAGGCAAATAGAACAGACTTCAATACAAAAAAAACTTAAGATGGGATCCTATGGGAAGATCCCTGCCCATTCATCTTTAATGTATCTCAACTTGTGCTCCAAGGCTCTGAGGACTGACAGTGGAGAACAGACATAACGAAAGAAGAATGGGGAAAGAGAGAATTTGGAAGGAGAAAAAGGAGGACGAGGGGGCAGCTTACTGGGGGATAGGAGTATACTGTGAATGATTGATGAGCAGGCAGGGCTGTTGGGTGCATTTGCCAAGCAATAAAAATGGACTAATCCATCCTTTTCACTCCCTGAGGATCATATCACCATAGCTGTCACTGAGGGTCTGATTTTGAGAACTTTTCAGTCTGTTCACTGACCAGATTTCGAGAAGCAGAACTAGGGGATGGGTTTTTGCCAAATGGTATCCATCCCAACGGAGTCCCTGTATCACTTCCTTTTTTCAATCTCATTTTTTGTTCATTTCCATCATGCTTTCGCTTGCCCCGGGTGTCTGTCTGTCCATCTGTCTTTTTGTCTTTCTGTGTACCTGTCCATCTGACTGTTGTTTGGTTAATTTGCCTGGATCAATCTGGTCTCCCCCCAAATGTCCACACTCATCTCCTGTGTCATTTCCCCCTTGACCACCCACTCTCACCAATGTAATTTTCCCTCCACACTCACCTTCATTCATGCAGCATCCTGATTACCCTTTTCTCCCTCTTGTTACTATTTTCCCATCAGCTCTTGGCCGTTTTTGCTAAACACAGAGTGACCCCTATTGGTGGAAAATATGTTTACAGGCAGTAATGGCACATCTTTCTCTTCTCTGGGGGACATCGACCGTGAAATCAGGCTGGCATTGGCTACACTGTGACAGACCCTCTGTCTTGGGGCCATATTTGCCCCCTGCTCTCTCTCTCCACTTGGGAAGTAGCACCAGTCAGCAGGTGGGTTTAGTTTCTTTGCTTCATATGTCTCTGCAGTGTTTCCTCTTTCTTTAAAAGCCATTCTGCAGCTGGCCCTAACCCGAATTTATTAAATCGCCCAAAATCTTATAGATGGTAATCAGTTTCTCCTCCTGTCTTAAAAATAACAAAAATAAATAAATAAATAACAACAGCAACTGTACAAATAATTCCTCTTTGGATAATATATTTTTAAAAGCAAAAGGATGGGTGTTTGCATGAAGAGCCTGACATACATAGCAAAATATTGTATTATTATTGTTACTATTATTATTCCTCAGCATGTAGGAGCATTATCAGCTGCTTACATAACAAGGTGTCTAAAATGAACATTTTAATAAACGGCAAGACGAAAGCTCCTCATAATTGTGTTTGAGGGGTTGTTTTCATGTTAACAAACAAAAGAGGAGGGTTCACTGCTCTCTCGAGTGTTTTCTCATCTGTTCGATTGAATTAGAGCATAAATATAATGAAATATAACCGAAAAAGTCAAAATATCCCAACAAATGTTTTCAGTGACTGAGTGAGGTGAAATGTATCATTTGCATATGTGCATAAAAATGGTTTAAATATTCATTGCAGTCACAAGACTATGATGTTCCTTAAATTTATACATGACACAAAAACAAATGCACGCTTTGGTCTTTTGTTTGAGATTTATATTGAGCCTTGTCCTCATAGTTTTATAGCACTTGAAAAGAGAATTAGTGCCATCAAGTGTGTGTATTCATTGCCTATATTCTAGAAGCTTGATTAAGATTTGTGTTGAGACCTGAGTCTAGTAAAAGAACAAAGGGTTTTATTTTAATTTAATGAAACTAAATAAAGGGTACTAGAGTAAATGCCATGAGACATGTCAGTCTCTCAATCAGTAATGCTCGTGTATTCGCATATTTGGGTGCTGCAGTAAGTGAGACGTTGTCTGGGTAAATCAAAATAGGTCTGGGGAACGGCTGGGCCCAGATGTTCCCAATCACTGATGACCCAACCACACCTACTGCTCACCTGCGACACATGACACAAAGACAAATACAACCTGCCCAGCTCAGCAGCCAAAAGAAGCAGGATTGTCACAAGACTTGCAGCGAAACTAATAACAAGATATTATTGTTTGAAATAAATGCTAGTGTTGCTCTGCAGTTGCTTGATGTGTAACTAATCCAGTGTACAACAAGTCAAATAGTGTTCACAGCAATGTTTCAGTACTTCAGTAATTATAGGAAGTGTGCATGCCAGTGCATGGTTAAACCTTTTTTTTTTTCTTTTTTTTTTTGTCTTACATCTAAGTTGAAAAAGCACAGATAAACAGCAGTTATTAATCACCCCAATCTTAAAAAAACTATTGGCTATAATTTCAGTTTAGGCACTGAAAATTAAATCAGCTCATGTTCATCTACATTCATTTTTCCTGCTGTAACTGCATGACCTGCATCCAGAACATTGTCTTTCCCCCAAACAAAATTAAACCAATTACTCTGATTTTAGTCACATTTCCATTTGAGAATATTACTATTATTGTATTTATCTGTGTTATTGCTCTTGGAAGTCAAAACAGAGAGAAGTAAATCATCTTAAGTGAAAGCTCTTAAGTTATGACACAGACAGCAGAGACTTCCTCTGAATGTGGAGTGCGGTGTGCCGGGCTGTCTACAGTAAGTGGAGTGTAATTGGGTTTCAGCACAGAAAAATGTCCTGAGTTTGACTTCAAGTTTAATTTGTTTAGGAGTGGAAAGAATGAATAAGATAATATGCAAATATGAACTACACCCTCTCTTTGCTTTTATCATTGACTAAAGGCATCATGACAATGTGGATTTATTTAAGGATACTGAGTTGGAGAAGTGAAATGAATGTATGTTTAAAACAGCTGATGAGATTCTTTGTTGGAGTCATCTCATGTTTTGATGAAATCGTCCTCAAAAGACCAATTAGGGAAAGAATTACTGACAAAAGTTACAAGAGGAGATTCAGTTCAAATTCAAATGGTGGGTCTCTTGAAAGGAAAATTATACAACAGACATGTATTCGTTTTCAGCTGGCCTGTTGTACCTGACTTTCCAGCAGCCAATCACATCCCACTAATACAACGTGCTTGGTCTCTGGATGTGGCTGGACCCCCATTCATACTTTCAATTACCTCACATGATTTACTTCAAATTTCATTTGATGAGACTGACCCTTTGCCCCAGCCACACAGACAAACTCATAAACGTCAGCCATGATATTTTGATTTAGAGAGATCCGAGCGATTAAAAGTTAATTGTTGAAATGTGTCAAGGTGGCTTGTTTAATTATGGCGAACGAGGCATTCATTTGGACTTGACTTAAAATAGCTTGGCGGATAACTAACACTGCAAGCCTTGTCTGTGTGAATGCAGTGCTGCCTTATTTACTTTGCAGAAGTCGCAGCGATGACCCCTGGGGAACATAATTAAGGTGGAATCAACATTTCATTCTGTACGTGACAAGCATATCAAAACAATTATGCTCTCCAGAAAAGGGAAAGGAAGCTTGAAGCAGAAAAAAAAAATGCTGATAACCACTGCTGCGCGGGTTTAAATTGTGAGGTTTAACAGACAGTTTTGAGCATTTAGATGCAGCTTATCCTCAGGCTGCTGCTTACATGGGATAATTAGGTTCAATGTTGTAGTAACTGGAAGAGGTAGCCGGTGGAGTGGGAGTTCAGGGATTCAATCAGGCTGTATATTTTACTGTACTCTTAAGCACTTGAGCTGTTCCCCAGTCTTGTCACTGGGGAACCAACAGAATGCTTTAACCATCTCTTTTAGATTTGTCAGGCACATATTCATTGCCACTGATTTATGTGTCAGGTCATAGTCCTCCACTGGCGTTAATGTATTCCATCATTTTCACTGTGTGTGAGAAGAAGAGAGGCTATGAGTTTTCTTGCCTCCCGCAAAGTTTGAACTGGGTCACGGTAAAGACCTTGCAGGCCATTTCTCTTTGCATAAGTATTCTTTTCATGTCAGGCCAGTTACACAGCAAATGCTTAAGCAAAGTTCATTTTCATGTAAACTAGATGCCCTTTTCTTTCCATTTCAAGGAAAAGTGTGTATTTGACCATTAATCAACAAGGACGTCACACTTAACCGCTAATATCTACTTGGGAAGTTACTGTATGCATTTACAGACCTACAGTTCTGAAAGTGCCAACCTTCATGCAGTAAGTAGCTCTTTTTTTTTTTTTTTGCTGCTGTGTGTGTGTGTGTGTGTGTGTGTGTGTGTGTGTGTGTGTGTGTGTGTGTGTGTGTGTGTGTGTGTGTGTGTGTGTGTGTGTGTGTGTGTTTCTTTTATGTTTTTTATTTAATATTTAGATTTTTTTTATACATATTGGAGATGCAGCTATCTATTAAAAAAAAAGGCCATCTTCAGGTAACTGAACAAATGTCTTGTTCAGATGAAACAGCCCGAGTATATCCACCTAATAAATGTATAAAACAGAAAAAGACATCCTTAAGTATCCTTAGGAAGCTGGAAGAAGATGAAGCTGGTGTGGGTTTTTTGTTTGTTTGTTTATTTGTTTGTATTTTTACAAAATACTGATTATCAATTCATGTTTTGTTGATTAATTGATTAATTGCCTGCTGCAGATCTATAAAATGCTGAATACTGGGAAGAGGCTACTCCCTTCCTTGTGACTACTGTATTTATTGCTCCTGCAGATCTTATTACCAACATTGCATATCATAAATCACATAAAAAATAGGATCCAGCATAAACAAATTATTTTTGCATGTTTTACTGGCATTAAAACACAAACACACACACACACACATACACACACATAATTGCAAAACTAAATTATGGCAGCCATGGGGAAATATGAATTATTTTATGTGTGCTGTACTCATTTCACGCCTGATGGACTCTCACCTTTAACCAAGAGGTGCATGTCTTTCAGTGCAGTTTCAGGCATGGGTGTTCTAATAGAAGAATAATGGAAGTATTCTTTCTTTTTAATTGGACATTGTTAGAATGACATATCAACCCTGCTGCAGGAATGCCCTTTCCATGTATACTGTAATTGAAACAGTCCCTATTTCCCCCTCATAGTCCACTATACAGGAGACTGAAAATGTCTGGTGAAGCTGGACCCCTTGCATGGTTGTTTATTGTTGATGCTGCTTTACTGAGCATCATATCATTTTTTTTTCTTAGATTTTCCTATTAAAATCTTGATGTTTATGTAATTTACCATTTATCTTCTGGGTAATAAATTCTTTTTGTGCCGAAATGCATTATCATACAGTTCCCTTTGTATTCTCATTATTGATATTAGCAGTGCTATCACTACTGGTGATTCATCCGCCTTCATAGTATTTGTTTTCTGCAATTTTACATTCCAAAGGCTTTGATTTCCATTAGCATTTTTGCAATTATCCAGAAATTCCATTAAAGTTCTTGGCAATGAAATGACAAGAAATGATCACCCTATTAAACCCCAGAGCTAAAAACATCATAATGTGCATGCTATTGTGTGGTAATCATTTTCATTCGGGGACAAAAAAAAAAAAAAACAGTGAATTACTACCTGTGTTTAACCACTCAAAATTCCATTTTAGGTATTCATTGCATGAGGCTGACAAGCAGACTGAAGCCGAGTAAATAAAAACTGGCAACCGCTGGATGAATGACTGCATGTTTGGGTCATGATAAGGAAGAATTACATTTTTACACATCACTGAGGAGAGGAAAACAAAGCCTGGTGTGAGGTTAAAAGCTCTATAAACTGCTGGAGAATAACCAAGTAAAAAAACAATGAAGCATGATTCTCTCTTAGCGGTTTAAGCCTTTTCCTCAGTGGAAGATGTAGGTGATTTAGAGCTCATCAAAAGCACACAGTATGGCTCCCAAAGCACACATAGCAAAAAAAGCATGATAGTTGTCCACAGAGTGGATAAGGTACTGTCTTAGGCTTTGGGGGGCATTCCTAATGGAGCCATTACAAAGTCAGTTGTCATATCCAAAGGACTTCATTAATCATTACAAGTGGGATAATGCTTCCTCATTTAACAGCACAACTTCCAGATTCTCCATATTCTGTATGATCAATCCAACACTTAAAGGTCTATTATGGTTTCCATCCATCCATCCATCTAGGTCTGTCTTCACATGCTTAGCACTAAAATTGCTTCACACAGTCATAAAAGGTATGCATCTGGGAATCAGGCTGTGAATTTGCATGCAAATAACAAGAATACTACCTTTATTTCTGCAGGACCACTGCAAACCATAGTGGTTCACAAAAGAGGATGAAAAAGTACGTTATATGAAGTTTTAGCTTTTTTTTTTTTAACTAAATGAAAAAATGATAAAAGTCCATGTTGTGTGTTGTCAACGGGTCCTTCTCTAGTTTCTGTTGTGTTTAATTTATTTGTAATTACTACTGTCACAAGCCAGGCCACACGGCCATGATAACATGGGAGATGCCCACGCAAATGGCAGTTAAGAGACAGTTTATTTAAATTAGAGAAACATTAGAAATGAAACTAACAGTGGCATGTATAGTCAGTGCTCTCAGTGGAGTGAGGGAGTGCATGAGTGAAGAGATGGTGACCCGAGTGTTGTATAGTGCGAGGAAAACAAACCGAACAGCAACCAAAATCCAGAATCGTGACTTCCTGCAGAAATTAGCTGCAACTCAAACGGGCAGAAAGGAAGGTTTGGTGTTGAGGGTCGTCATTAGTAATACTACCAATTACTGCATTCATTTATCTACATGTGATGCAAAATACATTTTTGGCTTGTTTATTCCTTTTACAGCTGAAACAGCTAGGATAATTAACTGATTCCATCCATTCGTTTTATTACTGGCTGCTGGAGCTTATCCCAGCTGTCATATGGTGAAAGGATGGGCAAGCACCTGAACAGGTTGTCACCGTTTCACAGCGACTGACAAAGAAAATCATACACTCTTATATCCACACCGAAACCTATTTAGATTCACCAGTTAACATAGGCATCTCTTTGGACAATGGTAGGAAGCTGGAGAAATCATGGAGGCAGACTGAGAACATGCAGACCTCACACAGAAAGACCCCAGCCAGCCAGCAGATTTGAATCCAGAATCTTCTTTTGAAAATGATAAGAATTAATTGCGAGCTATTTTGATCATTAGTTTATTGTTTTTGGTTAGCTGGATCCAGCAAAGAGGTTTGTGTTTGTGTTCTCTTGGTTTGAAGATGTTATGGAAAAAATTTCAGTTGAAAGGAAAAATAAGATTTAGGTGCAAAAAGCAGAAATTCAGATTCAGTTCAATTAGAGAGGACAAAACAGGGGCACCGGGCCTACTGTACATTATCCCAGAAAATTGGCAGCTTGGCTCCTGAGAGCCCACTCCCACTGGGTGCGAATCAGAAATCTAACAGCTAATAACAACAGTCACCCCATGGTACCACTACTGACAGCAAACTAATACCCACACATACAGAATGGAGCACAAGAGCTGTCAACACCCCTGTCATGATCCTGTGAGTATATAATGGCCAAAAAGAAGAAAATAAAGAGAAGAAAAAATCGGTTTAAACTGATGACTGTTATTTCTTTTTCTCACACCTCTTAAGCAGACTTTATCCATTTGCTATTAAGAGCAGATTTTCCTCTGGAGTGCAATAATACTGGCAATAATAAAATGCTGAGTCACATTTAGACTGGGAGAATGTTGAACGGGCTGGAAAAGCGGTATATTCATTGCAAATTCCAGCATTAATTTGGAATGTTTAAAGTCATGTTGGTTTTGCGATATAGATTAAAGCATATACATATCAGATGAACAAGAAGAAACCCTAAAATTAGGAGTCAGTACACTAAAAGTCATCAAACGCACTTTTAATTAACCTGTAAAGACCCAACAAGTATATGTTGTATATGTATAAGTTGTATTTTAGCAATGAACAACTCAACCGACTCAACAACTCCCTGCAAAACATTTTCTACCTTAAAATAATGTCAAACATCTCCAAAACACACTGAATTGGTTAAACAATTGGTGACGGCATTTATGTTATTGCCAAGTAAATCCAGTGTGTGGAGTACATCATAGTTCAAATCTCATTATTGAAAACTTGAATCTCTCTTAAAGCTGTTAAAGCTACAAATGAACAAAAATATTAAGTTCTCCAGACAAACAGTCATGCATCTCCTAGTTGCTTATTCTAAGTACAAATAGAGGAGACCTGTAATTGCTAATTACAGAATTAATCATATAACATTTTGGATTATGTAGCTTCCACTCACATGTTTAAAGAGGAGTGTCTCTGAATTTACATATAAATGGCAGTCATCTCAGGCTGAAGAGTATGCAGCCTGTGAAAACAGCAGTATGTTTTGTTTGGGTTTTTTTTTTTTTTTTTTTTTCCCTGTGTGGCTCTGCTCTGGTTCTGGCTCAAGCAGCAGTGCTTCTAAAACATGACCCATTCAAAAAAAAGTTAAGAAACCCCATCCTCTGCTTCTTTGATTCTAATCTTTTTTTTTTTTTTTTAATGAGTCTTTTGTCATCTTCGCAGCTGGAGCCCTTTAATTATTATTTATTAATTTTCTTTTGTCGCAAAGCTACAAAAGCCTCTATCAACAAATTCCGCAGGTTGTTATGAGTCAAGCATTGAATATAGTGATGAAATCACTGAAGAGCTGCGTGCACTGAGATGAGCACTATCTCCAGCATTCAGCCCCTCCACCAAGCCAAATCAAGTTTGTGTTATCAGTATATAGCTTATACCACAGTTCTGAGCATCGTCAGCAAGAACAGGAGCCCCGAGGTGAACAGACATCAAAGTAATCAACCAGTGAATGCAAGAACTGAGAGTAGCTGTCACACCATGAAACTATGTTACCTCTTTTATGCAGCACAAAGGAATAACTCCCTAATAAAATCCCAACAAACACTATTAGGCTATTTATTTTTTCTTCTACTACCATCATACTGAAACACAATCATGCACTGTGACTGTTTTATGCTTGGCTCCTTCTGGCCATAACCTGCTTGATTGATAAACACTGGTTCAATTTTTTTTGTTGTTTTTTGTTTTTTTTAAATGAAAGCTGAGACTGAAAAACAGCAGTACATGCTAGACAATCCTCAGAGCAAACTGGCATCAGCCTAATTCATCTTGAGCAGCACAGCAGCTCAGACACGGCAGAATGCAGGACCGTTACCATTTTCAATTTTGATGCAGTTTTTTTTTTTTTAACGGTGAAGATTTTGTATGACCGAATCACTTCAGCAGAAACTCTAGGTTCTTTTCCCGAGATCCTGGCAGTGAGTGCATTAATCACCACAGCCTTCCCTCCTAACTGAAGACAGAGAGCAACAGCTGGGGGAGAGGAGCTCGGCTTTAAACAGTACAGACTGCAGGAGGTTCAGCCATCACTTCTTGTTGTGAATTCTGACATCAATAGTAATGAATACCTTGGAGCGTTGCCTGACTGCCTGAGCCTGAATTGCTATAACACATGAGGCCGGGAATTGGAAGGGGTTTTTGTTTGTGTGTCTTTCTGTGTGTTGGTGTCCATGTCTGTAGGTCTGTGTGTAACCATATGTACTATATCCACCTCTGTTTACCTGTGCATCCACATGTATTCCTGCCGGTGTGTGCCTTTTTTTAGTGTGGATATGAGTAATATGCAGAATAACCACTAGGGCTAAATGACCTCGGCTGACAGGAACAATTAATCAGAACATTGTTGGAGCTCTTGGATGAGGCTTCATGCCGAGGTTACACCTGCAAGGGTTTGAGCTGCACCGGGATCCAGCACACCTACACACAGTGATCTTTAAATGATCTATGGCTGGCTGGATAACATTTACTTCAAGTGCAGAAAAGAAAGTATTTGCATGGTTCTTGGACAGTTAATGACTAAGTTATGCATTATTATACATGTTTGTAACATACTAAACACACTAAAACCTCCTTGTTGTATTTGTGTGAATACAACCCCAATTCCAAAAAGTAAATAAACCAGAATGCAATGATTTGCAAGTCTCATAAACCTATATTTTACTCACAACTGAACATAGAAAACAAATCAAATGTTTAAATCATGAAAATGTACCAATTTAAGAAAAAAAATGGTCATTTTGAATTAGATGACAGCAACACATCTCCCAAAAGTAAATTTTAGGATTTGCCTGATATCTGATTCTAGCTGCTCAGCAGTCCTGGGTCTTCTTTTCATGATGTGCCAAACATTTTGAATTGGTGAAAGGTCTGGACCGTAGGCAGGCCAGTTCAGCAATCAGACTCTTCTACTATGAAACCATGCTGCTGTGACAGGTGCAGCATGCGGTTTAGCATTGTCTTGCTAAATAGTCTTCCCTGAGTAAGATGTTGTCTGGATGGGAGCATATGTTGCTCTAAAGCCTGTATATACCTCCAGCATTGATGGTGCCTTTCGCGATGTTCAAGCAGCCAATTCCATAGGCACCAATGCACCCCCATACATTAGAGATGCAGGCTTTTGAACTCAGTCTGATGGTTCCTCTTTAGCGTGAAGGATGCACAGTCCATGTTTTCCTAAAAGAATTTCAAATTTCAACTCATTTAATCTTAAGTTAATATGAGAAAAACGATAAAGAACAGCTTACTTACACCAGTAAATCCAATATTTTCCCTCTAGCTCTCTTTTAGTAAAAGATCTAAAGGTCTGAGGATGTGAATGTTTTAGAGGTTGCAATGAATCCATATTCCTCTGGAGTTTTTGTTGTAGCCCTAATCACATGTTTAAAAGAATTTCTGGAATGCAAGATCTTTGTAGTGAACTTTGTTTTGGTCTCCAACAAATTTTGACAAAGCCGTATTTCAGGCTAGTAAAACCAGTTGGGGCTGGGCAAATAGTATAGAGTTGGTTTTCAGAGGAAACAAAAAGATAGTAGCAGTGAAACGAAACAAGTTGCAGGTAGTAAATCAAAAATACTCTTAATAGAGCTAAAGTGAACTGTAGAGTTCTGTGACACATATTGCAGATATTAATTCTATTGTTAAAACAAAAAAATAATAATTCAAACATATCTCACTGAGCTGTCTTTCAAAGTTCCCCTATTTGATAACATAGAAAACACAGGAAGGTTAAATAAATTTTAAAAGTTCACAGCGGCACTAAATACACTTTAATTAACTGCTGGCCAGTACAAAGGTTGACAAATGACCCCAATTAAGAGAAACCAAAACAAATTAGAGTGTATGATATTTAGATAAATGCTTCCAGTGCATGTCTACATGGATATGTGTGCATAAACACCACGCTCGGGTAGCTGATACATAGTAGTTTTCTGCTCACATCGTTCTCAGGGAATTCACTTGTCACTTATCAAAGTAAATCTAATTAAACAGACTTAAAACATGGGCCCTCTCCATTCTGTTGCTCCTTTGTCCAATTTTTTATCAATAGTGTTGCCACTGAGCCAGTGGTAATGCCTTGCCTCCTCTACGCTCAGACACAATGCCAGGAGGTCTTTGCTTGATGTTCTATGTAGGACAAGTAGTAGAGTGTCTGAGGTAATAAATGAACAAGATGAATGTGGGGGATATGTTCATTTGAAAGCTCTTGTCACTGAGGGTTTGTCGTCCGGCTGCACAAAGGGTAGCGCCTTCCTGCCTGATTTACTTTAGATTCAAACCATGGCTAAATTGGAAATCGTGAATCACTCTGACACCATTGGCATAAGATGGATTAGTTCAGTTAAAGGCTGCCTTTTCTTTACTTTGGATCTTTTTAAAGAAATCATACAAAAATTAATTTTTCTGACAGACGGCTGACCCGGGCAGTCACTGAAAGGAATAGCAAAGGGAGGCCGGCACTGAGGCACTACAAAGCTGGTTTTATCAGCACGGCACTATCCCGACCACATCCAAAAGCTCTCAGCAGCACAATGAGCCTGGCTGAATATTTGATCAACTGTCTCAGGTTTAACAAGCCTTGCCAAACTACACCTGCCTGGAGGA
The DNA here is from genome assembly GCF_007364275.1 of Archocentrus centrarchus. Taxonomy (NCBI): domain Eukaryota; kingdom Metazoa; phylum Chordata; class Actinopteri; order Cichliformes; family Cichlidae; genus Archocentrus; species Archocentrus centrarchus. The sequence continues at coordinate 29,375,487 of NC_044361.1, read as the reverse complement.
ACAAGATATGCCTTTGAGCAGGGCAATGCCTCCCCCAAGATGTTAAGGAAATAAGCGTTTGATGTTCACAACAACCAATCTGCACTAAGCTCATCCATTCTTGAGCACTTGGATTCTCAGCAAGGTTCAAGATTTGCATTTCCTGAACAATAGTTTTCTGAAAGCCAACAATGTCTTCCATTGCAATCTAGTCATAAGTTACAAAACAATACACTCAACTAGAAATTGCTGTACACTAAATGCCACTTTTACACGTTGGATTCAGTAAAACACTGTATAACTTTACTTCTTGCCAAGTGTCATACAACAGATGTTTCTTGATAATGCCCTTGGAAACTCTCCCACATATGAAATCAGAGATAATCCTCTTGTAGAAAAGTGTAAATTTGTGTCTGTGTGTGTGTGTGTGTGTGTGTGTGTGTGTGTGTGTGTGTGTGTGTGTGTGTGTGTGTGTGTGTGTGTGTCAGGGGATTAATGTGTTTACTCAATCACATTGTGGGACTTTTGGTGACAAAAAGCAGTCACCCAATGTTAAGTTAAAGTAGATGTAGCTCTGATTCTGGTTATGGTGTGTCTTTGGGAAAAATTATTTAAGTCTACGTAATTGTCTGTCTGTCTATGTGTGTGTGTGTGTGTGTGTGTGTGTTTGTGTCTGTGTGTATTCCCAAACTTATGGTTGCTGGCTGCAGCTCATTGCCCTGCAGTAATATCAGGCCTTACAGACACCTGGGACCAGTGGTGTGGGCCCTCAGAAGAGGCAGCCGTCTGGCAACTGGCCCTGATTACTTTCTCCACTCTCCGGAACTCAACTCTGTATATGCTATTAACAAGCTCCACGCAGTGTGATCCGAGCTCAGCCATGCCATTAACCCTCTACACAAAGGCCTGTTTACAAATACACATTCACACACACACACACACGTTGCAAAAAAAACTGCACAACTTAACCACCAATCCACTAAAACCTCTTCCACCTGCAAACCAACGTTTTCCATAACCTCCCCTTTGAGAGCAGAGCATGCACAGTGGGAAATGTGAGGCAATGGTGACATCTAGTGGACAAATTCAAGCTATTTTAAATGGTGCAGATTAATACACATACAGATGGAGATAACAGATTATGTGCTAAAACCATCTTTATAAGTGAAAAGGGGTTACATCATGCATTTATTTGTTATTCACTGCACTTGATCTAACTATTTAAATTCTATTAATTAAATGATTTAATTATTGATTATTTATTAAATTAACTCCAGTAGTAGTTGTATTTTGCTGTGCTGCCCAAAAATCTAATAGAATGATTATGATTTCTTTTTTTTGTTTGTTTGTTTTTGGGTTTTTTTGCATATTTGTCACACTTACATGTTTTAAATCCTCAAACAAATTTTAATATTAAAGATTGTAAAGCCAAAGATAACCTAAGTAAATACAAAATGCATTTTTTTAAATTATGGTTTCATTTATTTAGGGAAAAAGCTATCCAAACCTACCTGGCCCTGTGTGTAAAAGTAAAAAAAAAAAAAAAAAAAAAAAAAAAATTATAAAACCATTTCTAAGTCTTTGGGACTCCTGCAAACCACAGTGAGAAGCATCTTCCACATATAAAAAAAAAAGAAAACTTGGAGCGGTGGTGAAACATCTCAGGAGTGTCCAACCTACCAAAATTATCCCAAGACTAATCAACGATTCATCCAGGAGGTCACAAAAGACCCCAGAACAATATCTAAAGACCTGCAGACTTCATTTGCCTCAGTTAAGTTCAGTTCTTATTCCAAAATAAGAAAGAGACTGAGCAAAAATTGCATACATGGCAGAGTTCCAAGGCAAAAAGCACTGCTGACCAAAAGGAACAGAAAGGCTTGTCTCACATTTGCTGAAAAAAACATCTTGATGATCCCCAAGACTTTTGGGAAAATACTCTGTGGACTGAGAAGATAAAAGTTTAACTTTTTTGAAGGTTTGAGTCCCATTACATCTGGCATAAAACTAGCACAGCATTTCATAAAAAGAACATCACACCAACAGTCAAACATGGTGGTGGTAGTGTGATGGTCTGGGGCTGCTTTACTGCGTCAGGACCTGGACAACTTGCCGTAATTGATGGATTGATGTCCGGCCATCAGTTTGTGCCCTGAAGCTCAAGCAGTCTTGGATTATGCAGCAGGACAATGATCTGAAATGCACCAGCAGGTCCACCTCTGAATGGCTCAAGAAAACAAAACAAAGGTTTAGGAGTGACCTGGTCAAAGTCCGGACTTAAGTGCCACTGACATTCTTTGGCGTGACCTTAAACAAGCTGTTCATGCTCAAAAACCCACCAATGTGGCTGAATTTAAATAATTCTGCAAAGAAGAGCAGGCCGAAATTCCTCCACAGCGACATGAAAGACTCATTGCCAGTTACTGTAAACACTTGATTGCAGTTCTTGTAGCCAAGAGTGGGGATTTCTTTCCCACAGGGCCAAGTAGGGTTGGATAGCTTTTTTAATAAATTAAATTATCATTTAGAAACTATGATACACACACACACATAGAGTACTATGAAAAATACTGTGCCTTTTCATAGTACTCTGTGTGTGTGTGTGTTTATCTGTTATTGAAATTTTATGCACCATGTGAGGAAATCTCACTGTAATTTCGTGGTTGCATAACGACAATAGTATAAAATGACATCGATTGTGTAGTTTGACTCTGCTTCACGACCACTAGGGGGCGCCTTGTCCTTTTATCCTATTTGTCCTATCAACAATTCTCATTCAATCCCCAACCATTAAAAAAAAAAAACTTCTCTTTGGACTATCAGTATATATTTATGTTTCAAACTAAACAAAGGAGACACACAGTGCTGCCTCTGCACCATACCAAACCATACCAAACACATATAAATACATTAAATCAAGACAATAAATCAGCAAAAACTCAGAAAACAAACTGAAATGTGTAGTATTTCCAAAACATAGGAAAAAATAATTTACACTTGATCACGACCAGTGCTGCGCTATTCTAGCTCAGACAGTTTCAGAACATATAATCATACTGAATTTAGTTTGGTGATATTTGCGCTTTTAAGAAGCCCTAATTTTAGACGCTATACAGTAACAGTTTGTTGCTATTGTAATTCTTGCGCGTTGCCTAAAGGGAAAGCAGCAACATGAAAGGGGGGCTATTCGATACTCTTTGTGGTATTGCATACTATTTCTGTTCTTGCTGGGGGTAATTGAGGAAAAGAAATCTGGAAAACTACAGTGAGTGACGGACAGCCAGCAGACAAAGGCTCACCTTAGCTTATCTTTCTTATATGCAAATTTTTCATGGCTGTACATGCCTCCCAGTTCCGCCTGGAGGAAGAAGGGAGGAAATTATTTCCAAGAGGGCGGTGCTACTGTATGCAGTAGGAACAGCGTCAAAACTTACAGTACTTCCAAACATTAACTCGAGCTCTAAGTGGCCTTTGCTATTGAATGGAACAGAAGGAGAGAGAGCCGGTAAGATGACAGCTCGCCTCTGAGGTGAGATTTGTGGATTGTAATGCGATCTATCTGCCGGTTAGCAGAGGAAATGTCCCGTTAGTAGCGCGGCTAACTGAGGTCTTACCTGTGTCAGGTAGAGTTAGCGTGTACAGTACAGGTGGAAGTACACTTTATAGGCCTGCTTGTTTATTTGTAGATAAGATATGCTGTGGTAGGCCTACACTGTGCAGGGCAGCATTTTTCTTTTCTTTTCTTTTCTTTTCTTTTCTTTTCTTTTCTTTTGCTGACTTGCGCAAAAAAAAAAAAAAAATGAGTAGGCGATCTAACTTTGCAGTCTGTTACAACAACAGGCCTCTCACAGCCTGTAACAGCTACATTAACGCGTCAGTTCTATCAAGAAGGCGTAATGTTACTTATCAAAATGCTTAATCTGGAGGCTGTCTTTGTCATTTAATCACTGGTTGTTAAAACAGCTGGCATTAGAAATGTTTTTTGTTTGTTTGTTTTCTTTTATTTTTCATCCCATAGTTCAAAAGACTGTGAGAAGAGAGGAGGAAAACACATTTTCAATTAAAGCCCCAGGAAGTGTCAAAATGTTGGCATTATCCATTATGAACTGACGAGATTAATTTAATTTAACTTGTCTATTTTTATTAAATCCATTAATCATCATAGCTCTGTGTACTCTTCAAAAAATTATTTTTTCTCAGAACAAGAAGTTGTTGGAATTGGTTTTACAGTATCAGGATTTTCAGTTCAGGGCTAAAAATCTTGTTGGGATACCAGAGTTTCCATAAACTCCAATCACAGAATATTGAGGTTATCTACCTAATGAGATATTGCAGCCATTAAAACATGCTTTATTTTACTCATGGTAAAATTTAAGCAGCTTCAGTGGAGAGTTGAACAATTTATTTCAGATTAGACAGGCTATAACTCCTTTACAAAACTGGGAATTTGACTATTTTAACAAACTTAATGCTACTTGAGTAGAATCAAAAAGACAAAACAGAATGTTAAGGGTTTAATGTGAACGGATGCCTAATGGAATATCATTTATTCACCCAGTTGATGAATATCACCCTGAGGTTGATGTAATTCACCTGTGCTGCTGGAATAAAAAGAGGCTCAGATGCTTCAGGATGGAAGAGGCTCATCCCAGCCTGAGCTCGGTTTCAGACTCTCTGGAAGCAGACAGTGAGGAGCTCCAGCTCAGAGCGGACTTCTTCAGGAAACTGGGTTACAATGTAGCAGAGGTGAAAGCTGCTTTGAGGAAGCTGGGCTTAAGCACGGACACCAATGCAGTACTAGGAGAGCTGGTTAGGAGCAGAACCAGCACTGCACCTTGCATTTCCAGCTCTGACAGTGATGACAGGAACACGAGCCAAAAAGACCCTCTGATGCCTCCCAGTTGGGCTCTTGGGCCCTGCAGAATCACACCACAACTGTGCGACCAAAGAAATCCAGATGAAGAACTGAGGCCTATCGTTATTGACGGCAGCAATGTTGCCATGAGGTAATCCAGATGATACTTCTTGACCCATAGTTTATCAAATTATAATATAGTTTATCATTGCCATAGCTGCTATGTTGCACTACTTCAAACATTGTCTGTATAAGGACAGCCTTGTTTCAAATCTTATTCAATCCTGGCCCTCAAACGTGTATTTTCCTCCAATGCCGTGCTACTTGACTTTTTTAAAGGGCGTTCACGCCTGTGCATGCCTGTGCAGGGCCACTGATACAATATGCAAATTCCAGATCCTCTACTCAGAATCTCCACCCTTTACGAGAAATTAGGTGGAATACGTGATGTTTAGACTAAGTAATAGCCAGAGGGAAGGTCCCTTCAGAGGAGCATTTAAGGCGTGTGATGTTGACACGGATCAGCACAATTTTTCACGCCTTCTTTTGACTTCGTATAAAGAATCTCCTTTTTAAATTATTTTTAGTCAAATTAATTGAACCCATGCTCTCTCCATGTTCTCTCACCGCTTCTTCTTTTTTCTTTTTTTCTTTTTTTTTTTTACAGTCATGGCAACAAGGAAGTGTTCTCATGCCGAGGCATACAGCTGGCTGTAAACTTCTTCCTAGACAGAGGTCATACTAGCATTACTGTGTTTGTTCCCAGCTGGCGCAAAGAGCAGCCCAAAGCTGATGCTCCTTTGACAGGTGAGGATGGCAGATATAAAGCAAAGCAGACAGGTGTTTTCCATCAAGCAGACAGGAGAGATTTCAGCCAAACGTCCCTGTGAGGCGAGGTTAAACGAGGTTAATGCTGGTGACAGAGAAAGCAATTTTCACAGAAGGTGTGATTGACAAATAAGGTCTGGTTCAGACAAAAATGATATTGATATTATCTTAATGCTTGACATTAGCTTGCCCATAAAAATTGAGTTAGATCCTTGAGACTGTCTAACGGTTGGAGAACAAGCAAACGTCTCTGCGCTTATGTAACACCCAACAAGCACAAACACCAGCAATGCGGAGCAACGATTGAGCTCCTGTGTATATCAAATGTATAATATTCAGATGTGCTTGTATACTTTTGTTCTCATTGACTCCCAGCCAATAAAAAACTGGTTTTGCCTGTGTAATAGCATGTGTAGTGTAGGCTATCAATGAAGGAAATTCTACATTTTAGCTTTCTGGTGGCAAGCAAGACCAGTGAGGCCAGGTGAATGAGAACCACACCTTCTGAGCTGTCAAATAAAACAAAAGAAAGGAAGAATTCCCCTGCGGACTCTGTATGTGGCACATGCAATGTGCCACAGAAGACTGGCTATGTCTAAGAGGCCAGTTTTCTTGGCTTATATGACAATATGTCTAGCTTGGGTCTGTTAGGTTGAAGTGTTTTGATTTACCAAAGGCTAGTATCCCTGTCTGGACGGGATGTTGGGCATTACCTTTATTTCCACAGACTTCGGTTTTTCTTAACAGTTACAAGGCAAGTTGATCTCTTCTGTCAAAGTGCCAATTTTGGTAACTTCTAATAGTTTCATTTTCTTTATACTGAGAAAATACTGACATTCCTCTCTAAGCACAATAAATATAGTTACAACTTTTGCCCGTGGATTTGTTTTTGAGCTACAGACTAATTTATGAGACAACCATGTAGACATTTAGCTAAAATGGGCATAAATAAATAAAGGTGCAGCCTAATTATTTTGCTTAAGAAGGGGGGGCAAATGCTTTCTGATGAGGAACTGAAATGAAATTACTGAAATGTTTTAACTGCCCTGAACTAACCCAGACTACTATTGTAGCAGTGAGCTTAACATTAATTCTAGGATGGGTTTTTCCCATACAACCTCATGCTAAGATGTATTTTGTTGGGGGGGGGTTGTTTTTTGTTTTTTTGAGTAGTTCCCATGCTCACCCCTTTTTTTCTTTGTTTGCACAGAAATGCATACTGAATTATACAGTGAGTTTTAGAGGTGATTTTTACCAGGAACTGAAAACCTAGAAAATGCACTGCATAATCCTGTATTCATGAATAATTCCCACAGGATTCATGAGGTAATGTTTCAGTGGCAAAACTACTACACTTAATCCAAAATGCATGACGCAAGTTAAAACTGTGAAACAGAGGCTTACTTAGTTGGCCATCATATGATATGATATGACACAATATTTTAATCACAGACAGTCGTGTATAATATAGCTCTACATTTATCACAACTCCTTGCATTTATTTATATAGTCCAGATTAATGTAATGACAGAGTATTTTTTTGTGTAGAGAGCCCACCTGCAACATAACAAGTAAATAACAAAGGGTAGTACATCCTGGAGCATAAACCCCCTTGTTGCTCTCATGATTTAATAACCGTGCCGCCTGGGTGGAGCAATCCAAAGGTTCTATTTTCAATCTGTGAACAAGGAAGTAAAAATCAGCATGCAGGCACTTGTGGGAAAGTCCCATCAGGAAGTACAGATGGGGGGGGTTTTTTGTTGTTTGTTTTTTTTTTTTCCCACACCTACTGTGTCCTTTAAGTTGCAGATATCTGCTGGTAGCACGTCAAGACAGAAGTATGTAGTTAGAAAAATGCTTTTTTTTGTTTCATTTTCCTTCAACTTGCCTTATCAGCACTAACTCTGTGTGTGTGTGTGTGTGTGTGTGTGTGTGTGTGTGTGTGTGTGTGTGTGTGTGTGTGTGTGTGTGTGTGTGTGTGTGTGTGAGAGAGAGAGAGAGAGAGAGAGAGAGAGAGAGAGAGATGTATTTATCCACTGAGCTTGCAAGTGGCATGAGATACAGCACTGGGCAAAAATCTTGAGCCACCCCTCATTTCTTTATATTTTGCTTCCAAGGAGCCAGACTTTCTTATAATTCTTAAATAACTCTCCAGGCTTTCTTTTTTTTTTTTTTTTTTTTTTTTTTTTAGCCTGTCATGTCTGGCATCTTTCACAATCGGAATGATGATCCGAATGCACTGATGTACCAAACATATTTGCTTTGACAAGAACAGCTCTATATGTTTCCTATAGGCTCTTCTTGTTAATGTTTGCAATTTTATTTTTATTTATTTATCTTTTTATTTAGTTATTCATGCCAAGTCTGACAGGCAACAAGGAAGGGGCAAGAACAAGAGGTGGGGGGGAGAAAAGGGGGGGGGGGGGGGGGGGGGGGGGGAAGAAAGGAGATAGAAAAAAAATAAAAAAATAAAAAAATAAAAGGGGTTGATATACTCACACACACACACACACACACACACATCCATACACACACCCATATGCACCTACATATACACACACACACACACACACACACACACACAAGTTTATTGTTTGTAGTAATGTGTGTGTATGCGCCTTTGTCATGCAATGTATTCGATAATGAGGGCGAGAAACTGCAACCATGCCCCCCGCGATCCAGAGGCAGATAGGGAAGGACCCAGGGGACCCAGGCCATCCACAGCACAGGAGCTCAGAAGACTTGGGGCCACACATCCCGATGGCAACCGCGTACACTCCCCAGAAGAGGAAGGAGGGAGGCTACAGACGGAAACCCCACAATCCAGGGGCTAGAGTCCAGAGAGCCAGAGACGACGGGCAGCCCACCCCCCCCCCGGCAGGCCGGCACCCCCAGCACGAGCCAGGCATGCGGCCCCCGAGGCCCCAAGCGCCCGAGAGCAGCCCGACACCCGGCAGAGCCCCCCCACGCGCCAAAGAGGCCCAAGCCACCCCCAGGTCACGGCCGCCAAGGGAGCAGGCCAAAAACCATGCCGAGACATCCGGCCACACATCCCGGGACCCACGGGCACCCACACCCCAGGGGCGGCAGTGACAACCAGTGGGGAGCAGCGTGGAGCGGTAGGGAGGGGTAACTCCCACCCTCCGTGTCCCACAGGTGCCAAGGCTTGGCAAGCCACCAACCCAGGCCCAGCTGTCCACACACACACACTCTCACAAGCACGCACGTACACACACACACACACGTACCAGTCATTCCCTCATGTACACACACGCACATACACACGCACGCACATTCGCATGCACCAGTCACACACTCACGCATACACACTCACACTCACACGCACATACACACACACACGTACCAGTCGTTCCCTCATGTACACACACGCACATACACACGCACGCACATTCGCATGCACCAGTCACACACTCATGCATACGCACATGTAACATACATCCAGGCTTTCTGAAGGTCTTTCAAAGTTTTTTCTTTAGATTTTGACTGCTTTCTCACTCATTTTCAGTCCAGTCCTTGTACCTGACATTTTCAGAGGAATTTGTTTTTGTTTGTTAAGCTACGTAACACTGACACAAATCAGTCGAGCATAAAAAAGGGACCTAACTCAAGGTATAACTAGTGTTGTGTCTACACATAATAAGCAACTTAGCAATGAACCAATTTTAAAATGTATCTTTAGGCACTTTTACTAGCAGCCTGGTGCAAAAACACATCATTTGTCCCCTTTTTTTGTTGTTGAATGTATGACAAAAAAGGTTTGAGAGGTATAAAATAGTATTTTTGCATCAACAAGGTGACTCAGAAAGTGATACTAGCCAAAAACCTGGTATATCTTAAATTTGAGGAACCTGGACCAAAGGAGGAGTAGCAGGGCTAAAAAAAAACAATCTATAGCACATAAACAGTATCTGAAAGTCATGTCTTTAAGAAATAGGAAAAAATCCAGCAAAGACCTGAGACAGGACCTGACAGATCCATCTGGCCTTTTAGTTGATCCATTTTCCTGTTCACTGAAGCCTGATCAAAAACGTTCTCAGTGGAAGGGTGGCTGTCAAGAAGCCATTGTTAAGGAGGGAAAACAGGGAGAAAAGGCCAAAGTGTGCCAAATTACACAAGAACTGGACTGAAAATCAATGGCAACAGGTCTTATGGAGTGATGAATCCAAATTTGAATTTTTGGTCCTAATTGTCAGTAGGTACAGGGGAGGTCAGGAGAGAGGTACAACACTGAGTGTCTACAGCAATCTGTAAAACACAATGGCATTTCTGGCACTAGTGTTGAGGATCTTGCCAAAATTGCTGGAATTATGTAGGCAGAAAAGTACCATCAGAGTTTGATCCGCCATGCAGTACCATCTGGAAAGTGCCTGATTGGCAACAGCTTCATTTTTCAGCATGATAATGATCCCAAACACACTGCCAGTGCAGTAAAAGCATACCTGAATAATAAATAGATAAATACAACGACTTCCCTGGGCCCAGAAGAAGTGTGGGATCATCTTGACAGAGAATGGAACAAAAGGCAGCAAGCATCCAAAGAAGAGCTTTGGAACAAGAGCTTCTTTTAAGAAGCCTGGAGAACTATTTCTGAAGACTACTTCTGCTACTACTGCTACTACTACTACTACTACTACTACTACTACTACTATGACATGAAAGCTTGCCCAAGATTGTTCAGGCTGTGTTGAAGAATAAAGGTGGTCATACCAAATATTAACTTTCAAGCTGGTTAGAATTGTACAAACTTTGTTTTGCCTTATATGCTGTATTTCCATTTATGTTTTACATCTTTCAATAAATCCCTGCACCTATTTCCCATTTTCTTAGCAAAATATAAGGGGTGACTGAAGGGTTTTGCACAGTACTGTATCTTATTAATAGGAAATAACACAGTTGAATACATCGTCAAAGCATTTAATACAGTGTAAAATGTAAATTCTGTATTTATCTGACTGAGTTTTGGTTGCACTTTCAGATCAACACATTCTGTTGGACCTTGAGAAAAGGAAAATAGTTGTCTTTACTCCATCACGCCGCGTCGGGGGCAAGCGAGTGGTTTGCTATGATGACCGCTTTATTGTCAAGTTGGCATATGAGTCAGATGGAGTAATCGTATCCAATGACACCTATCGTGACCTCCAAGGAGAAAGACCTGAGTGGAAGAAATGCATTGAAGAGAGGCTCCTCATGTACTCCTTTGTGAATGACAAGTAAGCCTGTTTTTCCAGCATGAGCCTGTGAGGTGCTTTATTTTCCTTCCAATAATGCTGTTTCATGTGGTTCCAGGGAGAATATTCCAGCTAGAGGAAAACATAATTATGCAGTGCACAGCAGAGTTGTCACAAGTCAATGAAGAACTCTACAGTGTTTGTGTTTTTGTACAGGTTCATGCCCCCAGACGACCCTTTGGGTCGCCATGGCCCCAGCCTTGACAATTTCCTTCGGAAAAAGCCTCGTCCTACGGAGCAAAAGAGACAACTCTGTCCATATGGTAGGATATGATTAGCGTAACTCTCTGCTGCAGCAGAGAAGGTGTTGTCCCAATTAGATTGCATTCAACAAAAATGTTTTTACTTGTGTTTCTATTTTTTTTCCATCAGACAAAAAGTGCACTTATGGCATAAAGTGTAAGTTCTACCACCCTGAGCGAATAAATCAGTCCTATCTATCCTTGGCTGATGAATTGCGAGAGAAAGCCCAGATTTCTACTGCAAAAGAAGACAGAAATGCCAGATTATCACCCAGACAGCTTCAGTCTGATCCTGCACCTGCTCAAAATGCCTATTCTCATCCTCGAGACTCTGACACAGAGCTCAAAAGAGACCAGCAGAGTTCTTCACCCCCTCATCAGGTTAGTGAAAATAAGCTGCTGTACTGGGAGGATCCTAGAAACAGTCCAAATCACACAGCATGTTCTGTAACAGGAACCCAGCATCAGAAAGAGTGGCCTGGGCTCCACTTAATGCCAAGTCATTACTATGCCAACATGTCTCATGACTACCTAGATTCTGGCCTTGGCTCTTTTGACAGCCAGTACTCTGACATTGCGCATTCTGTCAGCAACTCAAACAGGCTCAGGCCGCAGCATCAGAGTGCTCTTCCTGGACCCCAAAATTCACCAGTGCCCTTAGAGAAAAATAATGCCAACCAGCCCTGCAAGTGCTGTTCCCATTCAGTGTCCTCAACAGCTCACCAGCAACTTCATGGGAATATGGACTCTCAGGCACAACCCAAATTCAACACCTATCACCCACATGTCCTTCAACCCACTGCATCCCACCAATGCAGCCTCCCCAGCCATTTCCAATATAGTAGAGGCACCCATCTTCAGCAAAATTACTGGTCAGATCCCTTTCAGGGGCTGCCACAAGCCAGGACATCAAATAGTCTTCCTTCTTCAATTCATCCTTCACACTGCCACGGTTCGTGCGGCTCTAGCAATGGTCATCAGTACCACTCATGGGGTCAACAACCATCTTCCGCTGCATTTGACCCACAAAGGTTAGAACTCCGCAAGAAGCTGCAAGCCATCTTCAACCCTCACCTGGTGGATACTGTCATGGAAATGTTTCCACATCTGATGAATGCTGAGAAACTAGCTGTAGAGATACTGAACCTGAAGGCTCAAAGAGAATTTTTCTGATTATTCTTCTCTCATAAATACTTGCATTTATCTAAATATCATCCTTTAACAGTAGAGAGAATCTCTTCAGAAGCTTGCATAGTGCCTATAGGTGAATGGTTTGAAAATTATTACTAATTCTGTGCAATTTGCCATTATCCTGTAATTTTTTTTATTTATGAATGATCTAGTTAATCTGTTGTAAGTTGTATGTGTTTTTATAGCACTGGGGTAATATGTCTTTGTCATCCATGTTTTGGATAAAAAGTGCCTCTAGATGGAAAATGGTTACAATTGAGTTCCTAGAGTTTTGACTGTTCATGCATATTGCATCCAATGTGATCTGTTTTAAGTTCTCATGAAATAACGTATTGCTGTACTACTTGTTACTTTTAATGTCAGTTCTCCAGAACAGCCTACTCTTGCGTATTATCGTGCAGTATATTTGCTGCAGTATATTAAATAAAAATTACTGTGACCACTTTCTTTGCTTGTAGTCAAAGTACCCAGGTTTCCAAAGAATATTTAAAACAAAGTATTCAAAATACAACAAAAAAAAAAAAAAAAAGGAAAGGCTAATTGTGTAGGTGAGATCTGAAAAAAATATATAAACTGTGCACACAGCTGCCATGACATAACCCACTGGCTTGGAAAGTCTCATTTTTGGCTGTTGATTTTTTTTTTAAACCAAACATGACAAGTGAAGGGTGGATGCAACAGAGAAACAGAGGACACCACATGTTCATTCACTGGTAACTTGTTACACATAAAACATATCCCGCTTGTTTGTCTAAAAGGTACATTCAGCTGCTCCCTTATCAAAGAGTAGCTGGATTTGAATGTTTGTCCTTCCTGATGCAACCAGTGCTAGCAGTGCATTAGCTTGTTACCCACTGAGTTTGGCTTTGTGTCTCCTCCCAGTCTCAAGCCGAGGAGCTTTCACACATAAAATGAATGTGTTAACCACTATACCATGGAAGGGCAGATGTGCGTCCTGCTCCTCTATTTTACTCTTAAAGTGACCTCATAAATCCAGATATGATATAGATAAAACTCCTGCATACTGTCCATCTGATGTCAGGTACATGTGTGACACCTCCACATTCCCATGTGTACGCCCACATAGAAAATACCTCAGTCAGTCTAACATCAAAATAACTAAAATAGGAACAACATTCAGAAAATTATGTCCTAAATTTGGTCCTAAATTACCTGAAACTGGTCACTGAAAGGAGACCTAAGTAATTATTAAGGTCACAAATCAAGTGAGGTATAAGGTTCTTTTCTTATAGACTTAATACACAATAAGACTTCTTTTTACAACATGAGGAGTAACCCACTGCTCGCTATTAGAAAGAAGGCAGTCTGTGATATCACCTCGATATGAAGGGTGCTAGAACTAGGAGAAAAGGAGGCATTGGATCCTCTACTTTATATCTCTGTCTGAAATTCATTGTTAAATCTGTTATCTGAATCTTTTTCTGACCATTTTTTCCCATTAAAAAAGGCAACTGATGATGCTCTGCTGCATTTTTACATCTTTGTCTTATTGGCCAGTAATTTTGATTCGCTTTCATTTACCAACTCAAACCATAAGCTCAATATTATAGTACACACCTTTCAAGGACATCTCCTGTGCCATGTCAGTACTTTTTAAGCTTTCCCATTTATCACCATTTTGTTCCTGTCCTGATGAGATCACCTTAAATCATCAACACTGACATGGAAAACCAGTGGTAGGTTACACTGCAGAGGGCATGTTTCTCTGCAATGTAAAGTCAATAGTTTGATTTATGGTACCAACCTCTCCAAAGAGAGACTTTGTTGCTTTTAGCTCCCCATTTCTGAACTACCTTTGGTGCCCTTGCTCTGTGAGCCTCATAAGCAAACACAAAAGTCATGCAGTCCACAAAGATAAGTAAAACATTGTGTGTTTGTGTCCTACTCTGTAAATGCTGATCTTGCTAGGAAATTGAAACTGAGGTGGTCCATCATTTGTTCTGTAAATGAGAACCAGTTTCATGAATTATTCTCTGGAAAACTGTTCTTGTGATGACTGATGTGTGTAGGAGAGACTATAATGCATGATTGGAAATGATAACTATGGAATTTTGTTCTCGCAGATCTGCAGATTTGTCTGCTCTATTCTTGTACTACAGCACTTACTGTAAATGTTCATTCTAAGCATGTTTAGGAAATACTGTGTCAGTAGCTATTAAAGACTATCGTAATGATATGGGTGCCATTTATTACAGCATGGTGGGGCAGGTGTTAGCACTATTGTCTGGCCAGGCAGCCAGTGATTGAAATCCACTGGCCAGCTGGGCTGCTCTGTGTGGCGTTTTCATGTTCTCCCCGTGCCTGTGTGGGTTCTCTCTGGCTTCTTTCCACAGTCCAAAGACATGCATGTTAGGTTAATTGGTGATTCTAAATTGGCTGTTGGTTTGAATGTGAGTGTGAATGGTTGTCTGCCTCTCTGTGTTAGCCCTGCAACAGATGGGCGACCTGTCCAGGGTGAATCCCGCTTCTCGCCCAATGACAGCTGTTATAGGCTACAATAGAAGAAAATGGATGGATTTCAAGGTACTTGTAAGGTTAATCCCATATTAGTTTTGCAGATTTATTAATTCACTTGTAACTAAGTCTCAGAAGTTCATCAGAGACCAAAAACCTGGTCCTGGAGCTTTGCCTCATACATTGCCCAGAATTGCTGCTAAACTCCCCCACTCAGTTTCACAAGAATCTTTGCAGTTTGTGTCGCAAGCCTGAACCAGATTTTTTCCAGTGACTAATGGAAAGGTCAGCTGTGTGTGTGTGTGTGTGTGTGTGTGTGTGTGTGTGTGTGTGTGTGTGTGTGTGTGTGTGTGTGTGTGTGTGTGTGTGTGTGTGTGTGTGTGTTTGGCATGCTCGAGTGACAGACTGTTACGTGACAGCTAAATCTTCCCAAAAAAAGATGCTGAATCTGACCAGTGAGGAATTTAAAATGTGTTTTTTAAGGAAAGTGTTGGTCTGTTGGACACTCAACTGCTTTGGTCCAGTAAAATCTTGACAACTATTATTTGGATTACTGTTAAATTTGTTACAGACACCCATGGCCTCAGACTAAGTATTGTAAGCTCTTTGATACCCTGATATTTGCTCTAACACTACAGTCAGGTCAAAATGAAATTTGTATCCAATATCTGAATATCTGTAAAGGAAAAGGTTAAACCAACTCATCACCAACAACTCATTTCTATTTTACTAAATTTAAGCTGCATTCTTTTAATGAATTTATAGTTATATCAATCTAAAAAGTCTATTTTGAGAACAGTAAAAACTAAAACCCTGAGAATGTTTAAAGTCAACTCATTAAAATAAGTTTATGTGAAAAGCTGTATTAGCAATATTCCAGGGATGCATTGTTAGAGTCGCCTCTTTTTTTGCAGATTAGAGGAAGCAGAGATAATGGAAACTAGCTTTT
This sequence comes from Archocentrus centrarchus, assembly GCF_007364275.1. Taxonomy (NCBI): domain Eukaryota; kingdom Metazoa; phylum Chordata; class Actinopteri; order Cichliformes; family Cichlidae; genus Archocentrus; species Archocentrus centrarchus. The sequence continues at coordinate 29,359,719 of NC_044361.1, read as the reverse complement.
TACAAAATGTAAAATTAAATCACAGTAGATAACTATGATGTGATCTAGTATGAGTCACAAGGCCCTGCAGACTAATTCATCTCACTGAGAGAGGGTTTGTATGCTGTATGGCGCGCTGTTGCTGGTACAAAATAAGAGCTGTTTCTAATGTTGGGAGAAGAACTAACTCTTTAAAGTCTGACTGTATGTTGATCATGTCACCATACAGTCAATTTAACTCGAAAGTCTATCAGGTTTATTGGTTTCTGAAATATAGCTCTCAGCTTAGCTGAGCTAGTTCTATATACTCATAAAGTAATTGTGAACTCATTAATCAAACAAAGTGCACCTACTTTAAGACAATGTGAGCACTAAATTTGTTATTTTCAAATAAAGAGTGTCTTTTTGCAGTGAACTATCATCATGCTAACACACCATGGAAACTGACATTGCCATCATGGCAGTTGCTACAATTATCACCATCACTGTGTGCACATTTGGATGCTGATGTGAATATTTAGCTCAAATTTAGCCTCACAGAGCTGCTACAAGTTCCAAAACATCCAGCTGTAACCCAGCTTGTTGGATTACACCAACATTTCTGACACTCCATGACTATATCTGCGAGATGTGTCCTCGTTACTTTTAAAGTATGCCGAGTTGCAGATATTACCCAATATGTTACATTTTTGTTATGTAACTTTATTTTAAGAGCCAAAGATCTCCTTCTGTTTCATTATTCAAAAATCTGAAATATGCCAGCTATCCAGAGGAAACAACAATAATGTTTGTCTAATGAAGGAATCATTACCAGCTAGAGTGCAGTGTTATAGTTGAATGAATGCAAATATTTACAATAAGTTGTGCAATCTTACCCATGTTTTACCTGATTGTAAATGACAAGAGGAAAGCTACTGCAAACAGAGCACATATTCAAGAGAACCCTGTTTAAAGATAAGTTAGCTGTAAGCTTGTCAAAAAATTTTTTTTGTTTTGATTTTGCAGGGTAATTGGGGTGGAATTGCTAAACAACAAGGAGTCAGTTTGTCAGTTAAGGCGAGGAAGATATAATCTAACTATAATTTAATGTCATGTGTAATATGACGGCATCTTGACAGTCATGCTGATACCAGCTTTGAGTGAAAATCCCTCGAGGGCAGTATTTGAATGTAAGACCAGAGATGTGTTATGTTCTCAGTGCTTAACTGGTTTTCAGAACCACCACTTATCATACTTGAAGGCTGTTAGCCAAACTTGAATTTGCACTTGATAATCAGCATTTCTCTGTTAAAGAAGCATCTTTGCCTGTTTTGTCAGCAGACTAAAACTAGTTCATCAAACAAACATCAGTTACTTTTTAATCCACCAAGCTTCACACAGCACTCTGCACTTTGTTTTTTGACTGATTATTTTTATTATGAATAAGAAATTTGTATATATTCACAGGCAATTTACCATTATACTGAAGTATCAGATCCATGACAAGAACTACTGTTCTGCCTTCAGCTGGTCCTCGAGTTGATGGCCAGCTCTGCCTGATGTATGCATTTCTGTTATTCCCATGCCATTAGTAGTTTGTGGAATGGCACAAAGGCCCCATATCCAGGTTTGCTGCAAAAGGCAGAAATTAAGTTAAAATTCAAACAGACTAGACATGTGAGGAAAATCACAGAAGAAAACACACAAAAATTTACTAATTTAATATTTTTAATCTAGGGAAGTTCATATGTTTATTGTTTTTACAGCCTTACAAGAAAATACTAAATTTAAGATCCATTTCCAACTGTGGTAAGTCAAGTTTGTCAGTGTGGGAAAGTGAGTTCACATTTCAAGGTCAGACCTCACTCCTTTAATGATGTAATTTAAGCCAGTTAAGTTGACCTGAGATCTGCACATGCAGCACAGATACAGTTTGCAGAGGACTAGAGATGACTGCTGAAGTAAGGCTCAAATTACACCCACTGGCCACTTCAGTAGGTACACCTCAGTAGTACTGGGTTGGACCCCCTTTTGTGTCAGAAATGCCTTAATTTTCCATGGCATAGTTTCCTCTGAGATTTTGGTCTCAGAGGAATGTTAGCATATTGACATGAAAATGTTAAACAATAGCTGCAGATTTGTCAGCATCCATGATGCCAATCTCCTGTCCCACCACATCCCAAAGGTGCTCTATTGGATTGAGATCTGGTGACTGTGGAGGCCATTTGAGTACAGTGAACTTATTGTCATGTTCAAGAAACCAGTCTGAGATCATTTGAGCTTTGTGACATGATGCATTATCTTGCTGGAAACAGACAGCTGAAGATGGGTACCCTGTGCTCAGTGACATGGGAGGCAACACTACTCATTTTAGGGTCGGGTGTGGCACTTTAATGATGCTCATTAGTCTTGAGATGCTGTAGCAAATCTGCTTAAAGGTTCAACGTGCTGTGTATTCAGAGATGCTCCTCTGCATTCAGACCATTGTCTGTATACCCTAAAGATTGTTATGTGAGAAAATCCCAGTTGCTCAGCAGTTTCTGAAATACTCAGATGAGGCCATCTGCCACGTTCAAAGTCACTTAAAATACCTTTCTTCCCCAATCTGATGCTCAGTTTGTGCCTAAATGCATGGAGAAGCTGCCATGTGATTGGCCAATTAGATATTTGCGTTAATAGCAGTTAAACAGGTGTGCCTAATAAAGAGGCAAGTGAGTGTACATCGTGAGATGTGTCATTTACGCCTGTGTTGGCACATGACACTTGTGTTGTGATAATTGTATAGTATATTGAATCCATCAAAGTTAATATATTAATATGTATTAAAAAAAAAAAAGTGACTTAGGGCAAATAAGCTTCAAAAGACATTAAAAAGCTTTAGAGACACTAGTGAAATTATTTCACTACTTATTACTTAGTGCCATAGTCCAAATCACAATACATCACTAAATTTCAGGCTGCAAAACCTAAACACACACACACACACACACACACACACACACACACACACACACACACACACACACACACATAAACCATCTACATGTTGGTTGTGTATTGATGGTAGGAGAATGAGATCAGTTACCATTCAAAGTAGCTGTGTCCCATATGAGTCCCATCGCACAGACCTGAATCAGGAGTTTGCAGCTCCACTCCAAGGTGGAGATCTACCTCCCCCTGCAGGCGGCCCAGGAAACGAACCGTTCCTGTGCTGATCCTCCCAGATGGCAGCATGATCCTGACCCGATGACCCAGCTGTAAGTCCATGGGGGAATGGGGAACAAAAACTCGATGTGGCCCTTGAGATGTTCTCCATGATCTCACACTGGAGAAAGAGAAGATTATTTTAGTAGTCCAAAAGAAACAGAGTTGGTTTTTTTTAATTTACTTATTTAATTCTACAGGGCTTAAATTGATAGCTTTAGAAACATTTATTTTATTTTTTTATATTTTATATTGTATTATATCCTATGTGATTTTTTTAAAAGAAATTAAATTAAATTTGTAAGATTTGTAAAGTAATTGTTTGATATAGGAAATGCTTGAAATGATTGAAGGTATACACATTAACAAATCAATAATTATGATTCAATAATATCATGTATATGATTCTGAAGTGTCATTCCACATAATGAGTACTTTTACTTTAGGTACTTGAAATATATTTTGAACATATGTGCACTGCTAAGTTTCTTAAGTAGGATTATAACTTTTAAGTAAGAAGTCTAAATACTTTTTTTCCCAGTCTGCAAAACAATTATCCAATTCAAGGTTATGTTTAAATTCTTGTGCAGCACCATGTTCACATTTCCAGTTTTTGTAGTTGAACCAAACAACTAGATTTTGCTTTTGCGTGCTAGCATGAGAATATTGTTATATTTTTTTATTGAACTCTCTGCTGAACTGCTCCTTTAACAGCAGTACCTGGAGGCTGAAGATGAGGACGAGGAGGCAGGTCTTGAGCTCCGTGCTGAGGACAACGATAACTGGCTGCCTGACAAACTGCATCGATAACTGTCACTTCTTGATGACATTCCAGACCTTCTGTGTTGGTGGAGGCCACCTGCTCATGAAACAGTAGCAACTGATATCACGGTTAAATTCAAAAGCATGCAAATATGAAAATTTCTGGATTAACTCATTGTCACTGTTGTGTCATTTCCAGAATTTTATTACTGTCATTTACTTGAGCACTCATGAAATTCTTCTCCATTGTCCACTCCCGACTCTCCCTGGTCATTGTAACTGCCCACCTTCATCAACACTTGAGACTCCAGCTAAGGAAAAGGAGACAAGGTATAATTAACAAACCTCAGCCACCCACACACAATTTCACCCACACACACCTGATTACGTAGCTCTTCCTGTTTTCTCTGCAGCTCTGTAAACCTCCTTTCCCATGATGCTCTCTCACAAGCAACCTGGTCTTCAGTGACAGCAGCTCTTCTCAGTTTTGGTGAGTCTTTTCTGGAGGGCAACTGTTCGGTCAGGGCTGCCTGGTATGGCTGCAATCCTGTTACATTCAGAACCTGACAAATAACATCAAATGAGATAATTGTGGCCTGTTATATATTTATTTGTTCATAGGTGAAAAAAAGAGCTGAAGCAGGCTTAAAGAAGGATGAGGACAGGCTTTAAGGGGAAAAAACTGTTAAATTAATTTTAAGTAAACATCTTGTTTGTAAGTCTTTGATTTTAGGAGCTTCTTACCCACAGCTTGTTTCAGCTGTTGACTTTTGACCTCTGTAATGCTTTTCTCCATTGGTAAGAATTTGATAGCATTGTATGGACATATCTGCAATGCAAATGAACATCACTTAAAATCCTTATAATCACAATACACACAAAACTTTATCAGTATGTGACGTTAACAGGTTACACTCACCCAAAGGAACCTGCAGGTGCAGAGTATCCCTTTAAATGTCCATGTAAACACAGTCCATAGGACTGTCATGTTAAAGCACCGTGCTCTCACATTGTGCTATTCTGATCAGACAATGAAGAAATGTTCATTTATTTTTCTCCTGCAGCTCATGAAGGCCTGAAGTAGTACAGCTGAAATGATATGATCTTTACAATAGAGTGGATTTGGTTTCACAAACCTGTGGTCTAATGAGTCTAAATAATCAGTTGTAGGCTTCTAAGAAAAAAAGTAGGTTATACCATCTGTAGGTCAACGCTGCCAGGCTATGCCCTCATCCACAGATAATCACACAAAATAAAAATAAAAATCATGGCTTATCGCTGGAAAATGCAGAGATTTAGTGGGGCACTGACCTTTTCCAGAAGCTTAACTTTAGGCAAGAAGAAAACTCCCATGTGAAGTCATAGGGAAATGGCAGCTCCCATCTCTGCTAAAAGGGCCTCTGTCCCAGTCTGTGGTGAATGCTAATATGCCACACAAGGCACACTGACCTGTTGCTATGCACCAGCTCTGTGTGAGCAGCACTGCTGACGACTGTTGGGTAGGTAAATCTAGTCTAATCTTCTTAGTCATGCAGTTACACTGTCTAGTTGTATCCAAGCTGCTTCATATGGTCTACTGAGCTTGATCAACACTACATGTAGCGCAACTGTTACCTCATCATCCATCTGTATTGTCTGTCAACTGGCAAATTGGAGAAGTAATTCCATAAATCATGGGACCAAAAATTGGTTACTTTTTATTTATTTGTGTATATAATTATTATAATGTCAAAAATGCTTGCATTCTGAAATATTTTAATGTAAAGTTCCAGTTTTTTCACATGGTTTCCCATTATAGTGACTACATACTGCAGTTTTCTAGTGCATTCAACCCCTGTAATTTTCATTTTCTTGCTCAAATGCTTAAATTGATTAGTCTATTATTCCAAATGCCTTTAGACTTTAAAACTTGCTTTTTCCTTTTTTAGCTTAACACTAATGAACATGGAAATAATACAAAGTAAGCTCAAAGCAACACTTCTTTTCATTAATGAGCAAATAACACACAGTCATTGACACCAAGTAAGGAATAAACATAAACAATTACATTTATCATTATTATTTTAGGAAACAGGCTGGTTAATTCTTTTTTTTTCCCTCCATTTATAAATTTAAATAACTTAAATATCTTTTTAAAATAAAGTACAAGATATAAATAAGGAAGCTTTTGGGATCTCCATTACATGTTTGTACCTGTGGTGCTGAAGGAACATGGCATGATATATAAAACATATTACTTATATGCCTTGAGATGACTTCTTGTTGTGATTTGGAGCTATATAAATAAAACTGAATTGAATTATCACATCAATTACAAATAATCATATTGTACACAGAGAGTTAACAGAGACATGAAAACTACTGGGGAGTGGAAACATAAATACTTAGGTATCCTCCTAGCAACATCTACAGTGACTCATCAACTGTGTCTCAGAGTAATTAGTAAGCCTGTTTATGGCTGTTAATATGTTAGCATTGAAACGTGAAGTGGCATTTTGCAAGAGGCACTTATGAGGAATGTCCCAGAAAGAGTAGTTCTGTGTTCTGAATTATATTGTTTGAGTGTGTTTGTAATCTCTGATATTTGAAGAATATATGTTTATATGTTACAGTTTATATGTTACAAGTGTCTTTGGTTTCAAATTAAAGCTTATTATTCAAGTGAAATATGAGTCTCTTACATTATGTCTACATAATTTCTCAATTGTGCATGTAATAAACATGTAAAGTTCTCCTTTCAGAATTTAGTGCTGCATTCAGAGAGTAAAACACTGATCTCACATCTTGGGTCATATCTCTGTGATGCACCAGTAATGACTTCTAACCTTTTTTGCAAAGTACCAATGATACATATATTCATCTAAGCTCTCATTTGACTGTGTTTGCCAAACTCCCAGTCACATGTAGTCAGCATCCATTTTCAATAATATTTTCCAATGCAAGCTATATGAAATTTGCACAGTTTTTAATCATCCCTGCATTTTCTGGTCATGTAAGACATTTTAAACCATCATAATTTTCCAACAAAAACTCAAAATTGTGTCATGGCTTGTTAACAGAATAAGTCACGTACACTGGTGTCTGAACTGCTTAGATTAAACATCATCGGATTAGCACAGTAGTTCCAGAATTAAGAGGATCCAATTAAACAAATGAGGACTTTGTTAGTTAATTATTGAATAAAATTGGTCCCTTACTACGTATCTGTCAGGGGAAAAAGTAGGTAACAATAAACATAAATGTTAGTCAGTAAATACTGCTTGTTTTGGATGTTTTCACATATTTCTGTTGGAATTTGACATCCAAACATTACATTATTCTACTTTAAACATTTTTTTTATTAGAAAATTGTTGTATCTTGGTCTTTTTAAGTGGCCTGGTGGCACAGATTTTATAACTGTTCCCTCACAGTAAGAAGTTTTTGGGTACAAGTCCCCTGGTCTCCAGGCTTTTTTATGAGCTTGTCGTGTTATATCTCCTCCTTCATGCCAAATATATCACATTTTTTTAAGTACACCTGTTCGCTTGCCAATCACATGGCAGTAACCTGTCTACATGTTTAGGTATGTAGACATGGTAAAGAAGTTCAAACTGAGCATCAGAATGGGGAAATGTGATTTAAGTGATTTTAACATTGCGTGGTTGTGGTGTCAGATGGGTTCGTCTGAGTGTTCAAAACCGGATGATCAATCTATACACAACCATCTCTAGGATTTACAAAAAATGACGTGAAAAAGAGAAAATATCCAGTAATTTGAAGTTCTCTGGGTGACAAGGGCTTGTTTGGTGTCAGAGGAGAGTAACCAGACTGCTTTCAAGCTGATATGAAGGCAGTCACTCAAAAGCCACTCGCTACAAGCAAGAAATGCACAAGAGTAACTCTGAATCCACAACATATTTAATGTTGATGCACATGGGCAGTAGCAGCAGAAAATTCATGAGCCATTCATGTCAGCTAAAAACAAGAGACTGAAGTTACAATTTGCAAACTGGCCAACAGAAGATTAGAAACCGTTGCCTGATCTGATGAATCTGATTTCTGCTGCAACATTTGGATGGTAGGTGAGGATTTTGGCATTATCAATATGAAATCATGGTTCCATCCTAATTATCTTGGCACACTTTGAGCCCCTCAGTACCAAATGAGCATTGTACCCATTGCATCATGACCACAGAGAACCCATCTTCCGATGGCTGGTTTCAGTAGGATAACACACCATCTCTCAAAGCTCAAGCATTCTCAGATGCTTTCTTGAAATGGCCTCCACAGGACACCAGATCTCGTTCCAACAGAGGAACTTTAGGATGTGGTGGAATGGGAGATAACCGTCATGGACATGCAGCCAAGAAATCTGTAGCAACTGTGTGATGCTCTCGTGTCAACATGAACCAAAATCTCAGAGGAATTTTTCCTGTACTTCATTGAATCTATGCCACAAAAAATAAGGGCATTCTAAAAGCAGAAGGGGTTTACCCAGAACTAACAAAGTAATCCTAATAAACCTGAAAAAAAAAAACAAAGTGGTGGATGAATAAATATGTTAGCTCCGAGGGTGATTCTAAACTGGCTGTTTCTACACTGGTGTAGGCAATGTAGATAAATTCTTAAGTCTATAGATATTTTTACATTTTTGCTGTATGATCCACTCTCTCTTGAGAGTCATTCCAGAGATAGAAGTGCTTTTTTGCTAGTATCATTTAAAATGCATTGCTCCCTAATCACAAGCTATTCTTACCAAATGCCAAAAAAACAGACCCAGATGCGGATGCTATCACCCCCATGTTTCACAGATGGCATGAGGTCTTATGTTGGAATATAGTGTTTTCTTTTGTCCAACAGCACATCTCCTTTAACCAAAAGTTATATTTTGGTCTCATACCAAATATAACTCATAAGACATTGCTTTGGCAGCCAATCTGGCTCATCCACAGGATCTTTAGCAAACTGCGGGACAGATAGGAGTGTTCTTCTTGGAGAACAATGACTCTTTTCTTCAGATGGTGGAGTCAGGAACATTAATAGTAGCCATATGAAGAGGCCTTTAGGCCAGACAATGACACAGATTATTCTTTGTTGGCTGACCACTCCTCAGGCGGGTTCTACTTGTAGGCATTCTATTTGACTTTGAATCAAATGTGTCCAAACTCAAGAGATGGTTTTGTAGCTTTTTCCAGCACCAATAAACCTTCAGATATCTCCTTTTTCATGCCATCATACACTCCCACAAACATGTGTTGTGAAGTTCAGATCCTTGTTCGTTTAAAAAAAAAAAAAAAATCCAGGTATCACACACCTAAATGTCATTCCATTAAATAACCCATTAAATTAATTATAACAGGTTCTCATTAACTACTTTAAGGATTTGTGTTAAACACCAATGATAGTTTAGTTCATATTTATGCAGATATATTGAAAAGTTTACGAACTTTCAAGCACCAGTGTGAGTACTGCCAATGTGATAAAAGAAGAAAGATCATCAGGTTAGATGAGGCGGTGTCAGTGGGGCATCTCTTGCGGGACTACTAGCTTAAGGCTACATTAGCTGTAACCATCATGACACATTAAAATCACACACCAACCTTTAGGGTGCACTGTGAGTAATTCCTGATAGGTTTGGCCAATAAATGAATACAAAGATGTGTGATTTTAAAAAAAAGACAACTTTCTTTTTCTCTCTCCTGTTTTATTAATAAGATATCCTACACATTTTATGACTTTAGTCATTATTATCTCTATATATAATGTGCAGCCAAACAGCTCATACACCATCTTGTGACAAATCCACGAACATTACATGACATTACAATACAATTCAAAGTCAGCACCTAATTTAGAACTTCTGAAGCAACATTTAAACTCCTTTTTTTGAGAGTATTTTCATAGTTATCATACATAGCAGGACATCATGGATCGCAATGAGAAAAAAAAAAAGTAAGGACTTCTGTCATCTGAACTGTGCAGGTCTCTTTCATGTCATGCCTAAGAATTTTACGTTCTTTGGACCACAAAGAGCGAATTGTAGTCTGTAGGGAGCTGTGTGACTGGCAGAGAGAGGGCTCTGATTTCACATTGTGTTGAACTGAAACCAAGAGGCTCCCTATACAATCACACACAGGGCACTGAAATCTCACCTGTGCTCTTATAGACGAGCACAGCCCTAATCCCCTCAGTTATTTCAGTCAATTGTTAGAGCCAGGGTGTAGAGTTTTATTTGAATTTAAAGAGAGTCTTCTATCATGGTAAACTGAGACAGGAAAATGGCATTAAAAGGCATTTTCATCACAGAATGTATTTTTAATCACAGAATATAGAAAAGGTAAAGTATTTAACTGTTATATAGTGCCGTGTTTGTTTGGGGTTTTTTTTGTTTTGTTTTGTTTTTTGGGGGGGGGGGGGGGGGGCAGTCTGTTGCAATTTCTTTGAACTAATAATATAAACTTTGAGGTTTACCAAATTTGCGTCATTAAAACGGTTGTTGACAAAATACCCCCCCCCCCAAACAGTTTTACCTGAAACCATTACGACATTGAGTGCAGGCCTTTAGTCTCCTCCTCTCTCACTTGTATAACAGTGCAGCTGAGAATTTCTACTTATTAGGTTGCCACTGTAGTGCTATCAGCAGGAAGCGACAGGGGAAGTGACAGAGAGCAACAGAGAAAGAGGACTCCGGAGAGAGAGAGAGAGAGAGAGAGAGAGGAAAGCTCAGTCACTTCAACCACAGCCAACAAAAAAGCATGCCCAGCGCACCACAGGTGAGTGGTTTTCACGGATTTTAAACAATGGGCTTTGGTAGCTTTATTTAAATTCTGCTAAATAGAGCTATGTTTATGATTAGCATGCAGGTGGTACCACTGAAGCTGGGTATACAGCAGGGGGATGTTTTGTTGCTGTTTTGTTCTAAGTTTTGCAGTTACAAACATTATTTTACCTATGCATTATTGAGAAATACCATTCAAATATTTCTTTTTAAGTTTTTGACTCGACTGTATAAATTGTTAAATTCAGTTTTTAAATCTCAAAAACAGCTAGTGTTATCATATCCTTAAAATGATCCATCTTGAGGATTTTAACTACAAAATCATTCACAAACTACACTGAGGTGTTCTGTGTGTAGCATTGTGGTTCCTAATACACAATTTTTTATCCACATAGGCTCTAATAAAACTAATTCCTTCCCTAAAAACTCCAAATATCCCTAAAAGATGATGCCATTCATGGTTCATTCTGTTATATATTAACTAGTCCACCAGCTAAGTCTTGCAACAGTGATTGCAAGATGATGTAAACAGGAAGTTTGTGTAAGGAGAACCCTGAGACAGGGTTATACACCTGGGCTCACCTGTTGGTAGACTGTGTACCAAACCAAGAAATTCACGCCAATTTTTCCAATTAAACCCTGCATTGTGACACAGAGGCCAAAATGGCCACTGTTTTCGGGCAGTTTCCAGGGTGTAGAGCCCATAGGTGGCCACGCTGGGATCCAAGGGAGAAGAGGAAAAAACAAGCCATGGCACTTAGTGGCTCTCCCCCGGGTACTGATCATGGAACAAACACGTTTTAATTGTGTTCGCTATACAGCAAGACACTTAAAAAACAATTATGTGTCACTACACAAAACTGAAGTTGACCTCATGGCCATGCATTGCTGACAACATAAAAGAAAGAAAATCTTATCATATTTATAACCTTTTTTAAAATAATGGAAAACTGTGCATAAAAAAAAAAAACACAACAGCTTTAAATCTCAGTTTTTAAAATACATTTCTTAGATTGTGACTCAACCAGACAATGACGAGATCAGTTTCTCCAGAACAAATGGAGGTTTGTGAAAAGAGGAGATCGTAGCGATTTAGCTCTCACAGATCAAAGCGCCCAGGTGGGTCACAATGAATGAGCATGGCTGTAATTCAGAGGACTGCTACCGTGGTAAACAGTGTGAATTGTGCCCACTGATAAAGAGCTTTTGTCAACACAGAAATTGAGTTTTTCCTGCTTAGTTTATTTATATAGCTGAGATTTGTCATTATGTCTCAGTAAACTTAGTAGGTATTAAAAAAACACAGCATCTGCCAGCTGTTCATTCATGCTGATAATGAGTTTACTGGGAATTTGATGATTACAGGCTGGACAAAGAGCTCTCTCCCTTTCTGCCAGTGGGATAATGACCTCCAACACTTTTATAAAAGGCACAGGTATGAGTTTATTTGTTTGAAAGCACTTTTATTGATGATTCAGTTACACAGGTGAAATGGAGACTCAGTCAATAAGCTTTTGTTTTGTCTTTTGTTTTTCCATCTGTCATTTATTACACACTTTGCACAGTTATAATGTGTAAAGTGTATGACAACCTCTGTCCTACCATTGACTTGAAATTTGAATAAGGAGCAAAAACAAAGAAATGGAAAAAGGAGGCATGCGGTGTGTGTTATATGTACAGAACAGGGAAAATCAGACAATATCACACCTGTCAAAGCAAGCAGATATTTTCATGGTCTGGATTTAGTTGTTTTTATTGCCAACTTGCATGTACTACAGCTGAGCTCTTGCTCAAAGCCCCCCCCCCTTCCCCCCAAAAAAAAAAAAAAACTGATGGCGTTTTTGAAGAACTATCTGCAGGTCTAGCCACTGACACTCTGGGACCTAACTGCCATTATCCGAAAAGCAAAGATGTCATGCTTCTCTCTCATGAATAAAAAAGATGACATGCATGTAGGCATGGTTACTGTGCACGAGAGAGGCCTGCATGGCTGCAGACAAACACAAGCAACTATGATTATAGTCAGTCTGTGGTTGCTAGAGACATGTTACAACCTGAGGCAGATAGTCATTCTCCCTTATTCACAAGGGGAAGTTGCAAGCAGGTAGTTCCCATGCCCTGCAATGATTGGGAACTACCTAAATACTGAGAATAGCATGCTGATGTTAAGGACAATGTTTAGTGTCACTTTATCATAAAGTGGCATAAATGTAAAGGTACTTATATAGCACATTTCCAATCAATTTGAGCCCTCAAAACACTTTCTACTATGAGTCTCATTCGCCCAATCACACACGTTCATACAACACTTTTATCTAACATTCACACACACACACACACACACACACACTGATGGATGCATCGGGGGCACCTCTGGGTTCACATGGACTGGATGATCCACTCTACCACCTGAGCTACAGCCACCCATTCTTCATTGTAACACCTGAGATGTTTATATTTGATTGTAAATATAATCAAATATAAAGTGGTCCAACAACGAACAAAACAGTTCACTCATGTTATGGATCTGTAAATCTTTAGTGTCTGTGTGGGTTTGCACCTTCATAAAAATGTGCAACTCATTATTTTAAAGCAATAACCTGGTATTTGTGATAGTCCTTTGAATAGAACTTAAGATATTTCATTAAACCTTAATGATATTAGATCATTTTAAGAAAAGTACTAACTTACTTCCTTCAATTTATTTCACATGTCTTGAAGTCCATACATGACACAAAAAAAGCCACCCAATCCTCCTGTCATGTTTCCCCCAAAATGCTTGACTTTACAGGTATCCTTCAGGTCCTCCCTTTAGGACTCCTTCTGCTATCACTGTTAGTGTCAGGATCCCATGCCACTGAAGCCCCCACCACAGCAGCCACCGACACCTCTTCCCAAATCACAACATCTACCAACTCTGAGGTCTCAGCAACCTCAGCTACCACTCTGTCTACAGGGATGACAACCATCAGCACAGCAACCTCAGCTACCACTCTGTCTACAGGGATGACAACCATCAGCACAGCAACCTCAGCTACCACTCTGTCTACAGGGATGACAACCAGCAGCACAGCAACCTCAGCCATCATGAGCCCGACCACCACCACCCATTCTTCCTCACATCTCTCTGTCACAGGTGGCATGACTTTGAATGGAACCACTATGTCAAATGATACTTCAAAGAATATGGCAAGTAAACCTTATTGGATCTATTATGTGTTCCCTCATTAGTTTTCATTTTGTCAGTCTTGTTTATGTTGTGCCTTTTAATTCTCTCAAACACAGATATACTGCCCCTCATTCAACTGTAACTACTCCGACTGCTACTCGATGTACACGAGTCAGAACACCACTCCATGTGCTGCTAATGATTTTTGTCAGGTAGGGCAGCAAATGGCACTAAACACTAAGAAAACATCTGATGCATAGTGATCACCAATCAATGCATTACAACCCATGTCTCACTGATGTAGGCCTAGAAAGAAAATTAAAGAATGCTACACAGTACCAGTAATCCATATAAGCAATTGAGCAGTCATAAGAGTATATGGTATTTATAAGTAACTATTAAAGGGGAAATAAGTTTAAATATTATTTTCTAAATAAATGTTTACAGTATAGAAATTAAAGGCAATTAAACATGTCTTCTAATAAAATTCTGTTACATCTCAGTTGTTAAGGCGAACAGACATGTGGTACTCTGCCAGCTGCAGCAAGTATTGTGGTGACAGGTGCATGAACGTCTCTCAGACCAACTGTACTGTGAACTGCTGTAATTCTACTGGCTGCCTCAATTACACCTTTGCATCCATGATGATGATAACAACAACAGGTAAATCTTTTAAATCACCTTATTTGAGCCCTCACAAATGTTTTATTTAGTTAGTTTTTACCATGTCTATATTGTCCTTATAAATGATTACATTTTATGACATCTTAAAAACCATCACTGCATGTTCAGAGGTGTCACATTCTTAAACTTGCAGTTTCTGAAATATTTGTTCTGTTCCTTATCCAGTTTTTAGAACCACAACAACAGCCACACCAGCCCCAACAACAACCACTACCACTCAAACAACTACAGCAAACAAAGTAAGGATAATGAGTGCTGGCATGCAAATGTATGTGTGGGAAGAAGATTGTGTATCACTAAATAAAAGTAATTCAACCTTTTACACCATAGTCACCTTGTCTTGAGTATGAAATGAGGTAGCACTTAGAGATAGCAATGGAAATAAGACCTTGTGGGAAATAAGTATCATGTTTCCTACTGTGTTGTTTTTGTTTTTTTCAGGGAAACAGGTGCCACAATGGTACGTGCACAGGCACAAGCTGCTACACAAATTTCAATTCAGTTTTCCAGTTTTGTTCCTCTTCACAACCACATTGTCAGGTAAGAACCGTCACCACACCGATAACAACAGAACAGTCCTAGTAACATTTAATATCACAAATACAGTGTATCACAAAAGTGAGTACACCCCTCACATTTCTGCTGATATTTAAGTATATCTCTTCATGGGACAACACTGACAAAATGACACTTTGACACAATGAAAAGTAGTCTGTGTGCAGCTTATATACAGTGTAAATTTATTCTTCCCTCAAAATAACTCAATATACAGCCATTAATGTCTAAACCAGCAGCAACAAAAGTGAGTACACCCCTAAGAGACTACACCCCTAAATGTCCAAATTGAGCACTGCTTGTCATTTGCCCTCCAAAATGTCATGTGACTCATTAGTGTTACTAGGTCTCAGGTGTGCATAGGGAGCAGGTGTGTTCAGTTTTGTAGCACAGCTCTCGCACTCTCTCACACTGGTCACTGAAAGTTCCAACATGGCACCTCAGGGCAAGAACTCTCTGAGATCTTAAAGAAGAATTGTTGCTCTACATGAAGACTGTTATATAAGCTGCACACAGACTACTTTTCATTGTGTCACAGTGTCATTTTGTCAATGTTGTCCCATGAAAAGATATACTTAAATATATGCAGACATGTGAGGGGTGTACTCACTTTTGTGATACACTGTATAACAGTCATTAAATGATTATTGTTTCAGGCTCATTTCAGTTACTTTTGAGTTGGGGTTTGTTTTTTGTTTTTTTTTTTGGGGGGGGGGGGGGGGGGGGTAGCACTTTTAAAGCTGACCGTACACAATATACATGGCATCTTTGCTTCAGCACAAACGTAGCTATGAGTTTATGTTTTTAATTTCTTGATTTATCCAAATTTAGAGAATATATGAGAAAAAGGAACCAGGGGACATAGGAAATGTTCCAATATCAAACATAAGAAGTATATCAATGATACTTTTTGGGAGCATGAATAAAGAGATTTCATTATCTTTTAAGCAAGATTTAAATATCTTAGTCTTATTTTTTTACCATTTTTACCACTTGTAAGTCCTGCACTCACTCATTGTCTTTGCAGCTGAAAAATGAGTCAACAGATTCCACCATAAAATGGACCGCTGGTTGCACCAACTGTACTGGCTACACTGCGTGCACTGCTTCTGCAAAAACTCCATGTCATCTGGAGTGCTGCAATGCCACTATGAATTCTTGCCTATGGTTGAATGGCACACTAAATGTTCCCTCTTTTGCCACAAGAGGTCCTTATCTTCACACAGAACTGATAGCTTGCTTACTCTGTGTTGTTGCTATCACTTTTCTGCTTTGAGAATGTCTTTGCTCAGCTGCTGTGTGGGTTATTAGGTAAGCAGAGCTTTGTGTAACTCCTAGTTCCTCCAAAATTTAAAGAAAAAGCTGTAGTAGAGATACTCATATGAATATGTTGATATTCATATATGATTGTATAGGTATGGGAATATGAAAAGCATTAATTACAATGTTGATGGTGTTTCTTGTTTAAAATTTCCAGTCCCGTTTATCTCTAGTTCAAGACCAATGAAATGGCTTTGAACAGTGTTTCTCGATGAAATATCATTTTCAGGAATCCAGAAATACAAGCCATAAGCAGCTCGTTCCTCATATCAGTTCACATTTTGGGCACAAGTCACCTTTATAAAAAACAGATTGAAAAATTCAAGTTCAAATTGATTAAAATTAACTCAATTAAAGTATTTCAAACTGCTTGTTGTATGTTCTGAAATAATCTTGTCCATTAACTATCACTGATTTATGATGACCTCTTCAACCTGTTGTCAGGGTAATGTGGCTATATGTAACTATATGCACTTTATGAAGCACAAATGTTGAGCTGTTACAGGGAGTTGTCTTGAAGGTTTGTTGAAAAATTCCTATAGATGTAACATTAATGATGTGCAGTTCAGTACTTTGAGCTACATTTTGTCATTTGTGAGTTTGATGTCTTTACTGTATGGTTTGCAAAGTATATTTTGTGGTACAATGGTGTTGCATCAAGTTTTGTGCACTGTACAATATCAGCATGCCTTAGAATAAAATAAATCTTATGTATCCCTCTGGTGCGACTTCATTTGATGTAGTGGAATTGGTGGAAAGGTAGTATTTCCATATTCCCTTGTTTTATTTCTTCCCAATTTCTGAGGCCTGTATTTTACTATCCATAGCTGCAGTTACTTATCAAAACACCCTTTCCATGAAAAAATAAAAATACAATTCCAAAAAAGTTGGTACACCATGTAAAATAATAATTAGAAACAGAATGCAATGATCTGCAAATTTATAAAACCATATTTATTCACAATAGAACACAGAAAATATTAAATGTGTAAAGTGAGACATTTTACTATTTCATGAAAATATTAGCTCATTACCTCGGTCACCAAAAGATGGAGAGAGGATATGTTTTCAATCCTGTTGTTTGTTTGTCTCTTAGCAATATAACTCAAACACTGTTGAGCCAAACTTGATGACCCTTTGTGAAAAAAATCCTTAGGGACGCAAGAACATTAAGTTCATTTTCAAGGTCAAAGGGCAGGGCACCAGCATTTTAAATTTCCTATCCCAGAAGGTTTTTAACCAGATTTTTTAAAAAAACAAACAAAAAAAGACGTGCAGTATATACTTTCCTCAAATTTGTTTGCCATAATTTTGGGTATTTGTTCTAGGGTGTGGTTACCAAAAATATTTATAGAAATGTTAAAGATAATCACAGAATATCAATCTCTTACAGCATGGTTAAAATGTTTTGATTGAATGAGTTTTGTTAATATTGAAAAAAATAACTAAATAATAGATAATATAAATAATATATATATATATTATAGTATATATATATTATATACTACTATACATATATATATATATCCGATATATTACACACATATTATATACTATCATATATATATTATTATATATATATATATACATCTGTTCTCTCTCTACCTCTCTCTCTCTATCTCACTCTCTACTCTCTCTCTCTCTCTCTCTCTATATCCTATTTATATATCTATATCTATCTAGTCTCTACTCTATATATAATCTATATATGTATATATATATCCAGATTGACCAGGCACAAAAAGTATTTTTGCACCCACAGATGACTCCCCAAGAGCTGTTAGTACAATGTGCACTGTGTGCTTAAAAAAAGAGGAAACTGGACAAGAACAGGACAAAAGAAGAAGTGACAGATCTTTAAAAAAAAAAAAAACTGTCTACAGCAATGAGCATTGTCTGAAAGTCATGTCCTTAACAAAGTAGGAAAAAAACCAGCAAAGCCCTAACACAGGACTAGACATCATTTGATCCTTCTGCACATAATGATCCTGGTCATATGTGCAGAAATCATTGCAAACCCCTTTCCCAGTTTCCTAGCAAAGTATAAATAAATGAGGGGTGATTTAGGACTTTTACACATCAGTGTTGTGTACTTTACACAGTACTGTATGCACTGTGCCAATGCACTGTGCAAACGTAGATACAGTACTTTTATCACAGTACAGTATCATGTACTATGATAACTTTTAAATGTAAGTGTTCTGTGCCAAGATTAACATACACCCTGCACAGTTTATAAATTTGAATCTTCCAAAATCTAAAGAAATCCACTGGCCATCAGTCAAGCTACACAGGACAATAGTGCAAAAAAAAAAAAAAGAAGCTCTCCTCTGAACATCAAAACGTCACCTTGTTAAAAACAATGGCCGTTTTAACGAAAGTTTTATTTTTGCCTAAATCATCTAGTTTTCGATCAGTTCAGTTTTCGTCTTCTCTGAAAAACCTGAAAAAAAGACTTGATGGCCATTATTTTAACAAAGTGACGAAAAATAACCCATAAACGCAATGCATTTAAAAAAAATAAAAAAAAAAATAACGATAAACGGAATATTACACACCGATGGATTTCAAAAGACCACTTCAGGTTGATTGATCAAAACTTCCTCAAAACCTGTGGTGTAACGTCTTCGGAGTGCGGCCTGTTTGCAGGACACAATCCCCTTTAAGTTACCATCTTGAGGCCTTATGCGAACCAAAAAGAGTGACGTCACACTGGGTGTACTGCGCGAGCCTGAATCAGTGCGTGGCAGACTGGGTCGGGCTGGGCCAGCAGCGAAGGGAAGAGAAAACGTCTGAGTCGAACAGGAATAATGTCTTTTATTCCGCTGCGCTTCCCCTTCAGAGACAGATAACTGCGCTGCTCGAGTTTCCTCTGAGTATATTTTCGTCTGGAGAGCCTGGTGCCAAAGTTGTCGCCCAGCAAGCTTGAGTGTCTTCACTATGGATCAGTCCGTCGCAATTCAAGAAACTTTAGAAAGAGAAGAAAACTGCATCATGGTATCCTTGCCGATTTACACACGCATTGCTTTGTGGTTAATACAACTAAGGATTACATTCAGCTGGCACGCTGGTAACTTTAACTGGCGCGCCACCTTTTCTGCTGAGCTGGGAACAACAGGCCTGCTGGGTTGTGCCACTCGGTTGTCAGCTTTCTGACTAACGAGTAGCTTTACTTAGGCTTCAATCCAGGCAATGCAGTTGCAGCGCGCACGGAGGGGGGAGCAGGTTTGGTCAGTAGTTGCTTCAAATGCGTAACCCATACTTAGTACTGTAATGAGTCGTTTTGTCCACAAGATGGCAGCTGTGTGCTTGGTCGTTATTGGCGGTGATGCTTCCTCATACCTGACAAAATCGCTTACACTTCATTGTGAGTCAAGGCCAGGGTTATAATAGTTTTGGATTTTACATTATCGTTTAGTTTTAGTTAGTTTTTACTTTTTTTCCTTAGTTTTCAGAGTGTTTTCGCTCGTTTTTATTAGTTTTTAATTTGGGTTTAATGCTTAGTTTTAGTTTCGTTCGTTAGTTTCAGTATTAATTTTAGTTTTCATACTTTGTCAGGTGCAAGATTCAAGGCACAAGAGTCACTACTGTGTAATAAAAACTCAACAAAAGATACAGTTTAAAGAAATATATTCAACAACCAACTGTTAACAAGACAGCAGCACTACGTCCGCATTTATGCTTGTGTAGCTGGACTGTGTGTGTTAATTACCTTGCGGTATATGCGGTGCCGGCTGGGACTTTTTTTTTTTTTTGGTCCTCGCTCTTTGTGCTCAGTTTTTTGGCTGCAAACATATTTGTTTCTGTTTTTTCATTTTCTTCATTCCCTCATGTCCATTCCGATAGTTTCAGCAGTCTCCCTCCAGGAGTTTGCTGACATTTGTGCGTCCTTATATTGATGCTTTGATTATTAGTCCTGATTATTAGTAGTAGTCACATTTCTCCAGAGGTGAACGTTACATCGGTTCAGACCGACTCTGCCGCTTTCTCGTGCACACGCACGCACACAGCTGACCGAGGGCGCTCCCAGCTTAAACTCGGAGAGCAGAAAAATGATCAATCCACAAGGCTCTTAAATAAAATGACAAACAAGAAAAGAAAGGTAATTTTATCTATAATTTCAGTTAGTTTTAGTTAGTTTTTTTTAAACTCACAATACAGTTTTAGTTAGTTATTGGTTTTTTTTTCCCCTTTTAATTGTAGTTTTTATTTATTTCAGTTAACGAAAGTTTTCGTTATTTCGTTCGTTTTCGTTAACTGTAATAACCCTGGTAAAGGCCCTGTTTCGACAAAGTGAGATGGGTATAATGTATTGATGAAAGAAAAGTTCAACTGCAAAGAGCAACAACAGAACTGCTTATGTTGTTGTTACTATTATTTCTGTTTAAATAATATAATAATGTTCATCCATCCATTCATTTTCTTCCACTTATCCAATTCAGGGTCGGGGGGGGGGGGGGGGAACCTATCCCGGCTGCGTGGAGCCAGACGTGGGGTACACCCTGGACTGGTTGCCAGGCTGTCGCAGGGCTAACACAGAGACCACCTATGGGCCTATGGGCAATTTAGAATCACCAATTAACTTAACCCCACTAACTGATTAATTGCATGCCTTTGGACTGTGGGAGGAAGCCAGGATACCCGGAGAGAACCCATGCAGATGGTGGAGAACATGCAAACATGCAGATGGTGGAGAACATGCAAACATGCAGATGGTGGAGAACATGCAAACATGCAGATGGTGGAGAACATGCAAACTCCACACAGAAAGGCCTGGGCCAGATGGTGGCTTCAAACTAGGGGGCACGGTGGTTAGTACTGTTGCCTAACAGCAAGAATATAATAATTCATTATAAATAATAACATAAAGTGCTGCATCATACCATACGGAGATGGGAAGCAGATTGTGTTGACATTAAGTTAAGAACAGAGGTGATTAGTGATCAGCAGTATGGTTTCATTCCAAGAAAGAGCACTACAGATGTGTTTTTTGCTGTGTGAGTGCTGATGGAGAAATATAGAGAAGGTCAGAAGGAGTTGCTCTGTGTCTTTGTGGATCTAGAGAAAGTATGTGATAGGGTGCCAAGAGAGGACTTTGGTGCTGTTTGAAGAAGTCAGAAGTGGAAGAGAAGTACTGTAAGTGAGGGTGGTGCAATGTATGAGGACAGCGAGACAGTTTTGAGGTGTGTAGTTAGAGTGACAGATGGGTTCAAGGTGGGGGTAAGATTACATCATGGGTCGGCTCTGAGTTCCTTCTTGTTTGGAGTGGTGATGACAGGTTAACAGAGGAGGTCAGGCAGGAGTCTTTGTGAACTATGATGTTCGCAGATAACATTGTGATCTACAGTGAGAGTAGATCACAAAGGATAGTGCACAAGAGAAGTGAAGAAAAGAGTGCAGGCAGGGTGGAGTGGGTGGAGACAAGTGTCAGGAGTGATTTGCAACAGGAGTGAAGGGGATGGTTTACAAGACGGTAATGAGACAGTGGCACTGACAAAGGAAGTGGCAGAGTTGAAGATGGTAAGATTTTTGGATTAGAAATCACTACATGTGAGGGACAGCTCAGGTTGAGTGGTTCGGAGACAAATTGAGAGAGGCGAGGCTGAGATGGTTTGGGTGTGTGCAGAGGAGATATAGTGGGTATACTGGACAAAGGATTTTGAAGATGGAGCTTCCAGGCTCCCTCCAGAAGAAGACCACAGGAAAAAAAACTCATGCACACAGAGGGTTGGTGTGACAGAAGGGGATGCTAGGAATAGGGTGACATGGAGGCAGATGTTCTGCTGTGGTGACCCCGAAAGAAAAGGAGCCAAAAAAAAGGAGAAGAAGAACATGAATTGTTGCATATGGTTGGGGAGTTATTCTCAGTGGGCTAGGAAATGTAATCTATAAATATTTTTAATAATTATGTAAACTGTGTGAGATTAAGGAATACAGTAAAAGGTTCAATATTGTAAGGAATAGAAATAAA
Organism: Archocentrus centrarchus; assembly: GCF_007364275.1. Taxonomy (NCBI): domain Eukaryota; kingdom Metazoa; phylum Chordata; class Actinopteri; order Cichliformes; family Cichlidae; genus Archocentrus; species Archocentrus centrarchus. The sequence goes on along the minus strand of NC_044361.1, from coordinate 29,337,338 downwards.
AATGAATCAAAACTCTACAAAACTGTAGTTTTCTTATTTTTCCCACTTTAGTCATTTTTTTTTTCTTTTTTCTCTTTTTCTCTGGCACATAAATATGATATTAAATATGCAATGCAAAAAAACAAACAAAAAAAAACACATTTCCCCTGTCCTTAACTAAACTGTAAACATGCTGTCCAATGTGATGTCCTCTTTGACGATGCTACAGAGAGCAGACTGCTGGGGCTGGTGGAGTCTGCAACAGAATATGCGTAAGTTTTAACAGCTTGGGGGTGATTGGTATCTCTGACATGCTTTCTGAGCAGTATGTTTGTATTCAAAGGCTAAAAATATAGTTTTCTAAGAAGTGTGGCCGGCAGCATCATGCAGTCGAGCATAACACCGTATACTGTACTCAAAAATGACCACAGAGTTGCATCAACCTGTCTGATGACGGCACCAGGTAGCATTTCCTGCAGGGCTGTTTTTAGTGTGCATATATTACTGTATGTATCTCCTTAGATAAACAGCCAATTAGAATGAATTCAGACTTCATTAAAGAAAAATCTTAAAATTACCATGTAATGTTTTACAGAATCTTTATTTATACCCATCGAAGAATGGCAATTACTGCTGATGATGTATCACTGGAGGACATTATACCCATCTCCCTCGACTTTGCAGTTGTCACAGGTGAACTGTATTAACATATTTTTACCTTACCTCAGATATTCTTGTATGCAATTCTAACAATATAACTGATCAAAAATGATGTGACGGTAAATTCTCTGAAACGTATTTCTCATACTACAATCTTCTTAGTTTCCTCACCAGAGGAACTTGTGGTTGTGGGTAAGTTGCACTAGTTTCCATTACAGCCCGATTAGAAATAAGCTACATAACTGGTGCACTACAGGATAACGAGCATCCGAGCACCACCACCCCCAACATTCTTCTTCTGATTGTAGGTGCTGATACCAAAGTGAGAATAAGCTACAAGGACGAAGAATTAGATCTCAGACTTCCGTTTGGCTCCAGCTCGCGCCTGTTTCTCAGCGAAGTGAACAGGGCATGGAGTGGTAGGTTAGCCTTTATATAATATGTTTACATGACATCAGGCGAGATAAACAAGAAGAACCTTTTAAAACTGTGGTTTCATTGGAATCAAGTATTAATTCACACCTTATTTGTAGAAGATGGGTAACACATATCTTTAGAGAGGAAGAGTGTGAAAAAGCACAAATATTCTACTGGAGTCACCTGTGTGAGGGAATACCTATTGAGTTAATAGTCTTGCAGTTATATTGTGCTGTAAAACCATAAAAATATCTTTATTTTGAAATAATTTTTATAGGGAAAAAGACTCCCAATTAGTGTTTAGAACTACAAACTGGTGTTGCCACTTCCCTGTGTGAGAAATGCTGGCAGACAGAGAGAGGAGGGTGGAGTCTGGATGTGATACTCTGTTGCTGCTTAATTTTTTTTTTTGTAGGTAGCTTTTGCAATAGGACACAATAAAAGGAGTTAACAGAATGAGGTGCTTCCTTTTCAGTACCTAATTTGGACCAAACGTTTGCAGTCTGCTTTCTATTCATCTGAAAGTAAAAGGCCATTAAAGATCAAAGATGGTGTGTTTTGTTAGGGATGTGCCACTTTTCAGTGTGGAGGTCCTGTGTGGACACAGGCAAAGACTGATGTATTTTTTCAAGTGTAGCCCCAAAGGTTTTAGTTTCCTGAGGGAGACCACTAATGGGAAGAGCAAATGGCATGCCCCCTATTGTTAAAAAGAAGAGTCAGAAAAATTCTCACCGCAAGCACATAAAAGTGAATTTAAGTGCAGATGTGGGCTTGCAAAGAGAGAACAGTTTACTATAAAAACAAGACAAGATATTCAAGGCCGCAGGTTAACAAAAAATAAAAAATTGCACGATGTAGCTTTTCTAATTCTTTAACACGAGTTGATGAATAAGCACTTTTGTGTATGCCGTGTTGCGGTAAAGCTCACACCAGACGTGTGTCATATTTCTCATTAAGGCAAGATTCATTATCAGTTCTCTCTTGCCCTCCCTGCCTTTTTTTTTTTTTTATCCAGATGTTTGCAGGTCACCCACACAGATACCCAAGTTTGAGTGGATCAACAAGTACCAGGCAGATGCCAGAGTACGGGGAGTTGTCAAACAAGCCCTCGCACCCATCGGCACAACAGTTACTGAACTCAACCAGCACCAAAAAACAGGTTTGCCTTCTTATTTTTAATTTGTACATGCTGCCAGCCAGCATCTCCACATGCTATAAAATGAACTGCAGTGGAATTGGTCCACTGGGATCTGTGCAGCGAATGACAGGACGTTCTCTTCTTTTTGTCTATGACGCCTGCAGTTTTTCCACATCAAAGTTGCATCATAAATTACGTGCAAATACCACTTCCTCTGAATTCAACTGCTCCACCTGAGCATGAGTTGAAAGGGGCAGACATTTTGACATGACAAAGCATACAAAAAACACAGGAATAACCAGTAATGTTAATTTGTCCTGTTACCTTTTAAAGCATTGCAGTAAGCTATGAGAGTGAGCCTGCAGAGCTAACAGACCTGGCAGAACTAAGTGCAGTGTATTATTAATGGCTATTGACCCTGCTGTGATATTTTTAAGAGCGGAGCAGGTTTTTTTTTTTTTTTTTAGGGTTGTTAATTTTACACTGGTGTACACCAAAACCTTGAACTCTTTTTTTGGCTTGAGCCTGGAAACCCTGAAACCTTTAACAGCATTTAAATAAGATGGACGCTACTTTTAGCTGTTCTCTTATTCACGAGGGGTCGCCGCAGCAGGTAGCTCTGCATGTTTGATTTGACAGATTTTTACACTGGATGCCCTTCCTGACACAACCCCAAAGGGACTTGCTGCCAGAATAAAACCAAGGATTTTTTGCTTGTTAGGCAAATGTATAAACCACTATACTGTGGAGCCACTATTTAAATAATGGGGGGCGTGATCACATTAAGTGATTCAACCGAGAAGCCAAATTAAATATCTGAAAATCTTTGTGCATTTCATGCAAACCGAAAAGCTTCCATACTTGTGCACGATGTTGAAATTGTTTTGGTAATTTTAAGCAGATCTTAATCTATCATTATGTTTGTGCATGCTGTATTCCAGCCATGCTGCTGGTGACAAGTATGCAAAACATATAATGACCACATACAAATCTCACAGCATCAGTACGATCACTAAGGAGTCGCGTAAAAAACCTTGCGTGCAACATTGCTGGCCATATATTTTCAGACAAGTGTCATATATGCTTATGCTAGTTAAATTATTTATCCTCTTGAAGTGCATGGGCTTGCTTTCCTAACGTAATGTAATGTGGTAGACGTTTCCGGTTTCAGTCTGCGTGATACATTTGGTTTGTTTCGGCGTCCAGTTTGCATCAGCGGGGGGAGAGCGTAAACTCCTCCTCCTCCTCCTACTATAACGTTTGCATGGGCAGGTCTGAGACTGAGTGGACATTGATCTTCTGCACAGAATGCGTGGGAGCGGTACATGGAGATGTCTAGTGTGATGAGGGACTCTGGTATGAAAAGATATTCCTTGTTTTACTCGTTGAATTTAAGGAGGTGAAAGAAACGCCGGGTCAACTCTCAGCTGGCTAAGATTAGCTAGCTTCCTAGCTAATGCTATCGAGCAGTTGTAGTTCTTATATCAGGGACGCTAACTTTAGCCACATTAGCTAGAGGGCTCATCGGAGAAACTGGGTAATTTCACATCCCTGTTGCAGAATTTATTTGATACATTGTTTACTTCACCGCGAATCACGGGCACACGGTTAAAAGAGTAACAGCTAGCGCTAGCATTGCGCGATATTACTGGTCAGTGTCTGTGGCAGAAAGTGGTACACCTGTTGGGATTGATGTTACAACATGTTTTAGTGACACATTATTGTGCCGTTGACTTGAACGCTGTTTTTGCCTCGATTCTTGAGCCGTTTGCGTTTATTCTCAGGCTGTTCCCGGGTTCACTCATTCACTTGCGGCTTATCCTCTTAGGGGACTTAGTGTGTTATCTTCAATCAGCTGCGTGTAAACTTTGCTCCGACCGCCTGTCACTGTGATAAAGGTGTTTGTTTACTGGCTGCTTTGCCTTCAGAAGAAAAACCCATTGAGCTCACCCCCCCCCCCCCAAAAAAAACAAAAAACAAAACAACCGCGTTTATTAAGGAACTGTAACTCTGCAGTTAAGCATTAAGAAAAATTAAGAAATTCATTTAAGCAATCTGAAGCATTTCTATTTATGAAGTCGAACTTTGGCCGGATGTGGTTAGTAAAGATACCGCTTCGTTAATACGGAAGACTTTGAGACCTGATAGGACAATTCGTATTCATGCTGATTTAAGAGAAACACGTACAGAGAGGCAATGTGTGCAGTGAGCCTGAGTATATGCAGCTCGCTCTCCGGGTTAAAGATACTAAAACATGTGCAAGATGTACTATAAAATATAAAAACCCCAAAGTTATGTGGTGCCTAGGCCTCATATTGCTGTTTTTAGCAGCAGCATTGATTGTTTTCAGCCACATACCTAACAACAGATAAGTAGCTTTACTTGGAGAAATGGAGTGGGGAGGGGACTCTTAAATTGTGTCTTTGCAGGATGCATGCAGTATCTGATATCTGAACATGTTAACATACACAAGTTCTTTAAAGGACTTTAATTTGTGCATTTAATGCCACATAGTTGCTTTAATATGTTTCAAACATCTATACTGCAACAAGTATTCAAAACAGGTTAGAATGAACATGGATGAGTGAATGAACAATTTTAGTCAAATAAAATTGTTTTTGCTTCATGAATCAGAATTTCCATACAGTCCAGTGACGTTTACTTATTTATTTAGAAATGTTATCTCTTACTACCGTTTGACAGCTTCATGTGGGTTTGAGTCTGCATAAAGAGGAGCTTCTCTTCTGTCATGTTTCTTAAAGCACACACTTCAAGAGCAATTTCACAGTTTGCTGGAAGTTCTGTCAGTCAAATAAAGGGCTTTTCCTGTTGACTGACATCACTGAGTTGTTGGTTTTTAATTAAAACTGCATTATTCTGGGGATTTTTAAATAGGGCTGGCTTGAAATGGCTCGGGCTCTCATCACTCTTTTTAAGACAAAATAAAACAAGCCGTGTAAGCGTTTCTGTCATGTCTCGTGACCTGTCTTCGTAGTAAAACAAAGATGCAGCAGCTGCAGTTTGACGCTGAGATTGTTCCACAAGAAATCATACCAAATATAAAAATCTTTTGGGCCATTTTGTTTCACACCTATTTTTCCTTTAATTTAGTAAAATTATCCTTTTCTTCATGTGCGATTTGTTTTTGTTTCACTACTTTATACCCTGTCTGCTTTATTTTCCTACTTTGACCCTGTGTTTTGGAAAGAATGGTTTCAGTAGGTTTTTTAAAATTTATTTATTTATTTTTTATTTTATGTGTCGAATGCGGCACGCAGATTGTGAACATATTAAGAAACCAGTTGGCTTCTAGTTTGCCATTTTGACACCATATTTGGAAAAAAAATTTAGTTATTTTTTTTGTAGATTGTATCTCTTCTTTTGGGTAATTGTGTTGTGCTGTGTAATGCAGCTTGCCATAAGTTTGTAGAATTTAATTTCCTGCTCAGGGAACCAGGTTTTTGCTTTCAGTGGAGCCAGCTGTCTTCCCTGCCAAGCTTCAGGAGACAGGGGCCATGCTGTCTAATACTTCACACTCAGCCATTAAATCTAGCTACTTAGAATGCAGTAACTGTATCTGACTGCAGGAGAAGGCCTCAGTCGATTGCCCACAAAACCTGAGCTCTGACTTGGCATTTTTGTGATTGACTTGTTTTTTGTTTTTTCATCCTTAGGCACAATTAGCCAAATTTTACTTTATATTTTACTTTAAATTATGATTCACTGTGTAGTAATTCTGATCGATATAACTGCATAACTGTGTTGCAATCATGGAGTTAACCATTCTGAGTGTTTTCTCTTGTTCTTCTCAAACAGAGAAATCATCGGACAGAAAGGTAACTTCAGAAAAGGAGAAAGGTTCCAACAGCGGCACACCGAAGCCCAAAGTGTCAACCAGCCAAGAGAGGTGAGCCCTTGAACCAAAACGTTTTCACACTTTTTTTTTTTTTTCCGTTTTTTACATTACTGTGGTTACATTACATCCACTTAACTACACTTATATTTGAATGCAAAGACAGTATCTGTCTCTGCTTTGAGTTAATATCTATACTCTAAGGTGGAGTTTAGTTACAGGATATTCCTGGAAGACTGCACTATCCAGACATATTACATTTCCTCTTCCCAGCTTAGATTCATTCCATATTGACAGCATGGAAACAGAGATTCTTGTTTTTGTTGGGGTGATCTTTTGTATGTTAGGCTGTTAGACTACAGCACTCCACTAAGAATGGCTTGGTGCAGTTAGGCTGTGGACTAGCTTGACTGTTAATAGACAGCTGTAGATTATCATTATTTATTACATTTTCCCACTAATGGATTCCCCCCCCTCTAAAAAACAACCCTGTGTGCCTGCATTTTTCTGTCTCAACTCACACCTGTTCGTTATTTCTTCTCTGGCATGCAGCCTGGGCATCTCCAGTCGAGAGGACCGGGATGACCTGGTGCGCTCTTCCAGCCACACCCCGTCAAACAAAGCTCACATACTGGCCATGCCGCAGTTTGGCCTGCGTGACAACCTTATAAAGTGTGAGCTGCTGAAAAAGGAGGAACTTTACACTTACCTGGAAAATTTCAGGTACGTTGCTGTTTATTGCTTGTTGTGCCAATTTGGCACATTGGTAGAGGCACAAAGACACTGGTGTTCTTGATACTGTTGAGTATTTCATGAGCAGCAGCATCATTTAAAAAAAAAAAGTTAACATTTTTTCTTCCTTGATGCTGATAATAAAGCCTTGGTATTTTGGGTGGGCTTGGTAAAGCGATCTTTTCCTGTTTGTTTTCCTTACCTTTAACCAGTGAAAACAATCCTTTTTAAGCCTGACACCCTGCACTGCATTATAATAATTTTTCAAACTCTATATTGAAAGCTGTAAAGGGAAAAACATTCACAAGTGTCAAACTTAGAAGGCGAGTGCAGATATTTTTAAGCAAGAGTTGTATTTAGCGGTGCTGTGTGGTGTTCAGTTAAAAATCGAAAATGCTTTGTGGAAAAGATGGTTTATACATGAACAATGTGTGCTCACAGTGTAACTGATAAAAGCAGTGTTATGTAAAAAGTATGAGTCAACATCTGTGGGTTTGTATTGCTGTGTACCGCCGTCTCAGACACTGTCTAGAAATGCACGAACACACCGCAGCTAAGGTTGCAGCTCTTCTTATTTCATAGATATTGTAAAAATTAATGTTCCTGAAAAGAATAGTGTTTTTTTTAATTAATTTAATGGAAAAATAAAGCAGTTTCTGAATATAGATATTTTTTTCATTTATTTGAATCAGATTGTGATTACTGCTTTTCCTGCATGACACTGACAGTTTAATATCTATGCACTCAATAGTATGCCAAATCTATATATAAATATAGAATTTTTATTTTGAACATTTATACAAAAAATGTTAACATGACACAAGCTTAATTATTGCCCTTTATCAAAAATGGCAGACATTTTGACAAAGCTGCATTGTGCTTGTGTGTGTTTTTGTCTGCTTTTGTCTCATTTTTACAGTGTATAGTGGGAGTGCAGTGAAAAAAAATCCATGCTGCTGTGCATATGAGGAATAAAAGCTTATAGAAGCAGCAGTCCAAGCCCCTCTGCATAAATATAGCTTCTGCATGTTTCTGGTTAGCTGAGGATCGAGCTGTTAAGGCAGAACATGTTTTATAGTTCAGTGGCAGTCAGCACAAAATAAAAAAGCTCCATACTGTTCCTGCGAAAGAGCATTTGCAAAACAGCAGCCGCCTGAAGGTCAGAGGCGTGGGACATTGAATGGAAGGAAGCTGCTTTTCAAAGTGGACCTACAGAATAAATCTCAGTGGGGGATGTAAATGGAAAGGGTTTGACCATCTCATAATATCTCACGGCTAATGTGTGTTTAAGTTGCAATAAAGCTGCTCATTGGTCAGGAGATGTTTATGTTTGTACCCTTTATGCAGTTCTCTGTAACCCTATATAATTTGTATTAGTTAAATACAGTTTCTCTTTCTTTTTTTTTGGTTAGTTTCACCACAGTTTTTCAGTCTCAGTGCAGTTTCTTTGTTTCCATTTTGATTTTTGCTTGTTGTCTCCCCCATTGGCCAGTAGCTTAGCAAGTGGCAGCCAATAGCCAGGAAGTGGTGCTGTTCTATTCATCTTAATAATATTGCTTACCCCTAATGTGTGTATTCTTCATTAAATATTTACAGTAGCCTTGTATTAAGCCACTTGAAAACTAATTCATTTGTTGGTGGGTGTTCCTTTTTAAATAGTGTTACTATCAAACTGCTAACACCTTTGACAAAGGCTGACTGTCACTGATAAGTCTGCTGTTACCAGCCTGTACCTGCAAAAATGTGACTCTAATTGGTCATAGTGATACCTGTTGTGGTGAACACAAAGAAAGGAGCTTTTTAAAAATGCTCCCATGTTATTTCTAGTCCCCATAATTGCAGCCTTCGTGCATCAGTGAAGTGATCAGACAAAAGCTCGCTATTACTCAGCTGCAATCGGGTACATAACTGTAGAAGCTTGCTAATATGGCTTCACAGAAGGTTTCACAGCTCCACAGTCCCACTCACCGCTCTGTATGTGTAGTGTTGCAAAATGTCATTTTAATATATGTAATAGGTTGCATGACAGATTATCTCAGTCACACAGCAGATTAATGTCTGAAACAAACGGAAACTAGATGGTGACACTTCTTCCTGCCTGTTTGCTATCACTCAGAGCTGCTGACCAGTGGCTAACCAACTCTGTAACACCTGCCCACCCAGGATACTGTGTCCTAACTGAAACTGAAAGTCAAACGCAAACTAGGAAACTTAAGACTTCAAGAGAAGTCCTCATCAGTGACATGTAGCAGTCTTCCACAGTATTTGTAGGTTTTGCCTGTTTTGCTAATTTCTTTGATTCTTAGATAATTTTTTTTCTTCCTTTCAGTTTAATGTTTTTGTTTGAATCTTTTGAGATTTAATCCCGCACATGGGTCTAAATTAATAATAAATCTTTCTGAAAAAGTGCAGTTGTGCCCTTAAACATAGAATATTTAAAAAAAAAGTATTCAGAAATGAGTCACTGTGTGCTATAATAAAGCGGCAGGGCATCAGCTTGATATAGACTGGCATTATTGTTTTCACTATTTCAGCCTCCTAAAGTGGAAAACACTGGGGGGGGGGGGGCTTCAAGACTATAATTTTAATTCTTTTGTTTCTGCTCATTTTTCATCCTTTTTTTTCCAGCTTTTTTCTTGGCACATACAATGTGAATGGACAGGCACCAAAGGAAAGCCTCCGTCCTTGGCTGAGCTGCACACTCAAGCCCCCTGACATGTACTGCGTGGGGTAAGTCACATTCTCCCGTCGAAGCATAGCTGTGCACTACTCCACTTAATCCTATTACAAAGACGGTCATTTACTCCTCAAACCTCTGACAGATGCGTGCAGCCGTTTAGCCAGTTTTAAATGCAGAAGATGCCTAACCGCACATTTATTCACTAATCCGACCTGTGTTTTAGTTTACTGCCTTGGCATTAGGGAGCCAAAAAGTTTTATCAATACCACAGCACTTCTAGATGAAGTGGAAATCAAACCCTCAAAAAGTTTTACCATTTGTCCTTTCTGACAGTTTTCAGGAGCTTGACCTCAGCAAAGAGGCTTTCTTCTTCAATGATACCCCCAAGGAGCTGGAGTGGACAAAGGCTGTGTCTGAGGCATTGCATCCAGATGCCAAGTATGCCTTAGTAAGCACTTTTTTTTTTTTTCTTACCCCCTCAAATCTCATCATTTAACCCTGTTAGTATATATTTCACAATTCACCTCACTATTCTTCATTTTAGAGACCCTGTTTAATTCACTCCTACGTGGGAGACAGTCGCTTTAAAATAGATTCATGAAACTGGTGCAGTACATGCTTTATAGTTTCAAGAACTTCAGTCACCACCTTTCTGTGCTTGTAATAATTATCATACCATCACATTACATGGATTATTACACAGGTTATTTCTAATAATGGGTGCTATGTCCCTGTCACTTTGAGTTTAGATGAGCTTGATTTTTAAGCTGCCGCTTTTTCGTTTCTTTATTTACTTTTATGTTCTTTCTCATTGTCAGTGCTGATCACCATATTAGCTTCCTCTTTTAAAGATGTGACTGGTTTATTTGTGTCTTCTTAGCATTTACGTGATATGTGCTAAGTCACCAACCTGTCATTTTGTTTTTTTCCACCCACTTTGAGTTCTCTGACTAAAGTACACTTGGATGCTGTGTTTTTGACACTGAATAGTTTAGCAAGAAGCAAAAAAAAAAAAAAAAAAAAAACGTTGACACATTTTTTTTTTGAGTATTGACACTTGCAGAAGTTAAAGCTATTTCAAACTATTTTGCTTCCCCTGTGTACAACTGTCTCTTACTCTGGGATGTGTTTCTGTGCTTCTGTTTTACTGTTCCTAGTAGTTGAGGTTGACAAAGTGCTGATTTAAGCAACAGAAACTGCAGTAAAGCATGTTTGAGCCTGTGTTGTGGCTACACCATCTCTTGATCATCAAAGAAAATGTCTTCATTTAACTGCCTGAAATTGTTTGCTTAAACTATTCGTCTCTTGCTGCAGGTGAAGTTGGTGCGCCTGGTGGGCATTATGCTGATCTTCTTTGTGAAGGAGGAGCATGCAGAATTCATCTCAGATATGGAAGCTGAGACTGTGGGCACCGGCATCATGGGAAGGATGGTGAGGACTGCATTTCAGAGGTTTTTTTTATTTATGAATAGGTCATCATATAGGTTTCCATTATTGTGCAAATTTATTGTGTTAACATACTTCATGGTGTGGGAGTATAAGCTCACGAGACATCAATTGTTGTTTGTACTGTGTGACAACAGGATGAGGGGGAAAAAGATAAGGCCTTTGCTCCTGTCCATCTCTTTCTGCTTCTTTCAAAGATAAATTCACAACACTTTATTTTCAGAAAGTGTACACTTCACTTCATTCTTCAGGGATCCCAAATCATCCTGAAACAGATTTAGTTGGTTTGGGCTTAGTTTCACTTGACCATGTGGGCTTATAAGCCAAGCTAAGCAAGCATCAGGGAAAATTCATTGAAAATTCATTGATCCTGATATTCAAAAGACAGACAGACCCCCCCCTCCAAACACACACGCACCCTCCCACTCTATAAAAAAAATAAATAAAAAATCAGCCAAAGATAATGTAGGAAGCAGTTCTGGGCACAGCATGCTTGTTTTATTGTACAAGTTGCCACTTTTTCTGCAATCCCCTTGGCTATGGGTCCTTGTCCCCATGCCCTCTGCTTTAGAGAACATCACTGGCATTATTTTTAGTTCCATTTTGAATTCCCTCTCTTCATATTAATGATGAAAAGGAATCCAGTGTTTCCTGCCAACATTTGGGCTTCTATCGTGATGGTATCTGTTCACAGGCAAATGGCAATAAATAAGGCAATTTTAAGCACAAGCAATCTGCTGTGATAATGAAAATTCAAAATCATCTCTGCTTCCTCCTTTGAACTATTCACTTCAGTGCTAATTCATCCCTGAAGTGCTTCGTACAGTAGCTTCAGCTTTATTCCTCATGCACTGGTGCAGGAAAGGTTATTTTTGGCACATATGCGATCGTGCTTACTTAGCAGTCCCTGCAGAGTAGAGCAGATGGCTGGCTAGGGACCAGTGGGGGCGTGGGGGGGTTAAGATTGCTCCATCCTTTCCTGCAGTAATAGGAGGCGATTTTATGAATTGCAGCAAGAACTATCTAAAACATTCCAAGTATGAAATTTTTGCATAATATTGACTTACTGTCTAGCAGATGAACAAAATCATAGTAAATAAAACATCCAGTAATTTTTAGAGTGTTTGCAGAAATGTTTAAGTGTTTTCTTTCCATCACAATCAACTCCTGATTGACAGGGAAACAAGGGTGCTGTGGCAATCCGTTTTCGCTTCCACAACTCTGATATCTGCGTGGTCAATTCTCACCTTGCTGCCCACGTCGAAGAATACGAGAGACGTAATCAGGACTATAAAGATATTTGCAGTCGTCTTCAGTTTCGCCAACTTGACCCCACTCAGCCTGCACTCACTATTATGAAGCATGAGTAAGTAGCCATTAATATAGGGTTGCAGTGTGATTCTCTTTGAATGTTTACATAGGTATTGTGCCACTAATCTAAATACACAACTTGATAACTTCTCGTAACTTAAAGATTTGTCATGCAATCCTTTAAACCTAAAACATATTTGCTGTCACTGTTTGTTAGAAATCCAGTTGTATTTCTCGTGTTCATGAATGCCTGATTTCTGTGTATCTTCTGTTTCTGAATCAGTGTTGTTTTATGGATCGGGGACCTCAACTACAGAATCAGTGACCTCGACGTGGACAACGTGAAGGATCTTATCAGCAAGAAGGACTTTGAAACTCTGCACAGTTATGATCAGGTAATAATTATGGTTTCCTTATGCTGTTCAAATTTATTTGTGAGCGGTGATATTTACCAGTTGCATGTGGTCATCAGCTCAAGAGGCAAATCGATGAGGAGGCTGTGTTTGTGGGATTTGAGGAGGGAGAGATTGATTTCCAGCCCACCTACAAATACGACACCGGCTCTGACAAGTGGGACACAAGGTAATCTCATATGGAGGCATTTCATTCTTTTTACAAATAGGAGAATTAAACCTTGCTTGTAAGATATTTAGTATTAGTGTTCATAGTCAGAAGTAGTAGTCATACTATTGTTGTAGCTCTAACACTATAGCTGCTTGTGCTATCACACACCAGCAATTCAAGTCAACCCACATTTTATTTTTCCCCTACATTGAGACATTTTATTCTGTCTCATGAATTGTTAAATGTTTGGAGCTTCCTGGCCTGCAAACAAACGTCTCTCCATTCAGAGCTGCTTAACTCTGTTTTTTTTTTTTTGACCATAGTATTTATTAAAAGATAGCCACAAGAGAATACCACAGTAGCATTATAATAGAACTGTCAGGGTTAGGGTTGATGGCTGCAGTACTGCAGACAATGCAGAGGAATTTTTGATCAGCTGCTAAGGCTTTGCTGTGTACAAAGTAAAGAGCAAAAAGAAAAAGCTTGCCTTTTCCACTGACGACTACACTCACAGCCACTTTATTAGGTACACCTCAGTAGTACTATGTTGAACCCCATTTTGTCTTTTGAAGTGCTTTAATGCTTTGTGGCATAGATTCAAGAAGCTGCTGGAAATATTTCTCACAGATTTTGGTCCATATTGATATGATCGCTTCACACAGTTGTCTGCACATCCGCCATGCTAATCTCACCATTCCACCACATCCCAAAGGTGTTCTATTGAATTGAGATCTGGTGACTGTGGAGGCCATTTTCATTGTCATGTTTAAGAAACCACTTTGAGATGATTTGAGCTTTGTGACATGGAACATTAACCTACTGGATGCAGCCATCAGAAGATGGGTGTGCTGTGGTTACAAAGGGATGGACATGGTTAGGAACAATACTTAAGGCTATGACATTTCAAGACTGCACAATTGGCACTAAGCCCAAAGTGTGTCAAGAAAATATCCCCCACACCATTATACAAGCAATCATACAAGGCAAGATGAATCCATGCTTGCATGATCTGCTGCTGTAGCCCATCTTTATGACATGTTGTGCTTTTAGAGATATTATTTGAGTTACTTTTGCTTTAAAAACAGCTCAAAGCCATTTCTCCTCTGACCTCTGGCATCAATAAGACATTTTATCCCAGAGAACTGCTGCTCACTGGATATGTTGTCTTTTCCAGACCATTCTCTGTAAACCCTAGAGATGGCTGGGGAAGGTCCTAGTACAGTAGATCGGCATTTTCTGAAATACTCATACCAGCCTATCTGGCACCAACGACCATGCTGTGCTCAAAGTCACTTAAATCACCTTTCTTCCCCATTCTGATGCTTACTTTAAACTTCTACATGCATAAATGCATTGAGTTGATGAGGCTGATGAGACATTTGCATTAACATGCAGTGGAATAGGTGTACTCAAAGTGGCCAATGAGTATACATACAGGAGCTACGCTGCAACCCAAGTATTTACTAAGGGAAAAAAAAAATACAATCTCATTTGAATCAGTGGCCTTAATAAACTGGTTTACTCATCCGATTGTAATATTATCAGTAAGCACGCCTTACTAGCTTTGTTGTGTAGTATTCTGTGCTCTTGCAGCAGAGTCTCGCTGCAGAGATTGTCATTAATTTCTATAAGACAGGGGTAATTACTGCTTTATATATTTTATTGCCTTGTAATGAAACGGACGCTTGAGAACTGATGTTTATTTATTTTGCATTTAGTGAAAAATGTCGTGTCCCTGCGTGGTGTGATCGCATCCTGTGGAGAGGAAAGAACATAAAACAACAGCATTACCAGAGTCATATGACTCTGAAGACCAGTGACCACAAACCTGTCAGCTCCCTGCTCACCATTGGGGTAAATAATTCAGATGATGAGCAGCTTTTTTTTTTTTTTTTTTTTAAAGGCTGTATAACACATATTTTAAGCATGCATTATTTCTTTGCCTCTTTATACTGTCTTTTCTTACAGATCAAGAGGATAAATAGTGAGGACTATAAGAAGACCTTTGAAGAAATTGTACGCAATATAGACAAAATGGAGAATGAATGTATTCCCTCTGTAACCTTGTCCAAGCGAGAGGTAAAGTTTCCCATCACTTTCCATCACATTATAGTGCAATGTGAGCTGTAATACTATTCCGATTCACCCTGACATTAAATTTCCTTACTGTACTTGGTGTGTAAGCCACCGCTAAGGTATTCTTCTTGGTGCTGAGCTTAATGCAGCCATTTAAAGGGTACAATAATTTCATTTGAAGTAACTTTTTATTATTAAAATCTTACCTCATAAATCTGCTTTTTCTTCTCTTCCCCAGTTCCACTTCAAGGACGTGAAGTTCATGCAGCACCGGGCAGAAAAGTTGAGCCTGTTGAATGATGGACAGGTCCCATGTCAATTTGAGTTTATCCCAAAGCCGTATGAGCCCACATACTGTAAGCCCTGGCTCACAGCCAACCCCCCCAAAGGCTTCATTGCTCAGGGTGAGAAGCATGTCATTTTTGTCTAGAGCCAACAGATTTAAATTTAATAAAACATCAATCAATTAGCTGGATTATGTAGAGATACCACTGATTTTGATTTACAGTGGCAGACTTATTTGGTCTCAGAAGATGAATTGTCATCACACATTATACTCATCATGATGTTTTAGAAATCCTCAAACAGTACTATGTCATAATTCCTTCTGACCACAGTATAACAGCTGACTGGAGCAACCACCTGTTTAATTTGTGCATCCCTTTTAATATCTAGGTGGTTCTGTGGACATTGAGCTTGAGGTTTTTGTAAACCGCACAACAGCACCTGAACTTAACTCTGGCAAGCAGGAGATTGAAGACATCCTGGTGCTCCATCTAGAGCGGGGCAAGGACTATTTCATCTCTGTGACAGGGAACTACCTGCCAAGCTGCTATGGCACTTCTATCCATGCGTTATGTCAGCTGAAGGAGCCCATCCAAGACATGTCACAAGAGACCCTCCTTCAACTAGTTAGTGTTCACCTGAAATACCTCTATTCCAGTCATTGATGCCTCACAGGCTTCCTTTGTAGCATTTTTGAGAATTTGAGACTAATTGAATGTACTTTAACGAAACATTCATTCTGTTTATTTTTGTTTTTTTCCTCTCAATATCAGGCCGAGTTGCCTATAAATGAGAATGCAGCAAACACTGAAAAGCCTCTTGACATTCCTAAAGAACTTTGGATGCTGGTGGACCACTTATTCCGCAATGCAGTCAAACAGGTCAGAAAAATGGATGGTTATATAGTAGTGTTGTAATAATAAAATAACAACATGCACCTACTTAATTTTATATTGGCCCCTTCGTGTAGAATGCACTACACATGGCCTCATGGCAGTATTTAGCTATTATGGACACAGACTGAGAATTCTTGCAGACCTCAGGAATTAGGTGAAATAAAAGTTTTAAAAGCATAATCCTTTGTGTAAAGTACCTAATTTAGTTCATTGCAGTGTCCTTTGTGCTTCAGACCATTTCTTCAGCTAAAGGGAACCAGTGCTTGTAGACTCTGAATGTTTTGTCCTCTATTTGCAGGAAGACATATTTCAGCAACCTGGGCTCCGGAGTGAATTTGCTGAAATAAGGGATTGCCTTGACACAGGGATGCCAGATTCCTTCCGTATCTTTCCAAAGCTGTCACGATAAAGATAAAATTTGTGGAAAAATACTGTTTATCATTATATTAGAATAAGTCACACAGCAGTCTCTCTATCTATCTATACATACATATAAATATTATGCGGCATCGCGCATTATGAACACTGCACGTTATACTCCAAACAACGAAGAATATGAAAACGATGTTCACGCATCATTGAAAATAGAAATAACATCCGAAAAACGAATAAATTGTGACTTAAGTGTGGCGCATTGTGCCGCGCATTATCGACGATGCTCGTTGGTCTACAATTCATGACACACATCAGAACAATACCATACACACATCCATTCATTTTCTTCCTCCTATCCGGGGCGGCACCAGTGGAGCTCAGACCTCCCTGTCGCCCAGACTCCTCCTCCTCCAGCTTACCTCTGATTCAGACTTCAGCTGCTACGATAAGTGGCCGATGTTGCTGCGTATATACCTGTGCAGGTGCATTGCGTGTGTTAATTACCTTTCGTTCGTGTCCCGGTGTTTTACATGTGATGTAAGCCGACAGAAACATAAAATGCTGGCACTTTTTTTTTTTCCCCCCTCCTGGGTCCTACACTCATTGTTTTTAAAGCGCAAACACATTTGTCCTACTAGTTTTTTCGCTTCTTTGTACAAAACGGAAATGCGTGGAAAGAAGGGTGTTTCTTTGGAGGTGCGCTTATGTTATAGCTTTTTTCTATAACGATGTAAGGGCTGTAGCTCCATCTGGTGGCACATTTCTTCATAACATTTAGGACAAACATTTACCAGCACTGGGTTTACTGAAACCTTAATAATTAGGCCAGGGATCCTCAAATCCAGGCCTCGAGGGCCGGTGTCCTGCAGGTTTTAGATGTGTCCCTGATCCGACACACCTGAATCAAATGGCTGAATTACCTCCTCAGTATGCAGTCAAGTTCTCCAGAGTCCTGCTAATGACTTCTATATTTGACTCAGGTGTGTTGAAGCAGAGACGCATCTAAAAGTTGCAGGACACCGGCCCTCGAGGCCTGGACTTGAGGATCCCTGAATTAGGCTAACCGACTAGTAACAATAGCGACGACTAGTCGGCTAGTGGAGTAATCACGCACATCCCTAATTTTTGTGTGTGTGTGTGTGTGTGTGTGTATGTATATATATATATATATATATATATATATATATATATATATATATATATATATATATATATATATATATATATATAAATACACAAGTTTTAAAGATTTCATTATATCTATGTAGGATCGACACTATGGGTTTTATCAACCCTTATCAGCCCTTTAAAACTCAATAATTGGGATGTAAATCCTGTTAATTAAAAGGTGAAAATTGGTACATTAGATGCACATAGCTTATTTTAGAAAGGATGCACTGCACTACTAATGAGGGAAACGCAAGGAAAATTTTCCAGATATTCTGTATTGCTTTTTAATCCATCTTATTTCAAACTTGTCCTTTGAATGACTCTTGGGATGTTATTGCCATATTTTATTATCATTTATGTACTTACATAACATGTAGATTCAGCTTAAAGTTTGCATCCTTGACCCCGTGAATTTTGACCTGCAGCGGGCAGTAATCACTCAGTGGCAGAGGCCTTGCTTCTGTTCCTAGATGCCCTCCCAGAGCCTGTGGTTCCCTACTCCTTTTACCAGCGGTGCCTCGAATGCTGCTCCAGTGCCAGCCAGTGCGAGCAAGTAAGAAAAATGGAACAGTTAATTACTCATTTCTACTGATCCCACGTTTTAAGTTCTAAAAGTTAAAAATCTTGTATTTTGTCTTTAGGTTATTTCCACGCTACCTCAGTGCCATAAAAATGTGTTCAACTATTTAGCTGCCTTTCTCCGTGAGCTTTTGAAGAATTCTTCTAGCAATCGATTAGATGTCACCATCTTGGGTAAGAAAATTGAAGGAAGTTGCTCCTTCTGTTCATACATAAATGGGTTATTATTACCTTACTTTGTGTTTTAGTCAACACTTTGACTTTTTTATTGTAAAGCTTTGTAAAGCTGGGGATTTCTGTAATGATGTTCTTTATCCTAATCTATTCTGCACAAATAAAGGTTGAATGTGAACTAAATTATAGCAACAAAATGTCCTGTGTTAAAAAGAAATATAACTATTTGAAACCACTGGTTTATTACATTTCTTTTCATTTTCTGTCTTATTCCTTGAAATGTCAAAAAATAATTTGACACTATGTATTATGAATAATTTCACTATACTGTGTAATGTGAATAATATATTTTCTTTATGTATAGCCACCATTTTTGCCTCCTTGCTTCTGAAGTCACCCGCGAACCAGGATCTTGCAGAGAAGAGGAAGACTCAGGAGTTCTTTCAGCACTTCCTGACCCAAAGCTCTTTCTAGATGGAGGACTTGTCTTTCTTGCTGAAGCTGAACACTAAAAACTGTAAACATTCAGTATTTGAAATAACTGTTCCCAGATTGCTCTTTGTATAACTATATAGAGTAATTGCTGTCAGTGATGGTTCTTATTTCATATTACTTCAAAACCAAGTTCGTGATCAAATGATGCAGAGTTTATTGTATATCATTGAGCATATGTAGAAGCCTAACAATTTTTAATGTATGTATATTTTATTTAAAAAGAACAATTTGTATTTTCATGTGTCTGATCTCAACAACATATTGTTTTTATATATAAAATTCCTGGAAACAAGTCCTGTGTCATTTGTGTTTTTTTTTTTTTTTTTTTTTAAAGCCAAAATGTTAAGAGTCAAATAATTTAATAGTAAATAGAAATAAGAAAACCCTGTTCTATAATCATGGATTTTTAAAAAAAAAAATTTAAGCGTCTTAATATTTTATTTTGGCATTAGTTATACATTATTTCCCACAATTCATCACGAATGCCTGTGATCGTAGCGAGCCTGTGACGTATGGTATCCTAGGGAGGGGATAGGAAGAAAGTGGTCAACATCCAAAGCATCGGAATAAGGATTAAAATTCAGAGGTAAGTATATGTTAATGTCATTTTCTTCTAGTCGAGCCACTTAAGTCTCAGTTTGTCACTTTATCACGGGGCAAAGTGAGACTTATCCTTTTTGCAGGAAAGATGAGTAATATCGACAGTAAACGTTTATCGCTAGCCCCTTAGCTTAGCACTGAGCTAAAGTGTTGCTACCAAGCTATGCATGTGTAAAGAAATAAGTGGCAATAGAATTAGCCTGTGGCTAACTAGCTCTCATTTAGCTTTCTTTGCCTCACTAGCTGAAGAGAAAAATAGTTTTAGTCAAGGCAGATGACGTTAAAAGGTGCGTAACGACAGATGCAAAATAATCACCCCACGATTTTAAATGAATTTAGAGCAGCTAACCAGCGATGTATTAGGCTAGACACTAATCAAGATGTGAGATCAGATATGCACTAGAATGCTAGCAGTGTAAAGCTAACAACCTCAGTACTGTGCCATTAAGTTAAGAGAACGATATTGTTTAGTCAGCCAGAGGTTAACGTTGCAGCCTCTGGGTGCTTAATAAGGTCACTTTATGTTTGGAAACGGTGCAGCATTGTGTGCGCTGCCATGTAAAAGTTAACTGACATTGCGTGAATGTGACAGCTTTCATACGTTGCATGTAATGTTTTGCTTCTTTGTTTTAGAGGGAGACTGATGAGTTTTAATTGATTAGAAATCACCGAGTAAGACGGTCATCTAACTGGTTTAAGCCCCGGTTATCTCGTGACTTCTGTCATTGGCGTCAGAAAGTTCCAGATCTCGGTGTGTAGCTTTAGTTACTGTTAACAGGGCTAATGTTTCCTAGTAAGCGACGACTTGCGGAGATTTTAGTTTTCGTTTTTGAAAAGAAAAGCTGCTTTTGATTGACACACGCAAGTCCGCTGCATGAGGAGGAGGAGGACGTGTTTACATGGGCATTTAGTGTAATCTACGCGTAGCACACGTAGCTGAGGGTCTGTCTAGTCATTTGTTTGCAAATGCCCCTGTCTGTCAGAGTGGGCCTACATAGTGACAGCTGATATATTTTAACTGGGCAGCTTGTCTTTGTTGTGAGTCGAAAACCCTGTCAGATCTGGTCCTGAATTACTAAACGCTGATAAACGTATTCAGTCTTTATAAAGTGCTCATCTACTAGACTAGAGATCTTACACAACAGTGGGTTGATTTTTTTTTTTTTTTTTTTTTTTTAATTTAATTAATTTGTTACTAATTCAAACTTGCCTTTAACTAACCCACTGACATAAAGTGGCTGTTTTATTTTTCAGGGTGTAACATTTACGTGTGAGAGTGTGGTCCTCCTTGCCAAGGAAGGAGCGGCATCAGAGACCATGAGTGAGAATGGCCCTCATACGGAGGCGCCCATGTACTTTGAGGTGGAGGTGGATCACCTGGAGCGGGATGATGAAGAAGATGACAAGATCCACTTCGACAAAGATGATGACCTAATTGCTGAACCTTCGTCGTCCTCTGGTCGGGTGTATGACCGGACCACGGTCCTCATTGAGCGGGACCCGATACGGCTGGACGAAGAGGGGGAAGAGGAGGGTCACTGTGGAGGGGATGAAGATGGAGTCACCTTTCTAACTGAGGGAGAGGGTGATGGAGATGAGGAGGAAGGGCCTCTGGCCTTCATGGGAGACCCAGATGGGATGTCACAGGGTTATGTGCACCACACGATTTCACCTGACCAGATCCAGTTCACAATAAATCCAGGCTCCACCCCCATGCCACGGAACATCGAAGGGGCTACGCTCACCCTGCACTCTGAGTGCCCAGAGACCAAGCAGAGAGAGGTAAGCCTAAATAAGTGCATCTTCTCCATGTGTAAGAGATACATAGCTGTTACAGGACATGTGCATGTGCTTGTTGGGTTACTAGAGGCTCCACTTATTGGTTCTAAAGTAGTGCACATCTTTGATTGATTGCAGTGATTGCTTGTCAAAGCTCTTTCAGTTATTACAGCAAATTGCTCTACTGAACAGCCAATGGTTTAAACATTTTATCCTGTAATAATATAGTGTTTTTTTTTTTTTTTAATCACGCAGTGTGTTTTCTATGTTCACAATAGAACATAGAAAACATGTCAAATGTTTAAACAGAAAAAAATGTACAATTTTAAGAAAAAAATTAAGTAATTTTTAATTTGATGGCAGCAACACATCTCAGAAAATTTGCAACAGGGCCATGATTACCCATGTGCAGCATCCCCTCTTTTAAACATTCTTTCTGTTTACATCTGGGCACTGAGGAGACCAGTTGCTGGACTTTTGGAAGAGGAATGTTGTCCCATTCTTTTCTGATATAGGATTCTAGCTCCTCAACAGCTATATATTTTCAGTTGTGAAAGGTCTAGACTGCAAGCAGGTCAGTTCAGCACCCAGACTCGTCTACTACAAAGCCACACAATAGATGCAGCGTGCAGTTTAGCATTGTCTTGCTGAAACATACGAGGTTGAAAAAGGGGTCATCTAGATGGGAACATATTTGTTCTAAAATCTGTATGTACCTTTCAGCATTGATGGTGTCTTTTCAGATGTGCAAGCTGTCGATTTTATAGGCACTATTGCATCCCCATACTATCAGCGATGCAGGCTTTTGAACTGAGTGCTGATAACAAGCAGGATGGTCTCTCTCCTCTTTAGTTTGGAGGGGACAGCATGACCTGCCCAGTGAACCGGAAGTGTTCCTGAGCCAATGCAGTGAATTCCATGACAGAATCCTGCCTGTTTTTTAATGCGCTGCTGCCTGAGGGCGCAAAGATCACGGGCATCCAATATTGATATTTGGCCTTGTCCCTTGCAAATAAAAGCTTCTCCAGATTCTCTGAATCTTTTGAGGAACATTATTCTGAATTTGTTCCACAATTTGTGGATGCAGTTTTTACAGACTGATGAACCCCCTTTCCATCTCTGTTTTTGCTTTACTTCTGAGAAAGTAATGTAAACGTAAAGGGAGGCAGGGTTCCCCAGAAACTGAGCTGCCTCTCTTTACTTTTACATTACTTTTTATAAACTCTTTTTATAAACAATCATATCACTGACCTCTTTTGACCTGATCAGCTGTAAAATGTTCCTCCAGCTCTTTCTTTTTATTACCTCTTAATTTTCCAGCATTTTGTTGCCCCATCCTAATATTTTTCATGAAATAGTCAAATGTCTCAGTTTAAACAGTTTAATGTTTTCTATGTTTTATTGTGATTTGCATTGCATTCCATTGTTTTGTTTTTTTGTTTTTTGTTTTTTGTTTTTTACATTTTACACAGCATCCAAACCTTTTTGGAATTTGGGTTATCTATAAGTTGTGGTGTATTTAGAAGGGTACACTCCTGGAGTGAATGCCACTTTACTCCCAAATATTATCAGCAGGAATTTTGCTGCTTTTGTGGGCAGTTTTGGTTTGAACAGTGTAGGTGAATCAAGATATTGTGGATAGACTGATGTATTTGTTAGGCAGTGTCAGCTCAATTTTTAAACCCTGGGAGAATTGTATTGGAATTTTGTTAACAGTAATAGAGTGGTATTTTATTTGTGGACCCTGCTGTCATTACCAAGTGTAATAACAAATATCTAAGAATTTGAGAAACTTTCTGAAGTTGTAGACAAATATAAATTTCTTGCAGCAGTATAGAAACAAACCGGGATCTTTTATTGTGAATTGTGGAGGGTTTGTTGCCTTTTTTTGGCTTCATGTCTTTTCTGAGAAATGAATTAATATTTGTATTGCACAATAGTGTCAATATAAAGTGGCGCAACACTGTTCTGCAGGCTCTGAATCATAAGAACAAGATCTTCGTTATGTTTCACATCCTTTTTTTTTTTTTTTATTATTAAATTGAAAAGTAGACATGAGTGTGAGAAGATGGGGTATTCTGTTTGTGAAGTCATGTGCATGCAGGTCTTTGTGCTGTTTTAAAAAAACATATGAAATATGAAACCGTGTGAAAAGCATGCACCAGGGTGTGGCGAGTTTGCCCAATATTTGTTGGCACTGCAGCCACACTAAGCGCTGCTCTTGCATTAATCGGGATGTAATATTAGATTGCCTTTTTCAGTGTCCACGTTTGCACATTTGATCTTGTGAAATTTATAAAATATACAAGAACATATAGCGTCACCATTCCTCCATGGAAGCTCAAATGCTAGAAAATGACAGAAACTAAGAAAATTAAGCTACATTCCCGTGCCTTGTTGAATATTATTTTGATTTAAATAGCCACCCTGAGTGGTTGAGTATAGAGCATCCAAGAATACTGTTTCATGTGAACAGCAAAAAAAATATATGTAAATAAAAATTCCAGCCTCTTTCAACAAGTGCAAGAAAAACATAAAATGATGATCGATATCAAGCACTTAATGATCTTGCTGTTAATGCTCTCACATAACCATTTAATTTGTAATGGAGTGGTCTCTTCCACTATGTGTGTGGGAAGCCAAAGCATACAGTGCTCTCTCACAATGATCACATTCATGGTGTGGTAGAGTCCCAACGGTGTGGGAGATATAATGCAGTTCTGAGCTGCCAGCTTTAGCAGGCTTCTGCTGTGGCTTTGCATGGGTATTTAGTTAACAAATGATCCCTGCCACACACTAATAATCAATCAAATCAAAATAAAAGGATTTAGACCAGCATCTCTCAGATTAGTAGTTGGCAGAAGGACAGAAAGCTAAGTCAGCTGTGTAGCTTTCACTGTATAACAGCTAAAGTGTTCTGGTACTGGGTGTCTTGGAGTTCTGTAAGGACTGCAAGGTTGCATAAACATTGCTGAGTTTTCTCTGATGTAGGTCAGCAGATATAGATTATGGTATTAAGCAAGTATTCTATTGATTATTCCATTGATCAATCAAGTAATCAGATAAGAAATACTTTTCTTATTAATGAGCAATAATATTGCAAAGAGGAAAAAAAAAACAAACAGGTCTTTCAAAATGACCTGCTCATTAGTTTTCATTTTAGAAGTTGCATTGTTTAACTGCATGTAACAGCTGTCAAAAAAGCTAAACCCGTTCATTGTATTTCTAAAATATTTTTAAAGGAAACATTTTCTAAAATGCAAAAATAAATAATCACAAGTACAATAATGCCACATAAAATAATCGATTTTATCGATTTTCTGCATGCAACCTAAACTAACTGAGGCATAAAATAAAATAGTCTTTACTTTGTCTTCTTGGAAGGCTTTCTTAAACTAGTATGTGGCAAAAAAAGAGCTCTGACTGTATTCTGTCTCCTGGATGAAGTATATTTGGTGTTTGTTCATATGTATGTTTTTTTTTTTTTTTTGTGCGTACACACGTGTATGTGCCTAAGTGTGCTTGTGAATGAGTGAGTGAGTATGTGTGTCTGTAAACTATGTGGTAAAGGACTACGTGGTAGCCTCAATGAAGAAAAGCGAGCATCCCAACATTGTCAGAACTGAGGTTTGCCCTTTGCTTTGATGCAACGTTTCTCGCTGCAGAAAACAGATGTTCTGAGGGTGTTGATGTTAATAATTAATGGTAATAGTAATTCAATGTTTTACTTGTCCATGTATAATTTTTACTAGCCTGTGGAATATTTTTCAAATATTAATAGAGTTTAATTAGTATAATAATTTATTTATATATTATGTTAATCTCAATCTGCAAGATAATGTTGCTAAAGCCTTGGAATAAATATGGTCTAGTACACACCATGACCAGCTTTAGATTCATGCCCGCTTGTTGCAGGTGTCGCTGGCATATAAAGTAGGATGGATGCTGACAGCTTTCAGCAAGGTGCCTGATTTAAACATTATATCAGACTAAGTTAACAGTTCATCTGCATATTTTATTTTAACTTCTGTAGCTTTACTGTAGTTTTTTTTGCTCTGTAAAGCAAATGGGAGTGTATGGGAGCAGCTACAAAGTTGGCTATTTTCATGTTGGAGCTTGTTGAACAGGTGGTTTGATTAAGGACTCCTAACAGCTTTTTTCCAATTAAAGGTTTTTATGACAATTAGAGTAATAAGTGCTGCTGTTTTAGAGAAACAGAAAAAAAAGTTTTCTTTCACTCCACTTGAGATCACCGTCTTGGTGTAACAGCTCTTTGCTCTTCACCAGAGAGACTCCAGCTCCACATTAAACTACTTACATGGTGACAACTGAGCGCTGCAGAGGTGTGGATTTAACTAAGCGTTGAAGCCAAAAGATTTGCACTGAGGATTTTTTATGGTGTATTTATTTGAGTTACTCGATGAATCTGCTCTGATGCATCAGATACTCTGATAATCTCATTTGCCTTACTTTGATTCAAACTGTGCTGCAGTTAATTTTTTACAGGAATACTAAGAGGATTTAGTTGAGTAAATTGTTGAGGTAATGAGAAGAGAGTATCTGAGGAGGCCAGCCACAAGCTTTCTCCTCTTGGCTTTGTGTTCATTATACGATAGAATTTTTCTAAGTAGAGAATGGACTGCTTTTATTTACAGTGCCCCAGGATATTTGTGAGAGAGCAGAAAAGGAGACAGCCACACTGCAGTGGACATTGGTCCTGTGAAACTAAATTGGAAGGGATATATTGTATGGGGGGTTTAGTCATCGTTCCTGTCCTTGATGCTCACCCGCTTCGTGTACTGATGAGAAGCTGAGTCATTAAGTTCAAATCCCATCCAAAAGGTCGCCCTGACTCAGCCTGTCACCTCATTGAATGGCAGGGCTGGTGATTTCTGAGCTGAATTTACAAATTATTTTCTCTCTGTGTTTTTGTTAAAATGTTAAATAAAGGTTACAGCCAGTTTAACAGATTTTTTTTTCAAGAGAGTTGATGTGGTCTTTTTCTTTAGCACCTGCATGATTCCAGTAGATTTAAATTCAGTTTACTTTTTTTTTTTTTTTTTCCCCCCTGCTCTATCAGGTAAAACGGTACCAGTGCACCTTCGAAGGCTGCACAAGGACGTACAGCACAGCAGGAAACCTGCGGACACACCAGAAAACACACCGGGGCGAGTACACATTCGTGTGTAATCAGCAAGGCTGTGGAAAGGCCTTTCTCACCTCATACAGCCTTAAGATCCATGTTCGTGTTCACACCAAGGAGAAGCCATTTGAGTGTGATGTGCAAGGCTGTGAAAAGGCCTTCAACACACTGTATAGGTGAACCTTTTTTTGTCTTCTTTCATTTCTCATCATGTTGCTCTTTTTACACAGCTGTGGGATCTCAAAGGTATAGTAGGTTCTGTTTCGGTTGTTTGTCAGACATTACCAAAAATAGTATAAGTAAAGATAATTGGATCGCGTCACTTAAAGCAAAGTACTAAACAGCTGTAGGATCCCTTTCTGTTTCATTTTATGTATATTTCCAAAAGCATCTGCTCGTCTGCCTTTACACACATATGAACTTGTGACATCCCATTCTTAATCCATAGGGTTTAAAATGATGTCAGCCCACCCTTTGCAGCAATAACAGCTTCAACTCTTCTGGGAAGGAGTTCCACAAGATTTTGGAGTGTGTTTATGGGAATTTTTGGCCATTCTTCCAGAAACACATTTGTCAGGTCACACACTGATGTCGGATGAGAACGACTGACTCACAACCTCCGCTCTAATTTGTTCCAAAGGCGTTCTGTCAGGTTGAGGTCAGGACTCTGTGCAGGCCTGTCAAGTTCTTCGTGCACTGGTCATGTTGGGACAGGAAGGGGCCATCCCCAAGCTGTTCCCACAAAGTTGGGGGCATGAAATTGTCCAAAATGTCTTGGTAGGGGGCCAAGACCAACTCCTGCAAAACAACCCCACACCATATTCCCCCCTTCACCAAACTTTACGCTTGGCACAGTGCAGTCAGACAAGTACCGTTCTCCTGACAACCACTAAAACCCAGATTCGGAGAAGCATGATCCACTTCAGAGAGCACGTCTCCAGTGCCCTAGAGTCCAGTGGCAGCATGCTTTAAACTTCTGGCACCTTGCATTGCGCTTGGTGATGTAAGCCTTGGATGCAGCTGCTCGGCCATGGAAACCCATTCCATGGCATTCTCTACACACTGTTCTTGAGCCAATCTGAAGGCCACATAAATCTTGGAGGTCTGTAGTGATTGACTCTGCAGAAAGTTGGTGACCGCTGTGCACTATGTGTTACAGCATCCACTGACCCCACTCTGTGATTTTATGTGGCCTACCACATCGTGGCTGAGTTGCTGTCATTCCCAATCACTTGCACTTTATTGACTATTGCAGGGCTATTCAATTAGCGGCCCGGGGGCCACATCCGGCCCGTGGACCCCCTTTAACTGGCCCACCCCCCGACTGACCCAACGTAAGCTGCAAAAACCCAATTAAATCATATTTGCTGTGAGAGTTTTAAAAATTCCCGCCCTTCCTCTTGTACTTGAACGCACCGCTTCCGGTATCGTAGCAACGCCAGCCCAGAATACTCTCTCCAAGTACGACAACCGCGAAAATATGTCACTGACAGGTCAAAAATGTAAAATTGACAATGAAAATCGCCATTTTAACCCTGCTTGGACTGATAAATGTGTTTATTTTACCCCAAAGACTGAACGCATTAAGTCAGCATTACTTTGAATATGCAAAAGAAGCTTTAATTTTACAGTTATTAAGTGTTCACTTGGTGCAGTTTCTTTTGTTGAAATATTTAATGCACTGCCTCAGTTGGCCATTCTAGTTCAACAAATGCACTTTTGCAAATACCTATAAAATGTTATAGAAGACTTTACTGTTGCAAAAGGTTGTTATTATTACATTGTTTTGTTTTTTTAATTAAACATATGTGTGGTGAAATTTGCCTTGTTAAAAATATTCTAGTCAAGGTTTGGGCCAAATGTTAAAATTTGCAATGCACTTGAATTATTTTGCTCATCAATAAATGATGCAGTATAAAGCCTTTATTGTGAATTCTTTTATTTATTTTTATGATTTAGTTCAATTGGTAGCATATTTAGAGTTAAGTCTCAAGAAATAATGTAAATAGGGGTCTTCGGCCCAGTGGCATCTCAAAATTTTCAAATCTGGCCCAGAAGAAAAAGTAATTGAATAGGCTTGGACTATTGAATATTTAGCAGTGAAGAAATTCCATTAGTGGACTTGTTGCGTAGGTGGCATCCTATCGTGGTACCATGCTGGAATTCACTGAGCTCCTGAGAGTGACCCATTCTTTCACAAATGTTTGTAGAAGCAGTCTGCATGCCTGGGGTTCTTATGAATTTTAGACTTTTTTTTTTTTTTTTTTTAATCCTCCTGTGCAAAATAAAGCAGGAAGATATTTTGGTCATACTGTCCGTCCATCTGTGAAGTTTGAGTCGAGCAATGAAATTTTAAATAACGGTTCTTTACTCTTCAGAGATGTACAACATGATACTCCTGGATGCTTAGTACATTTTTTTTTAACATTTCCTAATTTCAGGCTGCTAATGCTTTAATAATATATGCTAATGATATGCAGCTTCTTTCTCATGCCTGATTGGCATAGTCTAATCATGTGCTCATATTGTGCTGACCATGTCTACTAATTGACCTTGGTCACTAAACAGCTGGCAGTAGCTAGATAGTGAGAAACTGGGGAATGTCCAATTTCTAGTTAAAGAGCTGGTCTATTTATAGTAACATCAGCTCTAGGCTGCAGCCTTATTGATTAGCATTTGTTGCCAACATCTGATTGGCTGAGCATTGTCTAACATGTTAGTCAGACTGTGACTCATCATTGAGCAGTATTAAAGCCATGCTTACTGCTCAGCAGTATTGCTCAAATGTAAACAGCATGGTTGCATTATGTTTTGTACATGGTTGCCTTTTGATTATAGTAATGCTATCCATAATGCATTGATATCAGCAGATTATGTAGTATGGGTGCATTATGTAGTACTATTTCTGTACACACATGAGTATATGTGAATAACTTGTAAGTATGCATTATGTCTGTCTTATTGTTATAGATTAAAGGAATAGAAAGATATGTGGTATACACACTTGTACAAGAGTGCAGTATGTACTTTCTGTGATTTGTTCACCATGGGATTTTTTTGTGTGTCAGGATGTGGTTACCAAAATTATTATTTTTAGAAATGTTAGAGAATCTCTCTCAATCTCTTACAGTATTTTTACATTTATTTTGATTCAATGAGTATTGTTAATATTGAAAACATATTTTTTGCTTCAATCTGTATTATATCTTTACTATTCTGCAGGCTAAAAGCACACCAGAGACTTCACACAGGCAAGACGTTCAACTGTGAATCAGAGGGATGCACAAAGTACTTTACCACCCTCAGTGACCTGAGGAAGCACATTCGCACACACACTGGGGAGAAACCATTCCGGTGAGCATTTCCTTTGTCACAGCGGGTTTAATTTACTCCTAGATGAAGATGAAGGAACTGTGATACAAAGAGAGGAAACTCTTAGTGTATTGAACTGTTTTCTTGTCAATGCTAACAGAGTCCTTTTTTGTATATAAAGACACCGGGGGTAATGGGGCATGGCTTTAATCTAGATAGGTGATGAAATCCAGCCTTTAGTGTTATTCATGTTATGTTTACATTTGATTACAAGCATTTTTTTTTTCCCAGGTGTGATCACGATGGCTGTGGAAAAGCCTTTGCTGCCAGTCATCACCTAAAAACGCATGTACGGACTCACACAGGTACACATTGTTTTATTTAACCTCAATTATCTAGGGAAGCTTTGACAAAGGCATGTTTATTTTTCATTTCTGCCTGATTTGCATTTACATTGTTGCCTAGTGCTTCCCACATGTATTCTGTTTAACTGGCATAATCTGAAACATCTTTCCTTCAACTAAAACATATTATAATTGCTTTGTCCTCCATTCAGAATTAGAAGTGCAGTTAAAGAAAAGAAAAGAATAATTGAAAAGGCTCTTTCTGCGTGCACTTCTATTGACTGAGCAAATAGCCTTCCAAATTAAGACCACCCCAGAATAGACAGCTGAGGCCAAAGCCTTTATTGCTCTAATGACTGTATTCATGTTCGGGGCAGGACAATAGTCTTCCCAAAGTGCCAGCTGTTGAACACACAGGCAGATACTCCCTCCTGTTAGGGTGGTTTCTCAAAACACATAAGAAACCACCTGAACAACAGGTCTTATGATCTAGTATATATCTATATATTTATAAGACAAGCCTATTAATCTTTTAAACTCATCTTGTTCATCTGAAAGAGAAATGACTTGAATGACTTGGTTTATACTTTGTGTTGTTTAAATGGGATCTCCTGTTTGATGAAAACAGAATCAGTTGAACTGTTTTCCAGCTGCATGCATATTAAACAAATATAGGTGCAAGATATACCGATCACTATCGGGATATTAAAATATAGCTACAGCTGATTTCTCGGTACTGTGTTTTTGTGGGCTTGAACAGACAGTTTTCATTATTTTAATATTTGTTTTTGCTTTACTACAAGCAGGCTTTGTATATTTTTGACTTCTGCAGTGTCTGTGGCAGCAACTAAGATTAAAAACCAACAATTTCAAACAAACACAAACAAGAGTGGCTCATGTTAAGAATTGTTCCACATATTTTTAACACTGCCCCCTGGTGATAGTACACAGCTACAGCATGAGTAAGATGATCTGTATAAGAACTACCCACAACTATGCTGGTCCTTTGAGATTTCTGTGTTATTGTGACATTAATAAAGGTGACTTTTTAATCTCATTCTCTGAAATAAGGACAAACACACATTTTATTGTCTTTAAAAACTCAATATTATCCTCCTAGTTAAAAATTAAGTTGCAGCTTTCAACTTGGCTGACCTTTTTCCTGCCTGTTAGGAAAAATAGAAAAAGTAATGAATAATAAATAAATTAATAAATCATTCTGTACTTTCTACCTATGTTTCTACTCTTTCTTTAGGGGAAAAGCCATTCAACTGTCCTAGTGACGGTTGTGAGAAGACTTTTAGCAGCCAGTACAGCTTGAAGAGTCACATCCGGGGCCACGACAAAGGACAGCCCTTCAGCGTCTCTCTCTCTGAAGTGAGTCACAGCACAGCATCTTCTCGGAGTGTAGGCACAGTCGGCTTGTTCTCCGTGTAAAGCCTCAGGGCTACATGACACTGTGGTCCTCGTGTTATGCACTGCATGCTGTTGCTGGGTGGATTCTTAAGAAAATTTATTTGCAGGTTTGTTATCGCATCTAATATGTCAGGTTTTATTGCTAGATGATAAGCTTTCCCCAAAACAAAAGCTACAAACTGGCATGGTGTTAACAGTTCCACCTATGCAGTGGCCGGAGTTAGTGGCGCACACTACTGTGTGTTAACCATGGTAATTCATTTAAGTCAATGTGAAGAAGAAGTGCTTGTAGACCACATAGATGACATTATTCCTTCTTCAATTGAATGGTTATTAATTATGTCATCATCTAATGGGACACCTAATACAGTAAAGCCTAGATTTTTACATTACCATACAGTAGGTGTCATTTCCATGACTTGGACAATGCAACGGTTACTTTATTTTACTTACTTTAATTAGGACGTTTTCATCTCTTAATTACAGGATGCAAATCACTCGCTGTGCCTCAGTGACTTGAGCCTCATCTCTACAGACTCAGAGCTACGAGAGAGCATCCATAATGTGAGTTGGGACTTTATTTCATTTTTGTCAAACAGACATTGGGTTGACACTGTAGAGGAGATGTTAAGATGATCAGTTGGATGTCAGCTAAAAGGCAGGTATTTTCACTCTTCAGTTTATTTCATATCCACTGTATTAAAATGTCAAGGTTAAAATAATATATTCACTGAGTCCACCTTTTTTTTGTATTTTGTTCATTTTAATTTTATTGCAGGCTCAAAATTTGGACTTCAACAATGCGACCCCTGTGAAAATCTTTGAGCTTATGTTCCAGAGTCCTGAAAATAGTGTCAGCCAAGATGATGCCAATCCCAGCGGTAAGCATATTTCATTTAAAATCTACCTGCTTGGATTTTTCTTAATGTTTTTGTTCTGAAAGGATTTTTTTCCCCCCTGTCATCAGAGAGCCTTGTTGAACCCTTCAGCATAGAGACCCAACCAGGAGTGACTGCTGCCTCGTCTCTCATCTCTTTCTCCGTCAGTCCTACCTCCTCATCTTCTTGTTCACACACCGCCGCAGTCATGGAGGCCTCTTCCCAGGTCAATCAGAGCTGCTCCTCCCAGACCTCCATCCCTGCTTCCATCACTGCAACTGTTAGCACAACACAGCCTTCTGCTTTCATGCAACTAAATGGGTCTCAGCAGATCTCGGATGTGCCGCAGGCTTCTGTGCAGCCACCAAACAATGTCAACGCCCAGCACTATGTGGCACTGCCACCCACATTCCTACAGCAAGACAGTACTACTCAGACCACTCCTTTATCGCCACCTATCTCTGCTTCTGCTCCTGCACTGACTGCCGCAGCACCAAGTCCTGCTGCTGTTGTTGCAGGTACCACAGCAGATGCTTTAGCAGCTGTTGCTCAACCTGTGCCTTTGGCCAACAACCCTGTCCCCAGTTCTGGCCCTAGTTTGGCGAACACCCCTGCCACTATCACCATAGCACCCACACAGAACCTGCTGCAGCCTAGTTTGGTCATGTCTGACCAGAACCTCCAGTGGATTCTCAGCAGTGCCACTAACAGCCAGCAGAACCCCGAGCAAGCAGTGAGTAATGATCCCACACAGTAGAATCTGTTCTTCTCTTCATAAGTATGTTTATATGAGAGTATTAGCAAGGACAAACTATAAATGTACCAAAGTAAATAAGTAAAACAGGAGAAAGTATGATTTTTTTCAATAGCATGCAATTAAATTTTACTGAGTGCCAAATCACAGCAAACAGTTGCCTCAAGGTGCTTTATATTGTAATGTAAAGACCATACAGTAATTAAAGTGAAAACACAACAATCAAAATGACCCCCTATGAGAAGCACTTGGTGACATTGGGAAGGAAAAACTCCCTTTTAACAGGAAGAAACCTCCAGCATAACCAGGCTCGGGGAGGGGCAGCCATCTGCTGTGACCAGTGGAAGAGAGCCAGAGATTAATAACAACTAATGATTAATTGCAGAGTGGTGTATAAACAGAGTAAAAAGAGGTGAGTGAAAAAGAAATACTCAGTGCATCATGGGAACCCTCCCCCAGCAGCCTAGGTCGATGGCAGCATAACCAAGGGAGGGTTCGGGGTCACCTGAACCAGCCCTAACTATAAACTTTACCAAAAAAGGAAAGTTGGAAACCTGACAATAGCTTTATATTTAACCTACTTGAACTTTGGTGTTTGTTGTCTGTTCACAGCCACATCAAGGAGCTCCAAAAGTGGAAAAGGTTTTCTTCACTACAGCCATACCCGTGGGAGGAAATGCTGGTAAGCCACCGTGTAGCAAATCATCATAATTCTTCATGCTCTTAACATTGGCCAAAAATGAAAATCATAAATTAGTTTTGCCAGTGGAGTATTTGAGTTAAGGAGCATTACTTAAATAGTAGATTGATAAAGTGATTCTCCTCAAAATTAAATTTAATGCTTAATTACTTCACACTAACAGTAATCCCATTACATTATTTGAAGTCATTGACAAGCAGCAGTACAAGAGATAAAACATTCAAACTATTCAAGAGCTACCAAGTATAGTATTTGACAATAAACATGCAGATTTTGAGCCGCTCAGCTGAAAATGGCATTCTCATCTGAGGCTTGATAGTGATTGGCTTTCATTTTTGATGGTCTTTTTTTCCCCAATTAAATGTAAAATTTAGGAAATGAAAAGAGGGAAATATGTGGTTTTTCCAACCCTGCAAGTGTATCTTTGTGAGGAATCCCCAAAATATTTATAATATAAAACAGGAAAAATGGAACAAAATCTCTCATTTGACAAGTTGAAGTCAAAGAATGTTTAATTTGTCTTTGTCAATGATTGCTGGTGAATTTTCCTTTCTAATTTTATACTTGTGTTCCTTAAAAGAACCACCGATAGGTTTACCTGATGATGAGGAAGAAGAGGAGGAGATGCTTTACAGTTGATGTTGTTGATAGGAACATGTGTTCACCTGATATACAGCTCCATTAATATTTTATTCTGTAAATATTAATTGGTTACAACCAAGAGGTCTACCTTTGCAGACAGCAGTATGGAAGTTGACTTCTTCTCTCTCCCCCTTTGTGTTGTCCTTTCCTAACATTATGTTTTGGTTGTAGGTAACTCAGTCCAGCAGATCGGCCTCAGCCTGCCAGTCATCATCATCAAACAGGAGGAATCCTGCCAGTGTCAGTGTGCCTGCAGGGACTCTGCTAAAGACAAGAGTGCAAAGAGTGCCTCTTCTGTAATTTCAGCCCCTGCACAGCAGCAACCATCAGAGCCTCCTCCCCCACCACTTCCCGAGCCTCCGCACCATTCAGCCACTTCATCTTCCTCATGCTGCCCCCCCAAGTCTTCCTCCAAGGTGGGTGAGGTGAGAGTGGAGCCCCCCTCTTCTTCTTCCTCCTCCTCCACAGCTCAGACTCTCTCCACAGTTGTGAGCAGCACTGCCACCAACCCACCCTCATCTGATGGGTTAACCAGTATGGACGTCTCAGACTTCCTCTCCCTGCAGAGCCCTGAGACAGCTGCCAACTTTGAGGCTCTGCTGCTGGTCGCAGATGACTTCAACATGGCTACTGATGGCAATCCTTAAAAGAGCTGCCTTTGGAGTCTGGCACCATGTGTGTGTCTGTTGCACCCACTCATCCACAAGCATCGATTCCACCCACACCTCGAGTCACTCTCCGAAGTGACGCCTCTTCTTTCACCCTATATAGTGTGTGCATTGAAACCCCTTGTACCTGCAGTGCATTCTGCTCTGTGTGGCACAGGGAAACATATAGTATATATACAGAGTATGTGTAACTTTTCTGTTGAGTCTCATTGCAGTAGTTGAGTTTTAGCAACTTAAACGCTAATTAATGCAGGGAACAGGCAGTAGATCCTTTGTTGAAAAGAAACTCTTTATAATAATATCCAAGAATATCCACTTTGAATCGATTGAAATGAGCAATTTTTGTCCAAGCACTGATAATTTAGAGTTTCACTGTCCTGGCTTGAAGGTCACACAACCTGAGCAGGAAAACAAAACTCATCTGTCCTTGTACTGTATCCTTGTACTGTACTACAGGTCCTAACAAATGCTTTAGGCTGGTATGCAAATAACCATAATGCACTGTATATGAGAAGAATTTGCTACAGTTTTAATCGAGCATTGTTCCCAGCAAGAATTTCAAGGGGTTGGTCACACAGTGACCCATGTGGCTGTCATGTCATATGAAGTGATTTCCTCAGTATTGTTTTTTTTTTTTTTTTGTTTTTTTTCCCCTAGGAAGACTAGTGTAGTCCAGATAATGTGATGATTTTCTACTTTTTTGACAGTTATTTACTAATTAAGGGGAAAAAAAAAAACCTGTGATCAGATCTGCCTGTCTTTTTAAGTGACATCACATCAATATATCGATAAGTTGCCTATAACTTAAACTAACTTAAAACTGTGTTAATTTATTTAAATGTTTGATTCTTTCATTATGATAATATCATCTTTGAGATAGCAGAAATAATCTATTAATTTATTCCAATCACTTGTATTTTTAAGTTGAGCTGCTTTTTTTTTGTTACTGAATTGTTTTCCTTTATAAGAACGTAATGGGTATTGTGAAAAGAGGCGCGTACAGTAGACTGCACAGTGAAGCAAATTATCCTCTAGGATCTGCTTGTTTGCAAAAACTTGTCCACAATTAAACTATATAAGGAACTACTGTCAACATCCCATGTTCTTTAGGGTTGTGACCCTCTCAGGGATGCATCAAGTCATAACTGTTCCTGGTTCCCTCAGTTTGTTTCTCAGACATGCATTTTCCTTGCCGGACAGCTCACACTTGCAGTAGCCCTACGTTTTGCTGCACTCTTCCCTGTTTATTGCACACTAACTTGTAAAGTGAGTAATCTGACAGCTTAGCTGACGTGCAGCACCACTACAGAGTTTTGTACACACCTGCTGTAAAGTAGCATTTAAAAAGCCGGTGTCCTGGTGACAGTGTAAATATGGTACATTTTAGTGTAAACATGTTTGAGAAACCTGTAGATTATTCTAGAATTTGTATTTTTGTATAGACTTTTGAATTGCTAATTCTCAGAGTTTGAAGCTAATGTGTCCCCTCTGTTCATTCTTCTCCCTGTCACCTTTATGCGGAAGAGTCTTCGCTGTGTTTTAGTTGAATAGGTATACAAGCCTCCGGGCTTCTGTATAGTCCACATTGTGAGAAAATATATGTAACACATAGCCTCCGGCTCAGAGTATAATTTAACAGTATTGTTTCGCATGGGACGCAATGCAATGATGACAAAGGCATTATGCCCTGTAAATTAGTGTAGAGCTTCTTGGCCTTACAACATTAACTGTTCTGTAAGCCTCCTTGCCTTGACAGCCCCTGTTTTAGAAACTGGCACGCTGGCACACTCATCTTCACTGACTCTCAGGCAGCCATTCCAGCAGCAGATCACACCGAGGCAAGTGTGGAGACAGACAGGCTTGTGGTTGCTTTGAGTTTTCCAGTTGTGATGTTGGGGGAAAGTCTAATGGATATGCAGCATTGCAGATGCAGATCATGGGATTCTTCATTTTTGTTTCCAATGTGCAGAAATAATCTAATGATGCACCAGTTGCCCAGTTTGTCCTCAACTATTCCCTTAATACAGTATTAGACATCTGCAGCCTTTAAATCTGACATTGACTCCAGTGGATATTAAAGTTGTACTAATTTATCCCCATTAAATAAATAAAAATACCACAGGGGGCATACCCACTCACATACATCAGTATGTACAACTATGCAATTTTAAGTGTGGCATTCACTAGTTTAGTTACTGACTCCAAGATCAAAAGGTTATTTATGCCTCTCATAAAATTATATTTGCTGCAAAGCAGTTTATAGCGCCCCAGTGCATCCATATTAGCAGATCTCTTGGAGTCCTGTATATTTTGCAGTGGGTGGTGTGAATCTGGACTGTAGTGTGTCCATAAAGTACTGTTCCCATGAATGTTGCATCACAGCCACTTTGTTACCTGTAATTTAATATCAGCTGGATTTGCATGATGGACGTATTTGGTCAGTGAGTTTTTTTTTTGTTTTAAATTAGATGTACACCGTTTTGTTTTAGACTTAAACATGTTTGGGTTTCACTCCATCTCACCCCTTCATATGCTTCAGCTTTCATCCTCAGCTGCCAATATTTGGTTATTAAGCAGATAAATTTTAGACTTTATTGCCCAGGTTTGTGTGGCTGATATTTATATTAATCTCATGTCAGCAAATCAATAACGGCGACATTTGTTTGGAAGCAGATTGTTCACAAATGTAGAGTCTTTGGAAACAGATTCAGAATTTCTGTTATCACCAACATTTGCCCCCCCCCCCAAAAAAAGGCTACATTTTTCCAGGTACAGGTGGGGCTGGGAGAAAGAAAAACTACATGCTTCCAAAGGAATGTCTTGACACCCAAAGAGTGAGGAATTGTTAAGAACTTTTATTTTTAAAAGAATGTATAATGTGAAACTGATTGCTTATGCTCATTTCATATAAATATAACTTTCTGAATTGAGAGCAATATAATACAAATAAAAACTTATCCTTGTCACTGAAATGTTTGAAGCATTTTTTTGTGTTGCCATGATGGAATTTATTTAAATCAGCTAGAAATCAGGTGTTCCAAGGAGTCTTGTGTTCATTTCTCCAGTGGTAAGGACACATCCTGGAGGGATTTCCTCTGCAACACACAAGATCGGTTTCCAAAAGCTCTAACAAGCTGCAAAAGGATTCAGAGACAGGAAGCTCACCTCTAGCACACTACGCAGGTCCTTCAGGTCATCCGCAACCATTTTGCACAGAACTATTTTCTCAGACAGGTGCACCAGTCTGTCCTCGATGTTCTGTAGGGCCTGTGGAGGACATACTGGTTATAATATCTGTCAAGAAAGTCTGCTTGACACAAGCAGGCTAAATTGTCATGTTGTGACTCACCTGTCCAACCTCAGAGCCTGCTTCATTAGAACGCCCAGATGCTAAATCCTCTGTGCAACCTGCAACTGTTTAATAACATACCTCAAAGAAATACTGATAATGTGAACGCTGGAGAGCAGCACGCACCGTTACCTGTTTCCGAGGCCATGATCACAGACACACTTGTCTTGGAAGCTCAGTGTTTCATAGAGGAGGGGCCTGCAGTGTTTTTAAGGAGGTGTGCACAGGTGATTTACATTTTACTAATTAGTGAGTAACAAGGAAAAGTTCAGAGGTCAGCGGTACAGAAATAGGTGGAATAGACAACAGGTGGAAATTATTGGGAATTAGCAAGACACACTCAATAAAGGACTTGTTCTGCAGGTTGGGACCACAGACCACTTCTCAGTACCTATGCTTTCTGGCTGATTGGTCACTTTTGAATGTTGGTGGTGCTTTCACACTCGTGGTAGCATGAGACGGACTCTACAACCCACACAAGTGGCTCAGGTAGTGCAACTCATCCAGGATGGCACATCAATGCGAGCTGTGGCAAGAAGGTTTGCTGTGTCTGTCAGCGTAGTGTCCAGAGGCTGGAGGTGCTACCAGGAGACAGGCCAGCACACCAGGAGACGTGGAGGAGGGCAACAACTCAGCAGCAGGACCGCTACCTCCGCCTTTGTGCAAGGAGGAACAGGAGGAGCACTGCCAGAGCCCTGCAAAATGACCTACAGCAGGCCACAAATGTGCACAAATGGTTAGAAACCGACTCCATGAGGATGGGAGGGCCCAATGTCCACAGATGGGGGTTGTGCTCACAGCCCAACGCTTGGCATTTGCCAGAGAACACCAGGATTGGCAAATTCGCCACTGGCACCCTGTGCTCTTCACAGATGAAAGCAGGTTCACAGTGAGCACATGTGACAGAGTCTGGAGACGCTGTGGAGAGCAATCTGCTGCCTGCCACATCCTTCAGCATGACCGGTTTGGCAGTGGGTCAGTAATGGTGTGGGGTGGCATTTCTTTGGAGGACTGCACAGCCCTCCATGTGCTCGCCAGAGGTAGCATGACTGCCATTAGGTACCGAGATGAGATCCTCAGACCCCGTGTGAGACCATATGCTTGTGCGGTTGGCCCTGGGTTCCTCCTAATGCAGGACAATGCTAGACCTCATGTGGCTGGAGTGTGTCAGCAGTTCCTGCAAGATGAAGGCACGTGGAGGCCACACACAATACTGAACCTCATTTTGACTTGTTTTAAGGACATTGCATCAAAGTTGGATCAGCCTGTAGTGTGTTTTTCCACTTTAATTTTGTATGTGACTCTAAATCCAGGCCTCCACTGGTTAATAAATTTGATTTCCATTGATGATTTTTGTGTGATTTTTGTTGTCAGCACATTCAACTTTGTACAGAACAAAGTATTCAATGACAATATTTCATTCATTCAGATCTAGAATGTGTTATTTGAGTGTTCCCTTTATTTTTTTTGAGCTGTGTGTGTGTGTGTGTGTGTGTGTGTATAAAACCAAGCTCACAAAAAGCATTTATTTATTGAATGCTGTTTTTCCCCTTTCAGTGGGATTCCATGGATGGATGGATATCTTCAGAAATGATTTAAATACATCTGAGGTGGGAAATTCTGTTGAAGATTATGAAAGAAACTTGATTGATAACAGTAGTATCAGCCTGTCGGTTTTCGTACCGCTGGCCCTTTAAGAAAATTGTTGTCGTCGTCGTTTGGGGGCGTGACCCGGAAGAATTCTCTGATCCCAAGACAACATGCTGCTTCTGTAGGACGTGCTACTCTCTCGGGTGTGTACGCTTGGTTTTTATGAAGCTGGTTTGTAACGTCGCTGCCGCATTAGTCAAATCCAGAGGATTTCACAGTTCAGCCTTTGCTCGTTGGCTCGGAACAGAGATGTGCAAAGAGCTCAAGACTAAAGTGCTGCGTTTGTTACCGCCGACTTCCAACGGACCGACGCTTCTGGACGAGACAGGTACATGTGTCCGACATTCAAAGTGTACGTAGGTCCCGCTCGGTGAACACTGGTGTGTCTGGAAACAGATGAATGGCTCTGACAGGTGGTTTTAGACTTTAACTGTTAAGCAACGCAAGCGCCTCAGTGTGTTGCGTCAGATTCCTGGTTTTACTGTCATGTGCAACTCGCAGCTGAAGCGATGTCGTTTTAACAATTATAGAATACATCTATAAAATAATGTGCTTACTTTGTAAACATACAGCTGTTTGACCAAACTGGACATTAGGGCTTCAACACACGTTTGATGTGTTATGTGTCAGTTGTGTGGCCGTACCAAAGAAATAAGTGTTAGATATATGTCAAATTCATCAATACAAACATAATTAAATATTTGCAGATTATAGTTTGCACTGCTGCCTAACTTCCCTTTATTATACTCACTGTGCACTGTATTGGGTACACTTCACTAGTGTCGGGTTGGTCCCTTTCCAGCCTTTAGAAATGCCTTGTTTAGACCCAGCAGGGTGCTGGGCAGATGTGATGTCCTGTAGTGACATGATCACATCATTCAGCTGCTGCAGAACTGTAGATGGCACCTTGTGATGCTGATCTCCCAACTAAATCAAGCAGAGGTGGCAAAAAATACAGACATTCGTAGTTAAGTAGAAGTATAGATACGTGTGTTTAAAAATAAATACTGAATCAACTTCTTTACTCAAGTAAACGTAAAAAAAAAATACAGGCTCTGAAATGTACTCAAAGTAAGAAAATAAAAGTAGATCTTTGGAGGAGATTTCTTTCTATTTTTGTGCAAAGCTAACTGAACCTTTTGCTTTATTAATATAATAATAAAATAATATTACGTGGGAATACAAACGTTATTCCAATCTAAATTCTGATACTAATCACTTTTCTTAGCTTGAATCTGTAATGTAGGACACAAGCAGTGAAAAAGAATTAAAAAAAGAAATAGCTCTGTCTTCTGTTGCCTACATTTGTAGGGTCAGACTCTACCTCCACACCTAAACACAAAAATTTGCATAAACAGGGGTTAAAGTGGGATTCGGCAGGTGGGAACCCTAAGATCAGTTGTAGTGATTCCACATGAGGAAAAGAATTGCAACTTCCTATTGAGAGCTCTAGTAGGTTTTCTTTGTTGTGTACAGGCTGTGATCAGCTGACATGTGCTGGTGCTGCTCTGAGGTTTAAAAAGATATTAGTCAGAACAGTGCTCACCCCTTTTGTACCATGAAAAGGAAGACATTCTCTTATTAATAGAAAAACGTGACCCACTGCAATCAGTGAATGCGGTCATTTGTTGCAGTCAACAAGAAATCACCTGATGCTAATGTTTTGTATTGTAAACAGTGGTCGTCTGAGCTGTTCTTCTGGATTTAACGTGATGCCTTTTCAAAATCACCCCGAGCACCTTTTCGTGCATTTTGTTCTGTTTTCATATTGGTTGACATATATGCAGATACTAATGTGTCTTTGACAGGCCAGTGTATTTATTGGACCTTAATTTAATGATGTTCAGTTGGTACAAATGGGTGAAAAGTGTACCAACAAAACATCCACATCATTTTCACATTACTTGGTCTGAATTGTCAATACAGTGCGGGCCAAATTGTGACCCTACCATCTTAATGTTGCAGCAGAAATCGAGACTCACTAGACCGAGGAACATCTGTCTTCCATTATCCAGTTTTGCTGCGTGTGTGCGTACTGCTGTTGCCTGTTCTTAGCTGATAGGATTAGCACTTCATGTGATCTTCTGCTTCAAGGTTTGCACATGGAAACATGCTCTTCTCTATGCCTTTCTTTTAATGGGTTGATATTCAAGTTACTGTTCCCTTTCAATCGTTATCTATATCGAAGTTGATATTTTGGGAGTATTATTCAAGTGATAGTGTATAGAAGGAACAGAAACAGAGGGGGACGGGCCATCTTACCTGTGTCAGAAAGAAAACTGTGATTAGAACTGTTCTCAACTTAAAATCATTTGTCTTGTAAACCTAAATTCTGTGTCACATAGTTGACTAAAAGAGTGTGTGTTAATATAGATGTTATAGGTGCTCACCTTTTCTTGGTTGTTTGGCAAACTAAAGTGGCAGGTTAGAATTCTGTGGATTAGAGGCACAAAATAAGAGCATGCTGCTGTGATGTAG
Organism: Archocentrus centrarchus; assembly: GCF_007364275.1. Classification (NCBI taxonomy): domain Eukaryota; kingdom Metazoa; phylum Chordata; class Actinopteri; order Cichliformes; family Cichlidae; genus Archocentrus; species Archocentrus centrarchus. Next base: position 29,294,795 of record NC_044361.1, on the reverse strand, counting down.
AGTTTAAGCAAGGACCGTGCTTGACAAACACCTCAAATGGTTTATTTCTTCCAGTTTTTCGCTCTCTCATATGCACTTAGAGAGTGTATCTGAGGTGCATCGCTGAGCTCAATCTTGTACCTAAACATAAAGGAAAATGAAAGTGATGAAGTTGGGAGAAAATGGTTATAGTAAAAGCTTTAATTGTCTTGTTGCTGGTCTCCTGTGGATGACAGCTCATTAACACCCCTTGTTTTTGAACTGCAGATGGTGCTGAAATCCTGAGATGCACAGTAAAGGCTCTGAAAGAGAGTCACATTGTTGCGGTGCCCACGGACACCATTTACGGCCTGGCATGTCTAGCCCAAAACTCCGAAGCCATCAGAAAAACGTATGACACAAAAGGGCGAAATGGACAGAAGCCGCTGGCCATCTGTGTAGGGGAAATTCAGGATATCTATAAGTAAGTTTGCTTTTGACTTTGATCAGGACGCATGTTGTGTATTTGCTTCGCTGGAAGTGTAGTCCTGTCTTTCTAGGCCAACTGTTTTGCACAAACATATTACTCATATGCAGAGGAGTCACACATGCAAGAGGCAGAGATACCATCACCACTCACATAACACATTTTACATTTTGACTGACAGGAACATCTACTGTTAAAGGACACCTCTGTATTATTTAATTATTTGCTATGTGACTGTATTTCAGATCCCTGTGCAGCCTTGTCTCATTTCTCTGAGGTTTGTTAAAGATTTGTGGGAATAAAAGTGAAACAAACAACAGTACAATAGTGGGTAGACCCACAAAAAAAAAGAAAAGGAGCAAAAAAACCGTAATTGCACTATTCTGGACTGAAAAAGGATTCTTTTATTATCAAATAGTTATTTTGGCTATCATTCGTTTTGCTTCATTAAAATTCTGAAAATGTTGAAATGGCCTAAAGCAATTTTCCACAGCACAAATTGATGTCGTGACATTATGAATCCAAAACTTCATCACAAAACACAAAGAAAATGATCAGAACAGAGAATTATTTTTGCCAGAAATATGAATCAAATCAAAAATAATTATTTTGCAGGGATGCAATCATTAATATTTGTTGGTTTTTTTTTTATGTGTGTGTGCATGATTAAACACTAATGTGTTAATGTGATGTCATGTACAGGTACTGTAAGGTGAAGGTGAAGAGAGAGTTATTATGTGACCTGCTGCCCGGTCCCGTCACTCTGGTGTTTGAAAGGTCTGAAGAACTGAACACGGATCTGAACCCCTTTACCTCGGTGAGTTTGCTTCTTTAACTACTGAAAAGAAATGATTAAACTATAAGTGTGAAGTGTTGGCTACACATCCACACCTCTCTCAGCTTGTAGGTGTACGTATCCCAGATCATCCCTTTATGAGGCAACTTTGTCAGATGTGTGGGGAGCCACTTGCACTCACCAGCGCCAACATCAGCTCACAGACCAGCACGGTGGAAGTCCATGTAAGTACAAAAGTAAATGGCTTTTCTGTTTCTTTCAAATGCAAGTACACCTACCAGACAGTTTATTAGGGACACCTTGCTGGTACTGGGTTGGACCCCCTTTTGCCTTCAGAGCAGCTTTGTGGTATAGATTCAACAAGATGCTGGAAACAGTCCTCTGAGATTTTGGCCCATGTTGATATGATGGCGTCACACTGTTGCTGCAGATTTGTTGTCAGATGTGAATTTCCTGTTCCACCACACCCCAAAAGTGCTTTATTGGGTTGCGATCTGGTGACCGTGAAGGTCAGTTGGGCATAGTAGTAATCAGCTTTCTGATAAGGTGCGTTATCCTGCTAGAAGCAGCCATCAGAAGATGGGTACATTGTGGGCATAAAGGGATGGATATAGTCAGCATCAATACTCAGGTAGGCTGTGGAGTGGTGTTTAAACAATACTCAGTTTGTACTAATGGGCTCAAAGTGTGCCAAAAAATATCTCCTACGCCGTTACACTACCAGCAGCTGTTTGAACCATTGATACAAGGCAAGATGGATCCATGCTTTCATGTTGTTTATGCCAAATTCTGAGACCATTGTCTGAATGTCGCAGCAGGAGACTGAGAGACTGAGAGTTGTCAGATCAAGCAACGGTTTTCCAAATCTTCTAATGTCCAGTTTTGGTGCCCCTGTTCTAACTGTAGCCTCCGTTTCCTGTTCTTAGCTGACAGGAGTGGCACCCTTCTGTGGCTGTAGCCCATCTGTTTTAAGGTTTGACATGTTGTGCATTCAGAAATGCTGCTCACTGGATAGTTTCTCTCTCTCTCTGACCGTTATCTGTAAACCCTGAAGATGGTTGTGTGGGCAAATCCCAGTAGCTCAGCAGTTTTTGAACTAGTCAGACTGTTTGGCAGCAACAACCACACCACGTTTGAACTCACTTAAATCACCTTTCTTCCTCATTTTGATGCTCGGTTTGAACTTCAGCAGGTCATCTTTATTATGTCTACATGCCTAAATTCCTTAGTAACACAGTTATTTGGGTTAATGAGCAGTTGAATCCCACCCTATGCAGCAGCCAGAAAGTGTATATAGTCTTTAATGCTGCTGGGTTTTTCTTCTGAAGGAGTTTCAGGAGCTCTGGCCCAAACTAGCTGTGGTTGTGGATGGTGGACCGATAGGAGGCCAGAGCCGCCTCGGATCAACAGTAGTCGACCTGTCAATCCCTGGCAAATACAGCATCATCAGACCTGGCTGGTAAGTTCATCCAGATGCTTGTTTTAATAGTTTCTCTCCAAGTGAAATAAAACCACGTGATGGTGCCCAGAATGTTTCCACACATAATTCAAACTATTTCAGAGCACTCAGGTACTTTCTTGATTGTTCAAACAGCCACATTTTTTCCACAGTTAAAAAATAAAGTGGTACATTTAAGTAAAATTTCCCTAACGCATGTGATGTGACACTTCAGGTTATGGGTCTCCACTAGAAGAATAAGTACTTAATTTACTTAATTTATTGGCTGGACAAAAACATTTGCGAGGCAAAGTTGAACAAAGGTGAACTCTGATTCACGAGTCTAATGTATTAAAACAAAATGATGCAAATTGAGCAGTGACCTGAATTGGATGTGGCAAATTAGTTATACGACTTAAGTGTAATGTGACAGTTCCATCAGTTTAATCCATGACTCGGGAAGAAGGGGAATAGATGCATCCAAAGTGACTGCATGCCTGTTACTTATTCAATATGAGCCATTTACAGCATCTTGTATCATTGTGAATATGTGTAAGCTTATGTGCATGAAATATCTGAATATCCACTACAAAAAGTAAGGAGGCGTTTTTCAAAAATTAGCCCACTAAACCTAGTCTTAGTTTACTACACTGCCTCACCACAAACGAGTGATTAAAATACCATATTTGGAGTCAGTTTGTCACATCGTGTTAACACTCTTCTTTCTCACGCTGAGCCTCACACCCCCTCTGCCCCCAAACCACCCATGTTTGCTCCGAAGTAGACTTGGTACATTAAACAAGAAATGACTGTAATTTTGGTTTCAGCGCCCTTTCTCCTACGGTTGATGTGCTGGAGCACAAATATGGACTGTCAGAGCACTCAGGGGAGAAATGACCTTTGAACTCTCCACACTCCAAAAAAACCCAAAACAAAACGCACAGCCAGCTTTGACCCGAAGCTGTTTGGGAGAAGACGAATCCAGTGAATCTGCCTTTGATTGGGAAGACAGGAACTCAGGAAGATTTAAACTGCTGATGGATGATTTTGTACCAGTGGCTGCTTTAAAGTCTTGGGTACCTTTTTTTTTCCTTGATGACCATATTTTGTGTTTTCCTGTGTTTCTGCCATATGATTACTTGGGAGCTTAAGCTGCCTTGTCATTTATTCAGAAATAGGTCAGCTAACCATATAGTATATAGTAACCTTTTAAGTAATGATTAAAAAGAATGGTTTGATCAAATCTCTTGTAGTAAGTGCTTTTTTTTATGGTCTGATTGAATCTGTGCCATAACATAAATCAACTTTTTATCTGAGTTGTAAACTTTTTAATTTTTTATTATTAAATCCATACATTTATTATTTCATGTCAGTGTGAAGATTGCTCTGCAATTGTTAGCATCTGCACGTGCAATAAATCCTGTGTCACATTGTAGACTCGACTGTAAATACTGGAACATTTCAGCAGTTTTGGTTGGCACATGGATATAATTAGTAAGATTCATCATTTGAATGTTAATAACTGGAATGCATAATTAAATCTTCTGTGCCTAATTAGAGCTTGATTAATGGGTGGTACAAGATTTGGAAATCCACAATAAAAGTTTTATTTTTTTCCTAGGCTCACAGTTTTATCAGTGCACAACAAGCTCTCTGAGATTTATTTCTGCCTTTATGCACTGGATTTTACTCAGACCTGCTTCTTAATGGAAGGTGAAATCAATAGAGCAATGTTGAGTGTTTAAAAAGCAGCAGAAACCACTTACTGGTACCCTGGACAGGAAAATCAACCTAAGATCATTCGGAGAAGTCACTTTTATTCTCAAAAATGCCCGTCTCTGAGAAGCCTTTCATTTTAAAAGGTATCAGAATCTTAATCAAGTTCATACAGAGAGTGCCCCGGGGTGCCCCTGTCAGTGGGCAGGTTTATATTCATAAAGCCACTCCAGTGCATTGAGCCGTAGCCATAGTCTTTGACTTCAGGCCTCAGTGGGGGAAAAAAAAAAAGGTGCCATATGCTTACCATAAAGGAATTACTAATTGCATTTGAGTAGACAGTAGCTCCATGGTGTAGTAGTTAATACGTTACATGTAAAAGATCTCCAGCTTGAAACAGAGATAGTGGATATCGGACAAAGGATGTGGAAGCTGCCAGGAAGGGTTGGTGTAACAGGAAGATGCTAGGGATACGGTGAGATGGAGGAAGATGATCCACTGTGGGGACCCCTAAAGGGAGCAGCTGAAACAAGATGATCAGAAATGGGTTCTTACTGGCGCAGCCTTTTTGGCAGATGTTTTTAAGAATCTGAAATAGTGTGAAGACTTATTGAAATGTGTTGTAGAACAATAGTAAGAATAAGGTGGAAGAAGATTAATGACAAGGTTGAAAAGCAAGGATGTATGGCCCCTCAGTGACTTCAGTTCTATTATTTCACTATTTAGAGGGACACGAGGTCCTTAATGGTGGCTCACTGTGTATATAAATACTTGTAGTGTCAGGCAGGAGTTTCTCTCTTACCAAGTATAGGGGGAGGAAATACATCAGAGACAAACCCACAGAACATTTTAGAAGTCTGGGATGTCGATACAGTTCCTGCCCTGTTCTTGCATTTTGCACACTCGCCTATAGAACATCTCACATCCAGCCATGTTAAAAAGGTAAATGCATGTCCTTCTCCACTCATAGTTACATCAATCAATTGCTCTTTCTCTTTCATGTATGCACACACTTCCACTGCAGCATGCTGTTTCAAGTCCGTTTGATGAAAGCTCACATGAGCCACTGCTCCTTTTCTTTATTGAACTGCTCGGCCCAGCGGCGGGTCAGGTCCAGGTAGTGGTCAGGTCCATGTGGCTGATAGTCCAAGTAAACACGGGTCACTGTTTTTTTAGGCACAGCCTTTTCGATCTGCGTCCCCTCGTGCCATTCGTTAAAAGACGTTATGGTGACAATCTCTGGGCGTGCATTGAGTGCCGCCTGCAGGGCTGTCTCGTAGTAACGCCCATTCACCCTGTTGCGTGTGTTGTGGTTGTTCCATGGGCGGATGCTGGTGTCAATATAACCAGGCCCCACACTGGGGATAAAAAGGAGGTTGTTTCCATCACAGAAAGCTTTGATGGCCTTCCAGTTCTGGTGAGAAGAGCCAAAGGAGAAGCCGTTGGAGGCAAAGTAAGTGTACATGCCATCGAAGCCGCCTGCAAGGATGTCGTGCTTGTGACGTTCCTCCACAATCAAGGCTATAAAGATGGAGTCGTAAGCTGAGCCACGCACACTGTGGGAGCCAGTGGGGGTCAAAAATTCAGACCAGGACTCGGGTGGAGTTAGGTAGGAGTCGTAGATATAAAACATTGGAAGACTCTTCCCTGTGCTGGTAGTAAACTTGTAGAAGGCTCCATGGTCACCGTACCTTTAAAGAGAATATAATACAGTAAATTAACAACATAAATTTTAATACACTAACTAGTTGTGGATTCAATTAAGATGCTAAAGCTTGGGCTAAAAATGTGAACTTTCTGTAAGTCTCGAGCTAAGGAAAAGGGTTCATGGGGTTCAACAGCACCAGTTCAACATGGTTCATCCCCTGACATGCAATAATCTGTTTAAGCTGCATTGCTATCTGGCAACTAGATTATTAGGTATATCAAATTAACTGCGGAGCATGAAAATAACACAGTACTGTGCAAAAGTCTCAAGCCATCCCTCATTTCTTTATATTTTGCTAGGAAAATAGGTGAAAACATAAATGGAAATACAGTATATAAGGCAAAAACAGAGTTACAACATTCCTTTTGAAAACAGGTCAGAGGACTGAAAAAAAACCAGCCAATGTTCAAAGAAATGCTTTGAAAGACCTTCAGAGAGCCTGAAGAGCTGTTGCTCAAGACCACCTTTAAAAAAATGACAAGAAAGTTTGGCTGCTTGGAAACAAAATATAAAGAAGTGAAAGGAAGCTCCTGGTTCTGAAAGGTGATGCCGATCTACACGTGTCCTAACCCTGCATTCTTTCTAATGGCTAGCAGGGGCTCTGGTTGCAAAAATAAGTCTGACTGTATAGAAGTCTAAGGGAAAACAGTCCTTGGCTCCCTTGATCTGGGTTCCTAGTATGCAGTATTTCAAAATAGTTCATGGGCCCAGTCGCTAGTTTCAAATTCATTTTGTAAAAGATGGTCCCCCTAGTCGAAAAGGAAGATGAAGCAGGGTATGCTTTATTGGAGGCCAACCTTATGATTTGGTCAGTACCCTATAAGCATGCAGTGTCCCTTGGTTTCTCAGTCATATCCACCGATAATCACATCATAAACATAAAGTTTCAGAACACCAAGAAAAGCTCAGCTCAATGCTTCACAACGGGATTTCAATAACCGAAGGGTCTTACTGTGCGTACTTGGATACGTACATCCATTATATACACAGTCACTGGGATATTGGGGCTTGATTGTGCTTGAACCCCTTATCAAGGTAATTGCTCAAACCCACAAACTTTAAGATCTGCTGGAAATCCAAAAGTTTCTAATGAGGACAAATACGCTAAAAATATGTAAATGAGCCGCAACATATGCTGTAGTCAGCAAATTACTGCAAACACTGTAACCACTAAATAAAGGGGAAAATGAGAAACTGTACATTAGGTTTACAGGGGGAGCTTTGAGTACCATAAATATCTACCGCATATTTAATGGTTATTTAATGGAAGAAGGTGATAGGTTATCTTGCTGTTGACAAATGTTTTTGCAGCACACACACACACACACAAACACACTAATCATTACTGTACAACCCTTACAACTGAGATAAAATATAAATATATTTCATACCATTTCTTGCTTATATTTGCTGAAACCGAATATGTTTTGGGGGTTTTGGGACCTAGGAGTTAGTAAATCTCTGAAAGGTGCTCCTTTTCAGACCAGCCTCACTTGTAAAAGTTAGAAAAAAATGGCTTTTGCTTCAAAAACTCATCTATAAGTCATGAAACTGGCTTTATATAATCTGAAATGCACCCTAAAAGTATTTCTGTGTTGTAACTGCTGTTTTTCTAGCTATGCATGCAATCTTAATGGTTTTCTATTTGAGTTGACTCAGTAGTGAAGCGCAGCCAGACATGCACCCACCTGTCAATGATGTACTTGATGTTGTCGTGCACACTCTGATCGTTTCGTCCTCTGTATGGTTGGATGTGGAATGCAACCTGGAAAATGATGACGGAATATGGATGGCCTGTTAGTTTTCATTCATCTTATGAATACATCATTAATTTATGCATTATTCAAGGTCAGCATTTACTGATGACCTCAACAAGTATTGACTAAAAATCAGCCATTCCCCAGGGCAGACTCCTCATAGAGGGTTGACAAGAGTGACAGTAATGTCTTCTGCCTTGTAATCAATCAAAGTTTGAGAAGTTGCTAAGACAAAAAAATAGTTCAATAAGGCCTCAGTCACACTACAATAAAAATAGGGCAGCAACCTCTGCGCAACCAGGAAAAACTGGTGGGTGGCGAGTGATTGGATTGAATTTGTTGAAGTAATTGTGGCGACCAACCACTGAGTGTGCAGCACCCTCAACCTCTGGGTGACCAGCTTTGGTTGCAAGGCACTGCACAGGTGCCAGATGGGAGGCAACCTCTGGATAAATCACTCCACCCGAGTCTCAGTTCTCAGGACCACACAGAATCCCCCGCAGTTTCTAACAGAACAGTTCACATTATATCATAAACATATTGATTCTTATTCAGCCTTCTCTCATTTATCTGAACTGCCACACTGTTTTCAGGGAGAAAAACATGCATAAAGCCTGTGCTTACACCGTAGTAATGTTTTAGTGCATTACTCGCCTCTCATTTTTGAGCCACAAATTTGTGCCGCTCTTGGTAGAATGCTTGTCATTACTGACATGAACTAGCTGTCATAGTCTGCAGCTGAGAGAATCACACCTGATGTGTGGTTTCTGCAACAGACCGCTGGCTCCGGTACAGCACTACCGATCTGATGTAGACAGCAACTGATTTGAGATTTTTTCAGTTAATGGCTGTATTATAGCAAACACATAAGTCCCAACTTTTCTAGTTTATGAAATGCGACAAAAGAGCTAATCAGACCTCTGAGCCCCTTTTCAGGAGAAAGAGTCTCACTGTTGTAATTCTGCAAAACATGTTAGTCATGCACCATTTTGACCTTGTGAAGCCCCAAAGCAAAGCATGAAATCAGGAGTCTGGTTCCTTTACCCTTTTACCATACAGACTCACTGCAGTTTTCTAAAAACCCGTTAATAGGGGTATAACACTAAGAACGATCACCAGCACAAATGTTGCCCACTTACACGGACACCAAAGAACCATGTTTTCTCTCTGCTTTGTGTTCACGACAAAATCTGCTACACGATAGCTGTTTTTCAGCCTGAGTGGTCTCCCTCTGGAAGCTATTCTAACACTCTCAGTTAATGCCTCTCTTAGAAATGGCTGCTTACAGTTCACTAACAAACGTAGCAGAGGAACAAGGGACCTGAAGTGACATGTACACAAAAAGTGCTTAAACTGAATATTTTAAGGTGCATCTGTAGAATTCAGTGACTTTGAATAATGCATGATCAAAGAGGAACATCACTTTTCCAGCAGTGGACACCCAAGAGGAACAATGTGATGGAAAATGGCCTTTTTGGGATAATGGAAGTATCTAAAGGGATGTAGGCTGTCACTGAGTAAGCTAAACAAAGATGCCTCAGCCCACGTTACATGATTCCAGTCTTATCCCTGTTAAAAAATAAATAAATAAATAAAAAATCTATGCTAGTAACTCTGCAGTGAAATGTCATGGCAATCCACCTTCTTGTTGTTTCAGCTTGGACCAAAGTGGTCAGCTGGTGTTTTTGGAGCCACGCCAGTAGCATGGCTAAATCAGGATAGTCTTGATACAGATGTATTTTGTAATATTTCTATAAAATACTTGTATGACAGGCATATGATGCATGCTGGAGTCTTTCTTTGGAGGATGGGCTATTGGTGGCATTGTCATTATAGCATTAAGTGTATACTAATGGACTGAAGTAATGTTAGGAATAGGCTTAATCATAGTCATTTGTTTTAAATTGGAGATGAGTCTTGATATACTGTCAGGATGGATGCGGAGAAACTGAATCACTTGTGCCACTAACAGAGATACTAAGTGCTTTTATGTGCAAAAAAAATGTCAATTTTAATGGTGTGAGATGCACTTTGTTTGCAAAAGACACATTTGAAATAAGATAGAGGAAGAAAGGTCTTAGCCGTATGAGTAAATCATATCCTAAAATCAATATTTATTCAGCTAACTCTCTGGATTACTTAGAAAATAACAGTAAGATAAGATAATACAGTAGAAGAAGTCCACATAAAAAAATCTATGAGATATTAGAGATTGCAAAGCTGCATGATTATAACTTACAAAGGGCAAGCAAAGCTGTTCTGCTCCTGTACATACCGCCTCAGAGTGTAGGCCACTAGAAAACTCATTTTCCACAACACACTGGCCCATTACATTGTGGTAATTTAGAAGTAAATGAGACAGAGTTGACGCATTTTAATACCTCATAAACATTGACAGCACAGTCTGGAACAGCCTCGGTGTGATTTACGCTGAGCGGAGTGGAATTTAGTGCTATGTCATGCAGAAAGTGCTAAGGGAGGGATGAGAGCCAACACAAAGATGAAGGTTCAGACCTTTATGACAATTAGATCAATCTGAGCAAAGTTTGGCACATCAATTTATGGAAAAGTGTCACTTTCACTCTGTGGTGAAAGTTGGTGGATATACACCGAGGTTGCACAGGTTTCATATATGAAAATATATAGCTATTGAGTGCATCTGGAAACAAGAAAGTGTGGCTGATGCCATCATAGGACACCCATGGGCCATATTCCCCTGTGTAGCTTCATGGCCTACTTAGGAGATAGAACTTTTGCACCCCCTCAGGGTGCAGATTGTTCAGAGGCTCAAACTGAGTCATGGGATCCATGATGCACACATCCCCTCTGCTCTTTTTCTCCTACATCCAGCTTCCAATAACCCCCTACCCTGTCCCCACCAAGCCGCCCCCATCCTCCCCTGGGCAGAAGGACTATTTCAGGTCCATTTCAAGCTGAGGTCAAGCAGCACCACTGCTGTGGAGGCTCCATGTGATGTGCTCTCCAACATGAGCTGTGTGTGGGTGCTGTTGAAATGCTTTTCAACTTATATAATAAAAAGTACATTGCTTTCTTTTGCAGCATTACCTAAAGAGGGGTCAGTGTGTTTTTAGCAATGTGGCATGGGATCACTACCAGGATGGAAGCTGGATTTGTTTTTAGTGAGCTTACACTTCTCCTGTTTCCATTCACCTCCAGTCTAACTTGTAAATATGCAGTTAGGCCAAACGTATGCAATTCTCTGTGCATATAAATGTGTTATCCACTAGGCATTGGGTGCTACTGTCATGGAGACTCACAAGAGGGATCAGCAGTTTCCAAGTCTTTTTTCTGTGTCAACTGATCATTTATCTTGTCTTACATGTCAATGGGCAGTGGTTTGAAGTAGTTAGCAAAGCAATATTGTAGTAGGAGGTGTGTGTTTGGATGGCAGTACACAAAGACTTCTTTCCTAAAGCAATTAACAATTTCTTAATTTTACAATATATTTTTCTTTACCAACCCCAATACTGAGTCATTTAATCAAACCTGAAAACTTTGAATCCCTCCCTTAAGTACTGTGTCTTTAATAAAAATTTTATTGGAGCTGTGGCAATTTATTTTTTAGGCAGAAATTGTTCCCGTTTCCCAGATTTTATTTTTCTTTGATACTCAATATTTTGGGGTTATTAACAAGTATTTTTTGTGATATTATGCAGTAGACTCTCCAAGGGTCCGAGGACTCAAAACAAAACTGCTCATTTATTCTCTCATGAATTTCTCAGATAAGTAAACAGCCACTTCAAGCAGATTGCTGATTGTCTTGAATCCTGATCTGATACATTTTTGGCTGTTGCCTCTGCCTCCTGTAGGACCATCTATCCTCCTCACTTGGGCTTCCCTCCCACCTTCTGGCCCAGCTTTCAGTGGAAAAGAGTACAGAAATGATTTCAGATTGTTTTTCATCAGAGTTCTAAATTATCAGAGCCAAAGTTCTTTACCTTGTCAGCATTTTGCTGGAATTATGCAAAAGGAAGCAATCCAAAGATAAATGTAGTTCTGTGCAGACAGAGTAGGAGGAGTTTATGAAAAACAAGGAGAATTGGAAGAGGATGCTTGGAAAGACTCCACTCAACTTGCAGCTGTACTCAGAATAATTTAATTCCAGCACTTTCTGGAGACTGCTCTGATTGTGACCTTCTGGGTGCTTTCATTAAACACAAGGATATGCAGCTCATTCTTATTTCAATAAGATACCGCCATATGTGCAGTTTGAAGAAAGCGTGTCGCAATCCGTTTTTCCACACGCTTTTATGAAAATGCCGTGCTTGCTGGGTCACTGATGACAATAAAGCATGGCATTAAATTCTGTCTATTAGATTCTCTACTGACAGTATTATGTGTTAAACCTCATCAGCTCAGCGATGCATGTCTAATCCCTGCATTCTTGTCTTGCCCTTGCAGAGATGCATTATTTCTTTGCCTTCAACCAAAGAGCAGGAAAAGAAAAAACAACAAATATGATATTAAATCTGACAGGCTAGCCTGACAACTCTTCTGCCTCTCATCAGAGATGTTTATAGCGAGAGCGAGGCCAGTATGTGGCACATCTTTGCTGAAATCAAATTAACTTTATCTACACAACAGAATACAAACACCAGCATGATAATGACTTGTGTTACAATAATGCTTTGTAATTAACCTTGGTGATAACTTTTGCAGGTTGTAAATACAACTTGTGACTAATGATTTTTGGTCTTATGCATTCAAAGAGAAATATACTTGAAGAGGCATGTGGAAATATTATTACATATGTACCTGTGTAACATTTTATTAACATATTTTTGTAAATGGTTGAGGTTCTCTTATGATTTAGCCAGAGATATTCAATTATAAATTATATGTAATAAAAAAGAGCAGCAAAACATCATATTTAGAGCCTGAAATTAGAAAATGTTTGGTATTTTTGCTTAGAAAATTCTTAAAAATTAATAAATGAATATTTTAAACAGATTGGAAACAGTTTGTAATCAAATGACTAATTGTAAAATCTCAAAAAAATCTCCCCCCCAAAACTTTATTGTTATGCTAATCCTTTAATATGGTTCCTACTCACCCTCTGTGCTCACCTTCTAGCGTGTCATCTGGCTATTTATTCCTTAGTTAAACATGTACAAACACAGTGGGGCTTTATTAATGGCATCTGCTTAAACATAGGCAAATTCCTTCAAGTTTACATGTCATTGCAAATTCAGTTATAAGTAGTTCTTCACATAAGAGCATGCAGACCTGAAAACCTTCTTGCTCTTCTTTCTAGTTCCTTACTCCGATCACTCTGCACAGTGCTGATTAAAAGCCCATACTGCTAGCACTACAGTCGCTTTCCCCTTCACTTCCTTTCCTTACCCTCCCCCTCTATCTGTATTCGGAAAGCATCTGACACGAATCATATCTGATTACAAGCAAACATTGCCTGTAAAACTTTAATAAGCCTTCAGTACAGTGTGACAGGGGGACCAACATGCACTCAGCTATTTCCGCTGTCATTTTCTGACCTAATTGGCAATTGGTCATGTGGTTTTGCCCCCATTCTGCATCCCCTCCCACCCCACAAATGTGTTCAAGAGTTCATTCAACAGCTGATCCAGCAGAAGTAGCAGCAGCTCTTTGACCTGTTTTATGCTCTAATGCTAGAGACAAAGTCACTGCACATGCAAGCATTCAGAGTCAAATCCCCGAGTAGCAGAGAGCAGCTTTATAGGATGCAGCACAACAAGTTGAGAAGGCCTTAGTCGTATGAAAGGCCACTGCACATTCCACATATTCCACTGGTTACAGATGACTATCCTAAGCAGTGTTAAGCTCTCCACAGACCTCTGTGAAGCAGCAATAATCCTTCTTTATGCCCCATGTCATTGAGGTCTTAGCAAGATGAATGGATGGAAGGATAGCGGGCAGAAACATGTCACTTTGAAAGACTGTAAAGAGACCTACACATATTAACTACTGCCTACCTAGCACTTTGTGTGATTTAGAGAACTTGTGTCCTTTAGTCTACACTGTAGAACAAAAGTCAACAGGCACAATTCAATATGGCTCACTGTTCTCAAAGTGGTACATCAGGGAACTGAGTTTGGTCCTCTTGTATTTTATCTTTAGCAGATAATTTAAGTTTAGTGTGTTTGAATCTGTTACTAATATGCAGATGATAAAGTGCTGTGTAACTATGGATCCTTTTGGCCATATACACTTTGCAAACATTATCTCAATCAAATCAAACTCCTTCTTCTAAATGCAAATGATAACAATATGAGAAAACCTAAAGATACTGTGGTTATTGTTACAGCTGTTCTTCAATCTTATGGAGGAATTAGGAGAAGCCTACTGCTGCCATCTGGCCTGGGTTCTTTATTGTGGTGATTTGTTGTACAATAATCCATAAGCACAGGGTCACAGTATGTTGGCCTGTGGCTACTGTAGTGTAATGGCACAAAACCATCAATGTGCTTTGCATCTGGGATGTAGTCTACTGGTAACTGAATATATTTTGCCATTCATAGCAAATTGGGCCAAATACAGCCATGTTTTTATTGTTACTGTATATTATTTATTTAACAGAGTGAAAATCTTATTGAGATTAAAAAATCTCCTTTGTGAGTGATTTGGCTAAGAGAAAGAAGATGAAGCTTTATCTCCTGTATTTCCTATTTCAGATTAAAGCACAAGCCGAATACCTACTAAGTGACATAAATGATAAAGTCACTGCTTTGTTTTCCAGGAACTTACAGTCCTAAAGATAAAATTTTTTAATAGATATGATTTCTCCATCAGAGTTCAAAACCACTGCAAACTCTATTGTATTTTCATATGATCTGAGCTTACTTTAGTAATTCTTTAGCAGTATTGTTATATAAAATGTTGTCTGATTTATTTTTATTGTTCTGTCTTTTAGAGTTTGAATAAAGGTTAATGAAGAGGAAAGAGGAGAAAGTTTTTAAATGGATGATTCATCAAAAAAAAAGCACACACACACACACACACACACACACAATATATGCCCTGGACTCCTTCCCTGTTGTACTTTAGATCATTCTTTCCTCTTCTTCTCTCTCTCTGTCACACACACACACACACACACACACACACACACACACACACACACACACACACACACACACACACACACACACACACACACACACACACAGAGAATGTGCTGACACTGCTTACCTTGAGGTTGTGTCTATATGCTGCATCCAGTACAGCTGGTACCAAATCCTCAGCAGGTTCCCCGTTGTCATCAGATATGCCAGGAGGATACCAGGACAAGACCAGAACACCTACAGCAAGATAAGCACGTGATCAAAGATACTAATTAACACCTCTGGGGGTATCTGCTGATGGGAATCTATATACAAAATGTTTATGAACCTCTAAAAATATTATCATATGCATTGCTGAAATGATGCGTGGATTTCAAGCTAACTGAATTTTCCTTTTTGAGGTCATTTTGTGAAGTTATTGTTGGTCCTGTAGAAATTTTCTTTTCTTTGTGATCATCCATAGTGTCTTCAGTGTCTCTTTGAGGTTCAGAAATATCCAGTACATCCACTGATGTGTGGAGGAGAGTTCATTGTTTTAATGAATATGTATTTGTCATCTTAAGACTATTTATTATGCCTTGTTTTAGTGGCAACAGTTTGAGAGTGTGACAGCTCCTAAATTCATTAACTCATGCTGGCTGAAAAATGGCGATCAGCCACAGCGGTGCCTGGCAAGAGATAGGAATTGGCACACTGCATATGCACTCACAACTGATTTATTTAACTCATGTCTGCTTGCTGTGAAAACTATTAGATTACAATAGGGAAACATGTCTTTTGGTATTAAGAATATGGCTACTGCTATTCATGTTATTTATGGACAGCAAGTGTCAGGAAATCAGTCACCAACTCAAGCAGATCTATTTAGTTTGTTTGTCTGGGGTCTCTAATTAAATGGATTGTTTTAACTAATCATTTTGAACTCGTCCTCCCATGATCCTCCTGTTAAGGTGATGATGTTTCCACGTTAGATGTCTTCTCATCACTCAAGCTGGTGTACAGTAACCTACTGAGCCGCAGGACAAGAAACATCAGGGCCTATCATGTGTTGGCTGCTGACAGCTGACACACTGTGCTGTTACTTGACCCCAGGCAGCAAACTTGAGCTGCAATTTAATGAAGCCATACAGGTCTTTGATGAGACTACAACATAACCATTATTAGTTCATGACATTTAAAAGAGATACAGGTACTTGGAGGGAGACTTTAGGGTTTGATGATGCCTTGATACTTAAATATATTGTTCAATTTCAACATAGATAGTTACTCGTCTTTAAAACAATAGTTTGCTTATGATGTACACTTAATGGGTGCTCCTCTGATAACTAGAGCGTTTAAATTCCTGGAGGATGAGAGCGCAGCAGCACATATTTGGGGACTGAGTGTGTAGGGAGCTGTCCAGTGAGTGTGTGGTGCTGAAAACTGTGTAGTAGCCCTCCAGCAAAAAGGAGTCAGCTTTTTCTTACAGAAGCCAGATTCCTGTAAAGCTGCTGAACACAAATAACACTCAGCTCTTTTTTTGTGCGTCTCTCCAAGAATTTCGGGGCGCCGGTTGCATTTCTGAACTGTACCTGCTGCGGATGCTCCGATCTGCTCCATGTGGGACTCCAACACATCCGGATCCCGCGAGCTGTACGGATTGAGTTCAGGGTAGAAACTGGAGCCGATGTCCTCGGGCGGCATGTGTTTCCCTCTCGGGTAGCTGGATGCGATCTTGGGGTCCCAGTGTGGGACTAGGATGTGGTCCCAGTGAATGTATTTGCCGTCCATATGTGGGCTGCCGTACCAGATATAGTAAAAAATATGAACATCATAAAATATGGTCCCCTCCGGGCCGGTATTAGACAACGCTGCTTTGGCGTCGCTGCCAGGCGGACGGGCTTGACCCGGGGATGCGGTCCCATCCCGAGATACTGAGCGCCGGTCCATCTTCTCCCCTATCATCGGCAGAAGCTCCAAGCCCGGAGCCAGATCCGAGAAGCCGTCACTGGGCTTCAGGGTCCTCAGTCCCATCATGGTCCCAAAGACGAATAGCGTAAAAAGAAACAGAGCTATGCACGCCTTCCTCCTTAGCCGTGCCATAGCTGGCTAGAGTGACAGGAGCTGCAAACGGCGTGGACGGAACCAAGAGCTCAAAAAGAAATGCGTCCTGTTTTTGCAGCCAAATGGAGTTCACCCCACAACCTAAGAGCAACTCTCCAAAGTGTCCCGTGTCCTATCTGAAAAAAAAGAAGCTAAGGGACGAGTCTACATGATTGCACTCGGACCGCAGCAGACTACTCGACGTAGTTGGTTAAGGAATTTTTAACTTTCTTCTGTTGCGCATTTTGCTGAGCTGCGGATTTGAACACTGCAACGTTTTCCTTGTTCTGTTGCGCAGGGTGGGATCTATAGCTGTGAGCTAGAGCTAAAATTTTTGTTGTGAATGCTGCTACAGGCCAGATATTCCTAACTTAGGACTCCTCACTCGCATTTGTTTTCTAGACTGTTACCAGTCGGCCGCCTCCGCCCATGAGCTGCTCCATCCACCTCACATCCGACAAATGACCGGAGTCTAAATGCAGGAGTGATGTTTAAAGCCTCCGTGTTTGGTTGGCTGGCGTCTCCTTGTGGATGCCAAAGAGGCGGGACCTGTCTCATCACTGTGTGCAGCCTGGGCGGCCCTGGCACCTAAAGAAGTAGACTCTAAAGTTTATATTCCATAAGAAAAGACTGAAAAAATGCACAGGCTCTCAGTTATATGCTATTCTTGCCAGGAGGTCTGAGGCCACAAGGCCATGTATGAGCGCGGAAAACTGATATCAAATATTTGGTCATAATGTTTTCAACGTTAAACTTGAAATGTTTTGAGTGCCTCATTTTATTCTGCACTTTGAACTGAGACTTATACTGACATCTAGTGGCCATTTTATAGAACACATACCATGTCACTATGCTGACTTCCTTCACTGGCGAGTGCTGTGCCAAAAAGTGATCGACTGCCAAAAAAGTGATTTTCGATGTTTCTGTGCGTTTTATATGTGTAATAACTTTGCTTATATTGGTAAATAGACTGTAGTCAACATGATTTACGAAGGGGTTATATATAAAAGAAAGAAATTACATGTTTTATTGTACCTACATTAATTAATCCAGTCCTTTTTCTCCATTTGAAATATCTTTATAGAACTGTGATGTTATATTTGTTACAATTTCCGCTACCCTCTTGGCCAGATCTCTCTTAGAAAAGACATTTTTAATGCCAGTGACACTTTTTAGACAAATAAATAAAGGATAGAATAACGGATAACTAAAAAAAAGAT
Source organism: Archocentrus centrarchus (assembly GCF_007364275.1). Lineage (NCBI taxonomy): Eukaryota > Metazoa > Chordata > Actinopteri > Cichliformes > Cichlidae > Archocentrus > Archocentrus centrarchus. Next base: position 29,276,572 of record NC_044361.1, on the reverse strand, counting down.
TAGTAGTGTAGATTTTGCGGAGTTTTATTGTAAAGAAACATTGTCGCCAGTGTACCTACAATCTGTTGTATAAACAAACATAATAAAGCGACTGTTATTATCAGAACAAGACATCTTTGCACTCTATTCGCCTTCTGACAGAGACGCTGTCCAAAAGCATTATTGGCTTTCGGTTACGATATTAGGAAGCAATTACGACTCTCTGACCCCTTTTTTTAGGAAGCTATCTGGCTTCCTTACACAGATTGTTTTTCCTGTCTAAGCACTTCAGTCTGAACGGAGACACAATAAAAATGCTTGTGCTTTTATATATGCTTTTATATAATATAAAAAGATATAAGTTAGTAAATTATGGGAAAACATAAAACGCTTGTCTTCCACCTATACCTCTCAAAATCGAAATTTTCAAACGAAATTCAAAATTAAAAGGAAAAAAGTATACTAAATAGCGCGTATATATAAAATCAAAGAATGGAATGGGTGGGTAAATATAAGGGATTATATCAAAAAAATGAATGCTAAACTTCCTTTTTCAAAACCCCATCTTGCAGCCCTGGAACCACCAACTTGCTTGTACTATGAAGGGTATCTTCCATATTAAATTAAATTATGCAATATCTGGGGCCACAAATACGCGTGTTTTGCGGGTCCACAAGAGGTCGTTGTGGTAATTGTGATGAACTGAGAGCCACTGTCTCCTCTCGATCAGCCATCTTATATTTCAATTTCAATAAATAAATAAATAAAAATACATCAGAATACGATTATATTCAATATTACTCGGTATTAAAAATTTAGGCCTACCTAATGACACTGATAAATCGTTTTTACTTAGCAACGATACAAATAAAACAAATACACAACCTTATCTTTTTATATTCGTTGGTATAGCATAAACCAAACGAATTACAATTTCAAATACATTCATGTGCATCTGTGTTTTATACCCAACACAAATAATATATAGGAAAAAATTAAAAAGGAAAAAAAGAACAGACTTCGTGTAGTGTCGCCCCTTCCCACGAAAGGCCCCATTATCTCCAATAACAGCGTTGTAATACGTTAATGGTCCTTTATTTATTTCTTTGAGTATTTTTACTTTAGGCTGGCTTAAAATAGCTCATCCCTTTCTTCTGTCTTTAAAGCATCAGTCATTTCACAAGGACGCCAGTCAACATCTTAACGTGATGTGATCAATCACTATTGATCCACGAATTCTTTTTGTTTTCATACGGCCACACTGCTTTGCATGCTTTTATTAAATCAAACTTGTTGTTGTTTTTCTCTCTTTCTTTTTAAAAAACTTAACCCCTTCACCTCGCTTGCTTAACTCCTTTGAGCTCTTCCTCTTCCACTGCATGTGGGGAAAAAAAACCCGTTCCCCACTCACAATTTCATCTGCATTACCATTAGACCCTTCCAGGAGAGCAGATACCCAAATCTCTGATTACAAGGAAACGAGCACACGTGTGAGATAATATAACGTGCATATAAAATTGATATATTTGAATCCTAATTTTGAAACAAAAAACAAACAAACAAACAAAAAAAAAAACCACCCAAACTAACTGCTTCCAGTGATTTAAACCCTTTATTTTTAATCCTTTCTTTATTACCGGCAGCTTCACCTCACTGTATACATTGAGTTCAAATGTTTGAATTCTTCATCTAGAGATACATGAAATTATTAGTATTTGCATCAGTATTTGAAAATCACTTAAATAAAAGCTGAATTTTATGCAGATATATACATGTACTGCTGCCTATAAATTTTTAATTTACAGTAACTGTAAACTCACTACCACAACAGATGTTTGGGTTTGAATATAAGAATATTTCCTTCGTTATAGTAGTAGTTGGCCAATCACTACAACGAAGGTAGCATACGATTATTATACGTATTATTGTGATTGGCCACTTCCCATGTTTGGGCTCGTCCATCACATAATATGCAGTGTATCCTTGGGGACTGTAATTGTGAATCACGTGGACGTGACCGACAGTGTGGGGGGATTGTTGGATGGGAAATGGTCATTTGTATTGACCAACAGAGCTGACCACTGCAGGAGCACTAAAAGGCGTTAAAAGAAAGAGAGGAAACGGCAGCAGTGAGCACTGAGATTAAACCATAGCTCGCAAACATGGCAGAAGGTATGCTGGCAGGTTTTGGGGAGTTATCTCTGGGAACGGTTGGAGCGCTTTTTTAAGGGGCAGGGTTTCGATGCATTGTTTAAGGTGTTTTCTTTCTCTCTCTCTCTTTTTTTTTTTTGGAGGTGGGGGGGGGGGGGGGTCTTCACAGAAAAAAAAAATTCTCCCGTTGACCCCCCCACCCCCCCACTCCTACCCCTCATTGTTTAGGGGGGATAGGTTGCCAGCCCCCTTTTGTTTACCTCCCCTCTCACGCTTTCCCTCTCGCTGCGTTTCACAGCATTTTGCATGAAAGTGGCAATCTGTGAGGATTACCCAGTTTGCGGGCTGTAGGATACTGTAGCTTGGGTGCTGATTTTGACTCAAGGCAGAACTGAAGACATGGGTTCCGTTTCTAAGCAGCAATTTCCAGGTTTGGTAACTTGAGCTGCACTTTGAGAAAAAGTTTTGCAAGTTAATTGAGTCGTTTTGCCTCGGACTGTCTGTTCGATTGCAGTGGAACATTTTAACGCATTGTTCTCACGCTTGATGCGCAACCCGTGTGTCTATCAATGCTTCACATTGTCTTTAGAAATGAAAGAAAGAATGTTTTTCTTTTTGCGCTTGTTTTGCATCAACTCGTGGTGTATTCGTTGAGAAAAAAAAGTTGCCTGTTTTCTTTCTCTGAAAAAGTTGGTTTTAATTTATTTCAAATTATGCTAAAAAAAAAAAAAATACTGCCTAATCTTGTTCGTTTCATTGATTCGTATTGATTATTGATTGAGTAGCCTAGCCTAAAGGAAAAGTAGTCTTTCCGGTTTTTTAACCTTACTTCAATTTCACAATCTTTCGCGTTTTAAGCATCTGCGTCTTAGAAGTTTAAAGTTTACGCTGCTTTTATATAGTAACTGCTAAATGTTTCATTGTAGGAGTGTGTAAAACCGAGGAGGATGAAGGACCGAGTACCGAGGAAAATTCACAGTCTTTTCATGGGGTCGGTGTGTGTAAATGGTTCAACGTCCGCATGGGTTTCGGGTTCCTGTCCATGACCAGCCGGGAGGGAGTGCCGCTGGAAGAGCCGGTTGATGTGTTCGTCCATCAGGTATGATCTGCTTTTGCTCCGACGTGATATCCATTTCAAACCCAGCACTGGTGGTGGCGGTGTATTAATTAGCTCCTATAACCTTTGCAGCAAAGCAAATGTATCCCAAAATGTGATGATGAAAATTAATCCATACCAGGAGAAAAGAGATCAGTCTTTTTCCATTGTAGTTTCAATTTATGGTGTTTTTTTTTTTTTTCCTTCTTAGTCAAAGCAGAAAAGGATTGTGGGCATAAGTTAAAAGATCCACAGGGGGGGAAAAAAGAAAATAAAGTGAATGCGAAAGCTTCAGTCCTTTAAAATGCAAGGGGGTGGGGGGGCATTGGTAGATGTTTAAAGATTAAAGTTGTTATATTACCGGAAACGTCTAACTGTTAAATTGATGCTTTTGCTGCGCGGTGGGTGTTTCTGCTTCAGGGGAACACGTGTTGCAGCCAGAGGGGAGCAGCGGGCCTCCCTCGTGGTTTTCAAGACACTGACACAATGTGATGGAGAGATGAATGTGCGGTTTTTGTTGTTCAGTGAAGCTTAAGCACTTTTAACAGGCTTACATCCATGCTCCCCCTGAGCTGCATGAAAACTGGTCTTTTAAAGAGGAGGAAACATTTAATTGATCTCCATCTTGAGATGTGAACAATCAGCGAGTTTGATTGTTTTTGTGTGTGTGTGGTTTTTTTAACCATTTATATCCATTTACATATATATATATATATATATATACACATATTGTGTTTTAATAACACAATATTTGGCTCTAAGATGGGGTTGCTGATCATCATTGAAACACAGTTAAAACTCAGCCAAACCATGTCCAGGCCTCAGCCTCATTCACACTTATTTTTACACTTGGTGCTGCTGTTCTGACTTTTATCTTTGGCTTTAACATTTCTTTCTTAGATGAATCAAACATTGGAAGCATTAACCCTTCGGTTCCAGTTTTCCTTCCACTATCCAGGGTGTGTGTGGGGTGGGGGGTGGGTGGGGGTGTTCCCTTCTCCTTTCTCATCTCAGTGAGCGTCTCCATTTCTGCCTGATAAGATAAAGGTTTCGCATGTGAATGAGAGGCATTCCCACTAGCTGCCCATTCACCTCAAAAGTTCTCACCATAAAGTGATTAAAGTCTCTTTGCTGTCTCCTCAACCCCCTCTGTGTGTGTGTGTGTGTGTGTGTGTGTGTGTGTGTGTGTGCCAGAAGTACACAAGCTCTTTAAAGTGACTGTAACACACTAATTTAAAGGAGACTTTAGGTAAATTTCTTTGTTCCCAAAGCAACAACAGAGAGATATTTTTCTTCAGTTTAACACCTAATATTCTTCTTTTCAACATTTAGACTTGTAATACAAATTAATAGTACTTAATAAATCCTTGAACCTACTTAATACACATGTATAAAACAGATTTCCCATCCACATTTTATTCTAGTGGGTTTACACACCCTCTCAAGCAACTCTTGCATAGCTCCGTCTTCCTGTTGCCTGCTTATGATGATGCATATAGAAACACTTAATTGTTCTGCAGAACAGTTCTAACTGGTATGTTTTTTGACTATGCACAGGAAGCTGGTATTTGATTACTCATATTGCAAACCAAAACATCAGTTCAGTTGAAGACAGAAATGTACAGTTTAGTGCTCCAGCAGTCACAGGGACTCAAATGAAATTAGAAAAAGGGCAGGTGTCAGTTTAAGTTCATGTAAACCATCACATGCTGCTTAAAAAAATTTAAATTGCCATCCATCCATCCATCCAAAATTGCCATTATTGCACCTCTCAGTTTGAGCATTACAGTAATATCACTGGCCTCATTTCACCCACTTATTTCCCTTACTGTCTTTTGGAAAACTTGGACACATCAGTGATTAATGTTTGGGGTTATTGCAACAGAAAAGCCTCAGTCCTAAAATTAGTGGCCGTGTGTCAAGGAAAATTAACTCCTAGGGTCCTCTGGCCTTTTGTGCAGGTGAACAATAGAGCCTTGCATTCGAATGAAGCACCCTGTGGCCGTGACCGAGCCCCTCTTTGTCTCAGCGGTAGTCCCTTTATTGTCCCTCGCTGCTCTGATGTCTTTCTTCTGACTCAGTTGGCTTCCAGCCACATTCAGGATGTAGTTTACAGTAGCCCATACTTAACACCTTCAACATCAGGTCCTTCAATTTTAAACAGCCCCATCCTGATTCTGTACCTGTGTGTGAGACTAACCTGGTGCTGCCATGTTGCCGGTGAGGGTCAGTTATGGAGGTAAGGAAGGTCACACGTGGAAAAAGAAATGGGTTAACGGTTAGCAGGACAGAGAGGCCTGATGGGACTGGGGCTCTGTGGACATCCATGCGGTGCCACTCAATTGTCATGGCTCACCAATCATGCTTCCTCACTGCTCAGAACGTTGCAGCAGATGCTCAGCTGTGACTCAGGGTTGCAGGATTAGAACACATCACTTTTGTTTGTTTTGCTTCTCACTAATGGGGGGGTGGGCTGCTAGCTTGCTCACAAGGACCCCTGTCTGTGTTTGTAATGAAACCTCAGTTTTAAGCACTGCTGTGACCTAATTGTTGTTTAATATAAAGCTGTGTTCTGGAGATTAACTAGTTGTCTCCTTTTAAATTATAACCTGTCCTGAAATATGATTCCCCGTGGTTTGGGCAAACAAAGAATGAAGGCCGTTGGTTGCTTGTAATAGATGGATGAAACCTCACTCAAAAAAATGAATCAAAGAAAATGGGATTATGCCTATCAAAACAAACTTGCTAAATTAATGGATCATTCTTCCTGTGGCAGCAGTCTGCAGTATGCGTGACAATTTAATCATACAGTCGCACCACCGGAATTTTAGAGAGGGGTTTCCCATGTTGTGTTAGCCAGTCTATGGGGTTTATCCTCAAAACTGCACCACCTTCCCTTTGATTCCTCTTCCCTGTTACTAAGACACTAGTATCAGGCGCCTCTTTAAAGGTCACTTCAGGTGACTGCAGTATCAGTGAAAATATAGTCAAGTGTGATGCTAGTTCCATTGTTTGCCTTTATTGATTGATGAAGCCAAGAACTCATAAGATCAAAATCAAAATTCTTTCACAAAAATAATTAAAAAAAAAAAATCAAATATTTCCAACACTGATATCAAAGAGAGCCATCAATCATTTATGCATTCCCTCAACTTTCATCTTTCACGTCTTTCTGCCAAACAACTATTCATGGAATGTCACCCTGACCCCCAACCTCACAGAGGAACTTCTCCCCACCCCCAACGCTGAACACCAACCTCTGCATCCTGCAGTTTAGGGTTTAGTGTGGTGGTGGTCAGTGTGTTAGTAGAGCTTTGTGATGTGGGTGGGAAGAGGGATCAGGGTGGGGGCAGCAGTGTGGAATTTCTTTTAAAAGGGGGATGGGTTGAAGGTTATCCCCACCAGGTTTACCACTCAAACAACACCCAAAAGACAATGCAGCATTAAGACAACAATGCTTTGGTGATGCAAATCAGTGTGCGCAAACTGCTGAGTAGAGTGGAAACACCAAGCTTTATAGTGCTTGTTTGCTCATCATCAGGTGAGGGCTAGTAATCACCTTAAAATTCTAAATACCCGATAGGCGCTGTTGGCCTCTGATGATATCACACAGCAAGGAATAAGTGGGGGGGCGCGGGGGGGTTGATCTCAAGGGTCAAACTCTCCACAGGCTCAATGTGGAGGTGATTTGGTATAATATGGGAAGTTGTAAAACATCCAATTATCACTCTATATATCATACAAGATATCCACATGTGATGGGAAGGAAACTGAATCATTCATCAAGCAGCACTCTCCCAATGTTGTAAATGCTTCACACACATGAATCACCAGAGACTTTCTGAAATACTCGTGGTGAAAAAAATCTCCCTATGTTCCCTTTCAGAGTAAGTTGCACATGGAAGGCTTCCGCAGCCTGAAGGAGGGTGAGGCAGTTGAGTTTACCTTCAAAAAGTCATCCAAAGGTCTGGAGTCGCAGCGAGTGACCGGACCGGGCGGCATCCACTGCGTGGGCAGCGAGCGGAGGCCCAAAGGCAAGAAGATCCAAAAGCGGCGTTCAAAGGGGGACAGGTATGCAGAGATGAACCGGGAAAGAACAAGAGAAATGTCAATATTTGCTTAGATGTCGTTAAATTCCTACTTCAAGCATTTGAAACATCTCAGAAACAGACAAAAGGTAAAATTAGTGAAATACATATTTTAAATCCTTCATTGCTACACTACACGCAAACTCAGCATGAATAATAGAGGATATTTAGCAGAAAAAAACACAACCCTTACCCAATATGAAATCATTTAAGGCTAATTAAAATTAGCAGTAAAACTAATACACCGATACATTTCACATAATAAAATGAAAACAACAATAAAAATGTATTTAACAGCACCAAAAGATTCATGCAACTTTTTACACACAGTCATTGTTGTGCCCGATTTGGAGCAGATACACAATGATGTAGTTTCTCCCCATTTTGCTTCCTCTCCCTCTCCCTCGACCCCAACCCCCACACCTCTAGCTCTAGCAAGGGTCACATCAGCAGGCTTGACGTGTGACCTGGATCAATAACTGTTTAAATCTGCTGGCCCCTGGTGAATTCAAACCAACCCACCCTTCATCTCCTCCAAAAACCTCCTCTACCACATCATTTGATAAAACCGATAACTTACTAAGGATAACTTTAAACTCCCTTTTTTGAGGAGTAAGTGGGATTGGTAAATATTCAGTCAGTTTGATGTTATAGAAACAGCCGAATGCATGTTTTTATTGTTGCAATAAAAATGCATTTCTAAAAATATCAAAAGTGGTGAATTTAATATGTCATCATTAATAATGTTATAACCAGGGAAAAATAAGAAATAGATTCATAAGTCGTGGTCAGAAGGGGAGAAAAATTCTCATGAAGATCAAAAGGCAAAGGCAACAATGCCCCTCTCAGCAGAAGAAAAAAGAACTAAGGGGGCCTTGATACTTGGGTTAGTCTTTGAATATTCATTTAACACAGGGTTAGAGGTGTATCAACTTTACCCCCTCTGTCAGTTGTGATTACAGCCAGAGAGTAGTGAGTGTGAAAACAGATCATTACTGCCTCAAAGAGTCCTGGGAGGGCTGCTGTATTCAATACCTCTCCCTAGACTGCACTGATCCAAAGATATCATTCCCCCTTTAGTGTATTTCATTATGGAGCGCTGGATTGGGTTTCATGGATGTACATGTGTATGTGTGATGAACTGATCAGATTTAAAACCAGTACTGAGACCTCTTTTTTTTTTTTTTTTTACAGTTTTGGGTTCAGGTGATACACACACACACACACACACACACACACACACACACACACACACACACACATATATATATATATATATGGGGGGGAAAGCCCCTGTCCATTTAATTGATAACAGATGTAAGAGCCCTGCCAAGGGGGTGAAGGGTCACTGTTGTCATGGCAACAGTGTATGAGTAAAAGCAAGGGAGCTGGGGGCTGGGATGGGATTGGGGAGGGGTTGAGGGTCAGAGTTCAGAGGTCATTACTGCAGCTTTTTCAGACAAAGGGACCACTTCCCCTTCCTTCCACTTGCTTTCTGATGGATGCTGATGTACGGAGCTTCTGTGATGTGATGGTATAGACCTTGACACCACCCCAATGGCCATAACTACAAAGCCCAACTGACCCTTCGGCAGCCGCCCTTATCCAACCTTATCTGCTGTTACAAAGGTGGCAGAGGGACTGCAGAGGCAATACTGATCGCCCCACGTCCACCGCCCATCTGTCTTCTGCCCCTGTACGCGTGGCTGTTCTATAGATTACAAACAACGGTGGCCGATGGAAACCCATATGGGTCACACTGGCCCCTCATCGTGCTGATTTGTAAAGTTCAATGTCGATTACACTGATGTATCTTTGATACAAAAAAGTCCAACTGGAAGCCAACAAGCTGTTGATGACCCCTGGTAACTAGGACCACAGGAAAATAGCAGACTTGGCATTTAAATAATTATGTCTTCTAAAAACTCTGACTATCGAAAAGGGTTGCTACTAAGATGTCATGCTATTTTTGGTCAACCTTTTGAAATGTTCACTTCTAATGTTTTCCTAAAGACTTACAATATGGCCAAATGCAAATTAATTTAAGGTGAAATGTTGCCATCTAGTGGTAACTTAAGGCTTTAAGTTGCAACATGTCCCTTAGTTGTTACTTATTTTAGCATAGGTTGGTATAGTGTTTTGATATATATATATATATATATATATATATATATATATATATATATATATATATTTTTTTTTTTTTTTTTTATTAGTCCCACAGTGAAGAGAGACAGGAAAGTGGTGAGAGAAATGTAGAAGAAGACATACAAGAAAGGGCTACAGGTCAGACGTGAACCTGGGTCACCTGTACATCAGGCATGTAGCACACATGGTTGCCTTCTCATCCACTGAGCCACCCTGGGTGGCATAGCGTTTGACATGAAGACCTGCGGCATATTCCAGGAAGCATGTTCAACAAACGCATACTCCGAGTTGACCAACTCTGAGATCAGCAACTCTGAGCTTCCCATTACAGAACAGCTCATCAGAGTTAGTTCAATCAACTCTGAGTAAGTTCACCCTGAGTTAGCGTGTGCATGAGTAAGGAAAGAAAGGGAGCGCCAACACCAGGATTCACCATGGCAATGGGTAAATAAAGAGCAGAGCCTCCATTTTAATCCAGTGGGTCGAGGATCGCACGTGTCAGTGTGGAGCATGAGTCACTTTAATCAGCCTGACCCCCTCTGTCATCAGTGATGACAAACTTTTATTCTGTCCATGATGAGGACCATCATCATAGACAGAATAAAAGTTTGTTATAAAATATATAATTTCTTTTATAATGTCTGCTGTCATCATTTACACAACTTGAAGTGTCATCAGATGAAGCTGAATCCTAGATTTAAATTTGATTTATAAAATCTAATTATTCAGCTGCAGCCTGACGGACAAAATGCAGGAGACAGAAAGTGAAGCTAAAAGTGTGGAGAAACAGCTCAGACTGAGTTTACTGACAGACCTGTGTGTTAGTTACTGAGACAGCAGCAGACCCCAGGGGTGGAGCTGCCCTCAGGTTGTTGCAATTTATGACAATTTAATTGTTTAAATAATTATACAGTAAAAATAGGATCCATTGATGGAATAGCAACCTCACTTTGTTCATTTTTTAATGAAGAATTTCATTATTTCTGCCATTACTGGAGAAAAATGAGTAATGAGATTTACAGACAAACTGCTTTAATGTTTCCCAGTGTAGCTGTTTCTAACCTGATCTAAGATCAGCTTCATTGATAGATGACGGCTCTCAGCCATAGCAGCCACAGCAGAGATGTTTCACTGAGTTACTGTTAAAGGTCAGAGTTCAGTCATAGTTTCAAATTTAGCTGGAAACATTCAGAGCAGCTTTGCAAGTCTGCGATGAATGTAAAGTTTTACCAATAAAGGAAAAAAGATTAGAATGAATGTCTCAGCTTTATAGGTTTTAAATATTTCAGGACAGTTTTGGAAGGATGAGTCATTTTAAATAAAGAATGCAGATCGTGTCGGGAAAATGAATCCATTATGAACAGATCCGGAATGGATGAGCTGGGAAATGACTGGAGCCTGAACTGGATCTGGGCCTTATCCAGTTTGAATCCCTGATCCTGATCTGTTTGGATCCTCCTGCTGCGCAGGTGGACTCGGACACAGTTCGGAAACAGAAGTGTGTTTTCAGCTTGTTTTCTTGAGTCCTGTTCACGTTTAATCAAAGAGACTTTCTATTCTTTTAGATGCTACAACTGTGGAGGCCTGGATCACCACGCCAAAGAGTGTAAGTTACCACCCCAGCCAAAGAAGTGCCACTTCTGCCAAAGCATTGATCACATGGTTGCCAGCTGCCCAATCAAAGCACAACAGTCCTCGCCGGGTTCTCAGGGAAAACTGTCCTCCTCCAAAGGAGATGTGGAGGAGCACAGCCAGCCGGCACCACCTACCGACACCTCTGATTAAACACAGGAGCTGACACTGGGGAAGCACAGAGGCCAATCAAACTGCTTTGATGGGAAGGAGGGAGACTCGATCCCCTTCCACCTGTTGAAGCTGCTTTTGGAACTACCTCAGGTTAAAAATACCCATGAAGAATGTTGCTAAAGTCTTTTTTATTTTTATTTGTTTTTTTTTTTATTAGGTGTAACGCTCAGGAACACTGCTGTACTATTGCACTCAGGACGCTTGTTTAATGTATGAATCACTGGTATTGGGGATTTGAGACTGTAGTGAGCAATGCTATGTAACGGATGAGCTTCAGGAGTTTATGTAGATTTCTGTTATGTAATAATGTGCCTCCACTGTGGGCATTATACCTCTTCTTCTTTGAGTAGTACTGCGTGTTTAGTATAGCTACACTTTTGCTGCCTTACCATTTTGTCCCCTTCTGGACTGTTACACCTCACTATCCGGCACGGCGTAGATGTAACAGTTACTACATCTGTAATGAATGTTAGAGGTTTGCATATTGTACGGGGACAGGGGGAGGGTTTGTGAAATAACACGGGGTGGGTTTAAGGGTATATCAGCGATGTATTGGCATCTGCCAGTATTGCAATTGACCATCCAGTTTTCCTGGGGCCAAATGAATGTCAGACCAGAGGTGATGTCCAGCTTTTGGTCAGTTTTTTTTTTTTTTCCCCCTTCTTTATTGTTATATGATTTTTTTTTCTATCCAGCATTTTGCTGGCTATTGAAGTACATGGTCTACCTCACTGGTCCATGTTTGGTCTGCTAGTAAAACCATCATCCTAAAAGCCAATGGCAAACCAAATATTCTCAGAGTACAGCTTCAGAGATTGTGATTTGAACTGGGGTTAAATCAGATCCTCTTTGCACTACAGTCTTTACACAAGCTTGCCATATTTTCTTAAAGAGTAACTTAACACTCCCCTGAAAATCTTGATTTTACAGAACTCTAGCAGAGCGGCTTCTCAACTTGCACATCGATGTACAGATTTACCTCAATGCTTTGCGAAGTCAGCTTTCGGTAAGCGTACATCAGACCACACCCAAGCGGGACTCTCAGCCTTTCAACTAGTCTCGTATGGAAGGCATTTGTAGCTGAGGGTGGCGTCTCACATAGTGTGGAAACAGCATATGAAACTGAAAACTATCTTGGTATGGTGTTAGAGAGAAAGAGAGAAGTGAAGTTAACAGATCTCTCTGTCATCTGCTTCCCATATCTGCTTGAGTCTGACTGCTTTTGAACCTCTGGCCACACATAAAACACCAGCTGTCATGTGTTGCCTTACATTGTGTAATATAGCACCTACATAGCGCAATCAAAAATACTGACCCAGAGGGGGCAGCAAAATACTGCCTATTTTGCCTATAATGTAAAGTTTCTCTTCATTTTAACTGTTTTTATGGGAGTTCAAAGCATTATCAACTTTCCATCTAGAGTATATTCTCACTGTAATGGCTGTTGTGCAATTGTTTTATAGTTACCTCAACTTGGATTTGAAAGAATTCAAACCAATGCGATACTAACCCCATTACATGTACATCACTTCTGATAAGATGCTTGATCTGGATTAAGGTACTAAAGGTTCTGGCTAGCTCTCCTCTTACTTGTGTAAAACTGAGGCAGAATCGGACATGATGTTGCCAGTGGGAAGCCTGGTGTTTTTGTTTATATCCACTTCTAGGTAGTTACTTAAGACATTACCTCCCTATAACCCTTAGTAGGGTAGTAGTTCAGGAACACCAAGCCTGCACGGAGGAGCATGTAGGTCTAGCTAGCTAATCAGCATTTTACTCCCGTTTTACAGGAGAAGCTGACTGAGACTTTTACACCCAATTAATATATATGTAAAATTATTCTAAAGCCTTTTTAAAACTATCATACTTATTTATTTTCATCCAAGAGTGCTGCAGCTTCTCCTTCCGCTCTGATTGAAGCCTCTCAGCACTGAATATTCTAGTAGACAGCAGGAAATTGGCAAATTCAAAGCTGCATATGACTTGAGAATAAATCTGGGTAGTACATTTAAAACATCAAGGTACTCATATTACTTTGTACATGTGTGCCTGATAAGTCATTGTCATTTAATTTGAATACAATGTAACAGTAATATATTGCAACCAGAAATGAACAATATACAGTGCATACTGTACAGGTACATAGTAGAAGAACCAATGTGAACTGTGAGGTTATTTTTCTTTATTATTTCCTTTGCCTTGTATGATTTTTTTTTTTTTTTTTACTTTGGTGCACAACTAGCCTTCCAGAGGAGAAGCCCATTGTTATTAATGCCAATGCAATATTACTCTGCACTAATCATAGGATGCATTAATTTTTGTTCTATTCAGGTTAATCATTTTTGAATATATGTTTCATATTTTAATATGTATGTTGAATTTTCATAAACTACATACAGTTGGTTGCTAATTAGAAAAAAAAAAAAAAAAAAAACTCCACTCTTAGGCTCATCTCAGGAATTACCAATCTGAAAACTCAGGGAATGCTTCAGATTGATTGGAAGGAGTCGAGGGGTGTTAGTTCAAGAAAAAGCAGGGATTAAATGCTCATTCGCATGATGTGAGGTGTATGACAAGAAAGCCAAAGTGAACATCTTAGTGCAACAGTTTCAGTTTTTACTTATAAGGATAATGCTATGATTTTCATCATAAAAAAAACAATGATGTGAAATGATTGATGCTTTTTGACTGTTATCTTTCCATGCACCCAGTGAGATGATGTTCTTTATATATATTTTTTTCCTCTTTCACATAATTTGCCATGCTATATGGAGAAAATGTTCCACTATTGTTGTATTTTTTTTCCTCTATAATCGTTGTAGATGGGTATATAGTAGAATATTGTAAAGGGACTGGGGTTAGTAGTGTATAATCCGGTGTTGTCTCATCTCAACACATCGATATTTGGTGTTTCAGACTATCAGTGCTTACGACAAAAAGAATGTGCGTTACAGATGACTTAACACTCGAAAATTGCTTCATACTCTGCTGTTGGTGTTCAAAGTTTGATGGTTGCATAATTGTTTTGAGCCAAATTTTATAAAAGGTTGAAAAAAGGTGCTGTGCTAAAAGTTTGATTTTTCTGCACACTTTTCCGTTTACGAGAACTGCAGTGCCAGTATGTCATCAAAGTGTCACACTGTAACTACTCACACTAAAACTGCTTACAGGAATTTCAACACCCACTAGGAAGGGTAACTGAAAGTGACACCAAGGAAGATTATTTCAGACAAACCTCTTCAACCCCTCAGTGGTGTGCTGTTGTGATTTTTATTGTCTGGCGTTGGGTTATGATAGCCTTTAAAGTTCAAGGACTTGAGAGACTGTGTGCTCAAGGCAACTCTTGAAGCTCATCAATGCATCCTGTAATACAGTAATGTTAACTTGTGCATTTAAAGGTACATCTTACTTGTGACCATCAGCCATTTAATTTGTGGTGCTGTATTTTATCAGGTACTGGCTACAGCTATTTTTAGAAAGTGATGAATGTATCAGTGTTTGTTGCCACAGAACTACACTTATCTTGATCTCAGGCAAATTCAATGGGAAGTTTGTCAATGATGAACAGCATGTAGGATTTTCAAAGTATTACTGTGATTATGTTTTCTATATTATATGTAAAGATCTGCTCCATTTCCTAATAAATATGTCAATATTCAGTTTTTTTTTTATGTCTTTTTACTACAGAGACCGTTTACAATCCAACCAAAAGACCTTTATGACTAAAATACTATAATTATTAACTTACCAAAACTTGGCAAAAGTAGCAGAAGCACAGTGTAAAAAGTTTTCCAATACATTTAAGACACTTGCATTTATTTAAATAGTGTCTCTCAGTTGAGCACTCAAAGTGTTTTCTGCTGCGTCATTCTCCCATGCACACATTCATACAGTGCTTTCTAACACTTGCTCCAATGGGTGAACTCTGGGTTTAGTATCTCGCCCAAGGACGCTTCAGCATGTGGTCGAGGAGTCATGGATGGATCTGTCAGCAACCTACAGTTCCACCTAAGCCACAGATACCCACAATTACTGAGGAAAACACATACTAGAAGATGCAATGTTTAACACTCAATGCAAAACTTGAGCGTTACATTGCACCGCTGTTGTTATTTTTTCCCTCATGTATCATGATGTATTACTCAATACAAGGGAAAAAAGAGTAATCATTTCCATATATCTATTTTTGGCATTTTCCTGAAGTGAAACACTGAGAAAAGCAACCAGTTCCTCATATTTGTCTCATTTAAAAGTTCCTTCATTCGGTCTTCCTGTAAACATGCGGCGGTCTTCCCGGATCCAGCAGGGGGCAGCTCTCTGTTTACATTTTCAATGACACAGCCTGATGACTACAGTCCAATATGGCGGTAGTATGAAGAGTGCAAGCTCAACACTGGCCATAAATTACAAATATTATTAAATAGTCGGGTTTATTTTGTTATACTTTCCAGCTTACTCGCGAGTAGCGATGTGGCCGCCGCTCCGTGCAGTGTGTCAGAGAGTTTGCAGAAGAAGCGTCGCCGCTGTTCTCTCAAAGTGTTTCAGGCACAGAGACGCTAACGTTTCACACTTCAGTCATTCGGCCGGACGCTCCGCACAAGCATGCGAGGCACTGATGTACAGAAACCACGGAGACCCTTCTCGAGTCGTTCAGTAAGAATACCTGGCTAAACAAAAAAAAAAAAAAAACACGTGTGTGTGTGTTTCTACGTTTCCGTGAGTGTGAAACTGCCACGGTTACTACGTGGACAGCCTCGTTCTGGACTTGCTTCCACAGTTCCGCTGCAAAGCTCAAAGTTTTCTCTTGTAAAACAAATATATGGCCTATTATGGTAAAATCTCACCTTTGTGAGCTGCCGCCTCCTCTTCTTCTTTTTGGAGATATGTGGCGGGGGAAGCAAACAGTCAGTCCGTTACCGCCACTAACCGGTGTGAAGTGCAAAAGAGCAGCAGTCAGAAAAAAAGAAGAAGGAAAACAAGCAATTACATTTGAACAGGAGGAAAGCCCCTTATTACTCTAGTCTGAGTTACAAAACATGGCTCGGTGCCAATGCATTCTTGATTTCTTTTCTGGAATATCTGTGAAACCTAATGTATTCATTAATTTTTTTTAATCAACAAACTCATATTTCATTTTTGACGTAGCAGAAAAATGCAAGCTTCTTAGGTATTTATTTTATATGTAAAGTTTATGGTCCAGCTACTTTTTTTATATTGTGTGTATGTGGGTCTTTGTGGTGTGCTTAATGCTTCTTTCTTCATGGTGTTTATCTGACCTGTCTTTATTCATTAATGCAAGTAGGTAGTTTTAACCTTGATGCACTGAGCTGGGATTGTGCTCCCAGTCTCACTGTATCCTAATTGCAAAGACAATAAAGACTTTCTGTTTTATTCTGTTTATAATCTAAAGAGAGCAAAGGGCCTTCCTCTGGTCCCCTACTCTCCCATAGGTTCAACTCTTCCATTGGATACTTGGCTATAGAGTCTGCTATGTTAAGTTAATTGATGATTTTAAATTGGCTGTGGATGAGAGGTAGTCAGGTGCATAGAATGAAACGCTGTGTGAATGAATGGGTAAATGCGACTTGTACTCCGAAGTTCTTTGACGGGTCGGTAAGGCCAGAAAAGTGCTACGTAGCTCAACCTGAGAAATGCCATTCAAGCCATCTTAAAACTTATTCTATACTTGAAAACAAACATCAGTAAACAACACAAGTGTGTTTAAAACCCAGTGGTAATCAACTCACAGTGATATAAAACAGAACAGGGAGTAGCATTAGGCACCTCGTTATAATGCTACTGGATCGTTTTCCCACAGGATACAGTTGATGAACTGTAGACACTTGTAGGGACGGACTGTGTCTGAGACAATATGTCATGCAAGCCTATATGAATAGTGATTTATTGAACAAAATTTTTTTTGGCAGGTTGGAGGATGTAGGTCTTCCTCCTTTAGGTGCAAAGGATATCCTGGTTAAAATGCTGGCTGCCCCAATCAACCCATCTGACATAAACATGATTCAAGGTACTTGATTTGTAAGACAGCAGGTTGCAGTCATTCAGCAGTGTGACATGATGATCGGTTCATAATCTGATGGCTTTTCTTTAGGCACTTATGCTATCGTGCCAGATCTCCCGGCTGTTGGTGGCAATGAAGGTGTGGCCCAGGTTGTAGAGGTGGGCAGCCAGGTGAAGTCCCTCAAAGCAGGAGACTGGGTGATTCCAAAAGATGCCGGTCTAGGTAGGTTACACTTTAAATAACACAAGTGACTCCACAGTTCTCATTATGAAATCCTAAGAGTTTTGTGCCATTGTGGTTGGGAGTGGGTTGCCTATCGCTCAGGAGGTGGACTTCCTCCTCAGGGTTGTCCACTAATTGCAATCGCTGGCCCCCTCTGCATGCCAAAATCTCCCTAGTAAACACACTGAGCCCGAAGTGGCTGGACAGCACCTTGCATGGTGTGTGAATTGATGAATGAAAGACATTTTAAAATGTTTCGCAGAACCACTCAGGTTGCAGACCATTTCTCTCATGTGAGCAGGAACATGGAGGACACGGGCAGTGTTACCTGAGGACGATCTTATCTCTGTACCAAATGACATTCCCCTGCTGTCTGCTGCCACACTTGGGGTGAATCCCTGCACTGCCTTCAGGATGCTCTCAGACTTTGAAGACCTCAAGCCAGGTAACAAAACCACGCACAGGGCCACAGTTATAGGCTTATTTCTCATCCTTGGATTACTTATAGAGGTGTAGACATACTACATTCCCAAAGCAGGTACTGGTTGAATTCCTTTTTCTTTTTTGCAGCCAAGCAGATGAGCCAATTTTTAATAATGTCACAACCAAGATTTTTTTTTTTTTGTTGATCAGGTGCAGAAAAATAACAATTTGAAATAAGACTTGAGGGTGCATCACTCGTGTGTGCATAGTTGTGGTCAGCATGTGACAGTTTCTCTCTGTCTGCTATCCTTTTAGGCGATTCTGTGATCCAGAACGCTGCCAACAGTGGAGTTGGACAGGCTGTCATACAGATTGCTGCTGCAAGAGGAATAAACACTATCAATGTTATAAGAGACAGGTGAACTCAGTTGTGAGGGGATATTTTTTTTTTTAGGGAGGGGACACTAGGGGAATTTTCTTGAACCCTAAGGGGATTTTTCAGCCTTCTGACTGTGATTAACTTCTTTACTGTGTCTTTGCTTTCAGACCAGAGTTCACGCAGCTCAGTTATAGGCTGAAGGCTATTGGAGCCAGTCATGTGATCAAAGAAGAGGCCCTGAGGAAGCCTGAGATTAAAGAACTCTTTAAGGTCTGTGGGACTAAAAACAGCGATAGAGATATGATCTTGCGGTTTTTCCTGTTGGTGAATGAACTGATTCAGTTTATGAATATGTTTTAAAGACTTGTCCAAAGCCCAAACTGGCATTAAATGGAGTTGGAGGCAAGAGTGCAACAGAACTTCTCCGTCATCTACAGTGAGGATGCTTAATAATCTCTGTCAGTATGATACAAAGTAGTTGCACTGCAGAGAGGGCAAAAAAAACCAAAACACAACTATATGTATTTTACATATTTCCTTTATTTATTTCAGAGTTGGTGGGTCAATGGTGACATATGGGGGAATGTCCAAACAGCCAGTTACTGTTCCTGTGGTAAGAAGAAACCTGCATTTGCCTTTTAATTTTTAATAAACAGTTTCACATACACTAGAGAGAAGAAGTAGATGTAGTTTAGTTGTGAGGGTGTTATTAACACTTTTCAACTACCCCTTAGTAAGAAAGCAGCTTGAATTGTTGCTTAAACTTTTTCCCCCATAAAGACGATATTTGACGGCCTCTGCTTTACACTTAATGACAAGGTTTGACACCTCAGTATTTATCAGTTTTTCTCAAATTGTGGAGCATGACCCACTGGTGGGGCGCAGCGTCGTGACACGTGGGGCGCAAACAACCTGGGGGAAAAGCCATGCGGAACAAATTTCGAACATCAGATTAGTTCTCACTGCAGAACAAGGAAATGTTAGCAGGTATGTTAGCACAGAAACTAGCAAAACTCCCCAGCTTCAGCATCTGCTGTGTACATAGAGCCATCGTGCTGCTGCCTCGCCACCGGATGTCACTTCACGTGGGGCGTGAAAAGATTTCGACTGGTGAAGTGGGGCATTACGGAAAAGCTTGAGAACTGCTGGTATATATCAATAAAAATTTGGTTTGATGACTATTAGAATAGGTCCTGTTTTTTTTCCAAGGGTAGTCATATTAAGTTGTATAGGCAGAGATCACCCTCACTAACCTCTAATGCACAGCTAGTCATTTTATTCTGGTCTGAAATATGAAAGAAACCACTCAGTTCAGAAAAGAGAAACAAGGGTCACCCCCTAGTAGGTGTCCAAGGGCGGAAGAGTTAAAGTTACATTTCACAAGTTTTTTTTTTTTTTGTTTTTTTTTTATTATTGTTGCCGCCCTCTGTAGAGTGCTCTTATTTTCAAAGATGTGAAGGTTCGAGGATTTTGGGTTACGCAGTGGAAGAGAGATCACTCTCAGGGTGAGTTGGCATGTAGTCGCCTGATTTGGTAATTAATCTAAAAAGACAAACATCTCCATATTTACTGGGATATTGTTTTTCATAGATGGACGGGCATTTAGAGCCATGCTGGATGAACTGTGCTCCCTCATCAAGCAGGGAATCCTGACGGCTCCCGCCTGCACTGAGGTGGGCCTGCAGGAGTATCGTGCTGCTCTGGATACTGCTATGCAGCCTTTTACTTCAAATAAACAGGTCCTGGTCATGTGACCTGGCTCATCTTATCAACTAACCACTAGACACTTAAGACCACTGCATGTATATTTTGGTGAAACTGTATAACTGTCACATTCTTGCTGATGTGACAACCAAATCTACATACTCAATAAAAGTGTCTTCACATAAGGCTCAAAGTCCAGTGTCCCTCATGTTCTGCAGTGACACTGTTGAGTGTTTACTGGCGGTGATCAAAGGCTCATTAAGTCATTATATAGAGATATGAGACACCAGGAGTTATCACAGTACAGTACACAGATAATACAACTTCATCTGTTAATATTTTTTTAGAACTGATTGATTTGCTTTAAAGTTGCATAGATAAAAGTAATGTTGATATTTATAGAAAATATAGAAAATAGCTTTGGCTATTCTTTCAGTTAATAACCATGCAATTTATACATTTGATTTCTGGATTTATGAAAAACTACAGTAGAGTTTACAGAAAGAAAAAAACATTTAACTTAAGTCTAAAGTTAGTTTATGGTAGTTAGCCTTTTGAGGCACAAGAATACTGTTTAGTTTTGAAATTAAGTTTTCAGCCATTACCCATAAATCAAGGTCAAGAGGCACAACAAAGATTACTGAAGCCAAAGGTTGCATTTTCCACAGTTTAATTATAATTATATTGGTGTAATGACTTGTTTCATTTATAGATATAATATAGCTGAAAGTATGAAAATGCATTAGTGTTAAATATTGAATGAGCAAAGATAGATGATGGATGGATGGCTGGACATTTAAAACAAATACTTGCTGCTACTTGATTTATCTCTTCGATTATAATTTTTAATAATAAATTTGATCGTATTTTGACACCAGAAAGATAAGGTGGAATTTGTAACATTACATAACTGTTGTAGCCAGTTGCAAAGTAGGAAGGGAAAGTTGGCAATGGGTCTTTCAGTGATGGATGATGCACATCACTGAATTAGATAATAATTAAAAAATTCTTTTTTTTAATATTTATAGATTCTGTGGGAGGAGGCATATATATTGTTTTAAGGGAAAAAAAACTCATACTGAATTCTAAAACAAAAATATTTTATATATTTAAAGATGTCTAGAAAGGATTTTTTCTGCATTATCACTGATAGTGAATATCATTACTCGCTGGCCACCACCAGACTTAGAGCCACAGAGAGGAGTGGAAGCAGGCCACCATAAATGAAAACTGCCCCTTCTTTAACCAGGCAGCGTTCATACCTGTCAAAGTCTACTTCTCGTGCCGCGCACACATGGTCAACACGGCAGTCGCTGTCACAATCCCTCAGATCATAGCTGACTGAGTTGAAATCATAGTACTTCTGCAGGTAGCAGTGATTATTAGCTATGAGCTCCAGAAGCTGGTGCATAGAGGCTGGAGAGGCATCCTGTACTCTGAACGTCTCTGTGAGGCGATACTCTTTCTCCCAGCGTCCTGTGGCTGCATTAGCGCGAGTAAGGTTCAGGTAGTAGGTCACCACATCCTGATTGAGAGAGAGGATGTGGTTTATAAATAGAAATCAGAACAATAAGATATTTCCAAAGGGTTCACATTCTCAATACAAATGCTTTATTATATAAGTTACATTAGCTCCTAATAAAGCTACTTCCAGCTGCTCCCTTGCCACAGGGGGTCACCACAGTGGGTATCGTCATATGTTTGATTTGGCAGAGTTTTACAGAAGATGCCGTTCTTGACACAACCCCAAAGGAGATTTGCGGCTCTGGCCAGAAATGAATCAGTGACCTTTTGCTTGTCAAGCAAATGTGTTAATCGCTACACCACCGGAAGCACCTAAAATAAACACCTAATTTAAAAAAAAATATCTATGACTTACTTTGACAAGCAGTGTTTCTGTATCATATTCAAAGACACGAATCCCAGGGTTGTTGGCTCCATCCACAACTCCAGGAAGGGTTGTTTTCCAAGGTGTGACACCGGGGCTGAGGAACATGGTACTAATAGGAAAACCTGTAGAAACACACAAGATATCACCTTTGACTGCAACAGTATTAACCCTTTATACATATCACAAGTTAATATTAAAACTTGATATGAGAGGAACATCACAGCTAAGTGATAAACAAGTACAACTAATACAAAACAATTTGGAATGATTAATATTACAGCAGCGCGGCCTACCCTCTGGGTTGTAAAACATGCGGAAGCTATCTGTATGATGATGGCCAAAGAACTGCCCTTTTATGACAGAGTGATGCTTCTCCACTAAATCCAAGTATTGCCTGTTGAATTTTGGTGTAAACCATTGCTTGCTTCTTTTCTTCTCAAAGAAACCTGGAGGAACATGGCCAATGATGTAAACCTGGCGGAGAAACCAATACAGAGTTAACCAAAATCGTCAAATTTAATTAAAAACCAGTGTCAGATTCTCCAGGCAGTGCCAAGTTAATGTCATTTACTTATACAGGGATTCATCCTGAATTACATCTTTTATTGAACTCTAGCCTCCACCATCCAAATTAGAGAATGTTGCAGCTTTTAAATTTAGCTCAACACAGACAAAAAAACAAAGATGCTTTGCCTTCTCTTTGTTGTTGGCCGCCTCTGTAAGAACCTCATCTGACCATCTATATTGGTCCGCTGGGTCTTCCATGTTCTGTGTCAACTTGTTCTGGTCATAATAGAGATTAGTGTTAAGGACCAGTATCCGGAAACCAGTCCTATTCACGAGCTTTTCTGTGTAGTATCCACCTGTGCAAGAGAAATGCAGAAAATGTGTTTTGAATCATAAGCTGATGTATGCATTCTTTGGAACATAATGGTGCATATATCTGTAACTACTAGAGGATGCTCTGTTCACCTTTTTTAAATGTTTCTTTTGACTTTGGATCCAACCAGTTCTGCCACATTTCTGCTATTCGGTCATACATAGAGTTTGGGGTTGCGGGAAGCTGACTCTTTGGGTGGTAATCATGGTTGCCCAGAGCTGAGTACACTTTCGTGTCTAAACAAGGGAATAATGTACATAAAAACAAAAAACATTATTAAATATAACTTTAAGCAGCAATGAGGGGGCCAAGAAGTGAGACGTGACAGTTGCTAGGAAACAATTTCTGAGAATAGCAAGGAAGAGGCGTTAAGATCTGCCAGCAAGTTACAGCGCCCCCCCAAAGGTGTAATAGTGTAAAATTCTTTGTGCACCCTCAAGGAGGGGTCCAAAAGCCTACTGACAAATTTGGTCTGGATAGGCCAAAGCATTGCAGAAATATAATTAATTGTTGCGGGCAAATACTTCTGCAAACCACAATGAAATGTGGTAACTTTTGTGAGGCTTGCTCTGAAGATGACATATACCAAGTTTCGTGAAAATCGGGCAAAATTTGCAAACTGTGAAAAAGTCAATTCAATTCAATTCGGCTCAATCAATTCAGTCAACTCGGCTGGATTCCCACGGTACCTCGATTTCCACAATCGACCTCACAGGTCACAAGGTTGCCCCAGTGGTGGCGTTTGTGTGCTCAGGGTAGTGGCACCATAACTTGGAAAATGATGATGAACCTGAGGAAGTGTGCCAGATTTCACAACTTTTGACCAGACGGTCCTAGGGGCTGCTTTAGACTCCCATTAGAAAGGAAAAAAAAGTTGTTGATGATGATGATATAAGAAGAAGAAAACCAACAACCCCTAGCCTTGCTGCTTAGCCTCCAAATAAGAAGTAATAAATCATTAACACGATTGTAATGTTGACCTCGGATGTTTTCTAATTTTGCACTTACTTGGAAACACTTTATCTATGATGTGAGTGAGGTTGCTGATAATGTCGAGCACTGCCTCTTCTCCCAGATCCTCATTGGGAACATGTGGTGTGTCATCACTGAGAAATAGAACAGTAAACTGTTTCAGGATTAATTGTAGTTAACCAGCATGCTGGTAAGCATGATGACTGAAGACAAGCATTTGTTTCCCCAGCCATGATCTTAAGACTTAACACTGTCCAGCTATAGTCATAAAAAAGTAGCACACCCAGTCCATACGATGAAGTCCGGGTCTGGTAGAATACTCTTCATTGCATACACAGAGGAGTTGATAAGGTGCCATGGCGAGTCACAAACATATTCTCCAAATTTACCAGCACTGGCTGCAGGTCGTTTGCCGCTGGATGCGCACACCAATTCAGGATTATTGCTCAGTTTGTACGTTGGGTCCCAGTGGAGATCCGTGATATGCCAGAAGTTCCCTGTATAAGAAGGATGTGTGATGGGGCGCACCGCAAGCGCTGAAGATATATATATATATGTGATATATTCGCTGCTTACCTGATAGCGCAAGGGTCTCTTTAAAAAGCAAGCAAGACAGAAGCAACCTTACTGCCGACATGTCGAAGTCTTTGAGAGAAGGAAACATCAGACAAAAGTCAAGGCGTGATTTGAAAGGTAAGCTGTAAGTCTATAAAAGGCAAGTCAAGATAAGATACAGCTGTTCATGACGCGTCTAAGGCTTGAAGGTTGGCCATAATAATTCAGATGGGACTGTTTGATTCCCTGTGGAAACGTGATACTTCACTTTTGGTAAAGAAGTTCAAAAGCCAGGTTGCATTTTTCTGAATTAAAAGGAGAAGTTTATGGAGACGTCTGCAGCACAACTACTGTAGTATTAGCATGTATTGTTGCCTGTGATGCGCAAAAGAACGAGAGAAGATCAGTTTCACAGAATAAAGCGACAGACAGTTGAGAAAGACACTCTGATCCGGGTAGCTAGTTAAATTCCTGCATGCAGGCTACGCCTACACTATTTTTATGTGGACTAAAGATAAATTTAGCAGGCCTGCTTTTACAGTTACCTTCTTTGGGCATGCACTGTATAAGAATGTAATAAACGTACGTACATTCATAGCACAAACAGTATATATACCTGCATATTATTTAAAAAAAAAAATCCACGTGTGAATGTTTTCAGTCACACTGATTTCACTGGCGTTCATGATGCCTTCACGTGATACTCGTATTTCCCAAAATCGATAGTCTGAGTTTTAACTGCAGGGAATCTGCCTCTCAAATTGTTGATGCAAATAAATAGTTTTCTTAATGCATTATTTATTTATTATATTCATTTATTTAATCTTACAAAAAGCGAAATTTTAGCAAAGTGTTTCTAAAAGGAGATAATAATCGTATTTACTCACTGAAAATTATGGTTATTATTATCATACACGCATTAACTTTAAACTTCGTGTAATGCTGAGTATTTCCGACAGCGCGTAAAGGTAACCTTCTTACGCAGTTCAAAATTTTCCCCGGGCTTTCTCTTTCAGGCAGTTGTAAATCCCGGGCTGTGTACTGCGTCGTTAAGCCAGAATAGCCCATATTATATACATTAAAGAGTCGTTTAGGACCATAGTTTATGTGAATTAGTCAATCTTGGCAATAGATTGAGAACGACAGCCTGACAAGCAAAAACTAGGGCTGAATTATTGACCTGCGTCATTGCAGATTTCGCGGGAGTTTCGCTCTGCGCCTGCGCTGTACGTTGAGTTTAGCGCGCCGGATTAAACAAGGAAGAAGACCACAGAAGTACCTGCGGCTGCAGACGTTACTTCATAGTTTCAGTAACATTTTACACCTGGTTTTATTAACTTAAACACACACTGGCAGCATGTGGAATCAGGGTAAGTTGCATTTCCAAACTGCTGTATTTATAAAGCAGCCAGGTGGGCTCGGTGACGCTGCGTGGTTTTGGCTCAAGTCAGTAAACCTCTTTGTTATTGTGTGCTGTATGTGAGTAAATGTGGATTAAATAAGGATCATATTAAATAAACGATTCCAATGACATCTTTTCTACATACCGTTTTGTGTCTTTATGCTTTTCCAGGAGGCTATAGTGAGTCCAGTATGGCTGGGGGTTACACTCAGTCTCCAGGAGGATTTGCGTCACCAGCCTTATCCCAGGGGGGAGAGAAAAAAGGGGTCTGCACTTACATCTCCACTTAAAAAGTCGCTAATATGCACTAAAGACATGACACAGACAGAAAGCTGTAAAATAGTGCTGAAAATCAGCAACAACATACCTTCATTTGCAGTTATTTTAGTTCAGTTTAATTCTATAGTCTGTATAGTGATGGAA